>NC_092353.1:73600643-73927555 GCF_963676685.1 Mytilus edulis | reverse complement strand
ACAGTTTACTTAATTGTAAGCTTTATAAGCCATTCCAGCGGGGTAACCGTAACCATCCACAAAATCTCCATTGCCGTAAATCCATAAACCAAACCGTACTTTCTTTTTATGTTCTATTCGATGAAGCCCTGCCGATATAGGCAGACTGAAAGTGCTAAAATTGTTCATTCCTTCAGAAATGCTAAAAACACTACTTTGACTTCTTGAAGAATTTCCATCCAGGAAAAGCCCATCAGTAGCATCGCTCTGCACCGTGATGCTTATGTAGCTGTCAAACCCTGTAGGTACTACGAAGTCATATTCATAAAGGTATTGATTTACACCCGGAATCGTCATCATAAAAGGATCTCCTTTGCCTGTACTTAACCCGTGTGGATATGACGTGACAAGTATGTCTTCAGATGATGAAATAAAAGAGATCGTGTTGTAATAAAAATCAAAGAAATCTCTTGCGTTTAGTGTTTTTGATATTGTCTTGTTGTCAGTTTTAATAGTTAGATTAGTACTATTTACCGCCTGTATGCGTACAGTGTTATTTAAACGTGTAGATGTATACGGAGTTATAAACATATCATCTAGTTGATCAGTAGGTAATACGGATTCTATAAATGGATTACAGCTACCTAAACTAATATTATCTGGTACTGCAGTATTACACTGATTACCACTGACTACAATTATTGGTTTTGATGATGTTACCATGGTTCCTGATAAGTCTGATGAAGTTGATAACTGAAATGTGTCATACTTGTTAACCATTATTCTAATCGTATCGTTGTTACCATACTGCTTGTTGTCATATGTTATAGAACCACTTTTCAATTTCAAATTTATACTGACAACTGTATTTTGATAACATGGTGTAAGTGCTATCATATTTTTATATCTTGTAATAAATGCAGGTAGAGTTGGTATAATGTATTTGGTAGAGGCAAATCTCGTAGGCATTGATGAATATCCCTCTGAGACGTCGGTTCCGAGGGAAAATCCGTAAACATTTATTCCTTTATCTGAGTGAAGTTCTACGCCAGCCATATGTATTCCATCAGACGGTAGAACACTTTTACTCAGATTATATTCTGTATTACTTTTGTCCATAGTGATAGTATGAATTTTGTTCTCGTTGAAATAACGAATTGAAAGACGTATTGTATTCTCTGATGCTACCAAAATTTTCGGCGTTGTCGGGTAATAAAAAATTCCTTCTTGAAAAATTACCATGAAACTTGTGTCTTTTCCATCTGTATTGAATATATTAGATAATAAAAAATATTTGGAAAAAATGCTTCCACAGAAAACAAAGAATTTTGGTTATACATAAGTCATACAAGTGTCTTAAAAGTATCTTTTGGATTTAATAATAATAAAATTCTAATATACTTCAAGTGAACTGGGGTTTTAATTGTGACAAACTGTAAATTTCAGCATTTGTTTTTTATGTTGTAACGTTATGTCGTTCGTTGGAGTGGTTCATAAGTGTTTCTCGTTTTATATCTATATTTTAATTTATAGACCGTAAGTTTTCCTGTTTGAAATGGTCCTTTAAAGCTTGCTGATCGGTGTTAGCCAAGGCTCCGTGTTGAAGGCCGAACTTTGACCTATATTTGTCAACTTTTTAAAAAAATGTAACATTTGCGCTCATTATATATCTCCTTATTTGTATATATGAACATGTAAATAAGTAAGGAAAAGCATATAGGAATGTACATAAGTGCTTACAGAGAAAACTAAGATTTTTGGATATACATAAGTCATACAAGTGTCTAAAAAGTATCTTTTGAATTTGATAATAAAATAAATCAAATATACTTCCAATAACATTGTCTACCATCCAAGAACGAAAAGGATTTGAACAAGAACTGGTAACAATTAAAAATCAATTGTTCAGAGAACAATTGAAGGTCTTTCCATCAAAACAATGTATTTTGATATGAAAAGTTGTGAAACTAAGTTTAAAATGTCATTTCAATCGTCAAATGATAGCTCCTAGTAAGCTGATTCCAAAAATATATTGTTTACATACATTTTTTTTAAATAAGGGAGATAATTTGTTACTTCCGGTTTGAAAATGTTACTTCCGATTATATTTGAATATTTACTTGACACTGATTCCAAAAATATCTGGTTCTATATACTTTTATATTAATAAAGTACAAAAAAATAGCTATTTCCGGTTTACAAAAGGTCACTTCCGGTTGTTTTTTACAAGGTTAAATGGTTTGATACCTTTTTCTAAAAGTTGTATATCTTTATCATGTATACATATAGAATAAAAGCAAAGGTCAAAATCTAGAACGTCAAATTAAGCTATGACCTTGAGATCAATTTCAAGGTCATAAACCAAGGACCTCAAATCAAAAGACCATAGGTCTTTATTATATTTAGTTAATTAGTTATATCACCAAACGCGTATTTTTAAATACAAGAGGGGAGAAAACTCCCTTTTACATTCAACGTACGCTTGCAATCAAAATTTACATCTTACGACATGTCGCAACTAACAATTTAGTAAAAATAATTTGTTGATATCTTATACAGTCTTTGGATATAAGTGAAAATAAGCCAAATTCAAATATTAGAATATGACCTTGACCTTTGACCTTGACCTAATTTTCATTTTTTGGGACCAAGGACCTCAAATCAAAAGATCCTAGGTCTCTATCACTTATGATTTATAAGATAGAAATTCATATCACTTATATCAGATGCATAAGGGGAAATAACTCTCATATGGAGCGGTCATATCGCGAAGGATATAACGAGCAATTTTGTAAAATAAATTTGTCATAATCTTTTACGGTTGCGAAGGAGATGCGCTAACAAGGAAAACAGTGTTTGGGGAGATAACTCCTACAAAGAAAAGTATTCGTTTACGCAGGGTAAATTTCAAAAGCGCATAAACTGTTCGATATCATATACCAAATATCTAAGCGACATATTGCGAAACAAATGTTTATCGCAAGAACAAAATTAGGCGGAAGAAAAAAAAATAATCAGAAGAAAAACAATAGGTCTTTCCACAGAAAAGTGGAAAGACCTAATAAGCAAAACTCATATGACATTTATTGGATAATACTACATATAGGCTGTTGTCTGCTCTATGAATGAGTTGTTGTATCCCTTTTACAGTCATCATTTCCATTTTCAATTTGATAGCTATCATCGTGAATTTTACAAAAGCACATCAGATACAAATATTATGGCAGACTGCAACCCGAACAGGAAATATAAATGGTGTCGGGATAAACATATAACCTTATTTTGATGTTTTGTTTAGTGCATGCTTTTCTACAAGGACATTATATACAATGTAAAACTAGACACTTCATATGATTGATTGATGATTGTATATTGTCACGTGGAAGAAAATATTTCAATCATATCTCGAGTGAATACACATTTCAATACCATTTGGGAAAGTTAAACATTGGGAAAGTGCAGGCAGGACAGTTTTATATTACACAATTTGTTGGGGCATTTCTAATAAGTACTGAAAGTCTTTGGCATGGGGACATTAACAGAAGTAAATTTGTAATAAATGAAAATCAAACATGTATTCTTTATTCAACGAAATTCGGGCGACAAGACTTTTATAATGCATATGATTTTCATTAAACATTTGTCATTGTATTGTGATATGATAAAAAGGAATGGACACAAAGGGATCGATTACCCATTAGAATGAGAAAATAGGCACAAATCCAAAATATAATGAAATAATCAAAGTTTAACAATGACAGTATAAATATACTAGCTAGCATTGCGAGTGACTCTCAGCCAAAAACCATATTTTTGTTCATCAAATTGACTTTGTTTTACTAACAAAATAACATAAAAGCATGGTTATAAATAGCAAATAAGTTGCGTGTATAACCAAAATAAATAAAAATAATAATTACCATGTATTACGTTATGTATTCACCTCATACAACAACGACTAGTTCGTATGAAGTATTTTATTTCTTGAATAATGAAGAATACCTCATTGCACAATTTTCTGGCGTCAAGAATTAAAGACAGCTCATTCCTACGGAAGCAAAGACAACATTGATATGCTTTTTCTTTTCGAGAAATCGAAAACATACAAAACATTTTCGAAAACTTTAAAGCTAGGCTCACATTGCCGATCAGACCAACTCGATCAATCTTGATCAAGACAAATTAAGCGATCGGGAGACTGGTCTGACTCGATCGATAAGAATATTCGGGGTGATCTATCTTGGTTTTCATCGATCTGACTTTCTACCTGAGAGTTTTTGACATGTCAAAAATATTCGAGTAAAAATAGAGAAGCCAGTCACTCGAGAAGAGATCAAGACTTTGTCGAGTAGCGGTCGATTTTATCGGTAAAGGATCGTGTAGAGATCAAGTTTGGTCGGAATACAAATAGTTTATCGATCATTACTCGATCATTTCGATCTTTAATGAATCGCTTCACGATCACAGCGACTTCTATTATTTTTTTTTATCTCAGACCAACTCGACCATTCACTATCTCTATGTGACCACATTCGACCACTTTTCGATATCTACTCGGCCATATACGAGTATACATGACTGCTACACGATTCTATAAAAATGTGTGCAGCTCTGATGAACTCTCATAACTTTGCTTCTTCAAAAATTTACTGTCACTATAAACCCTTCCATGAACAGTACGTGTTGATACTTTTGCAAGAAGGGATAAAGTTTTAAAAGACAAAAGATATCAAAATAACAAACAAACTCAAAGGTCAAAAACAAACCGACACAGCCAAAACGAAAAACGGAGCGGACGAGAAGACAAACAGCAGTACACAAAACACAACATAGAAAACGAAAACACGAAACCCAATAAAACCTGGGATGATCTTCAGTGTTTCGGAAGGGAAGTAGATCCTGCATTTTGGTCCACAGGATTTGTTAAATATGAAAGTAAGTGTGCATCAAAATTCATTCTTAGACAGCTAATGACTACTTTAACCTTCAGAGTTAGTTTTTAAGAACATCAATATTATATTTTATTTGTTTAATGGGCTATTTTTGTTTGACTGTCCGTAATTTCCGCCTGTCCAGAAATTTTGTAGTATAAAAATCAGAAGATGTGGTATAATTGCCAATGAGGCAGCTCTCAACAGGACACCAAATGACTTAGAAATTAACAGTTAAATGTCAACGTACGGTCGAATATTTAAAAAAAAAATTAATACGCTTTTTGACACAGTTTTTAAAACAAAAATGGACGAGATACAAATGATTTTTATTTGAATTCGTGATCGATATATGTAAACACTGTCAGAAAAGGTATCCTCTAGGGGATTGACATTCTATTTTTGGCCAAAATTCTGGGTAAATATGTGACATCTTTATCCCATTTTTGCAATAAAACGCACTTCTGGCGTATTAAAATTTAAACCTGGTGCCTTTTGTTAGCTCTTTTTCGTGTGTTTCTTTGTAAAATATGTTCTATTTATTTGTATTGTAGTCCTGTAATGTTGCGTTGTCATTTTAATGTTATATATAACATGGACATTAAAGCGGGAGGTTTGCCATGCCACAAAACCAGGTTCAACCCACAATTGTTTTCTTTTAAAAAATGTCCTGTACCAAGTCAGGAATATGGTCATTGTTATATTATAGTTCGTTTCTGTCTGTGTTACATTTTAACGATAGGATAGATGCGTTCCACATAGTCACCAAATTTTGAATTATTTAGTGAAAGAACATCATCTATATAGCGGAAAGTAGAGTTAAAGGATATTACAAACTTCTTATCCCTCTTCCTAAGAAGTTCCTGCATGAAGTCAGCCTCATAATAATAAAGAAACAAGTCGGCAAGTAGAGGGGCACAGTTTGTTCCCATTGCAATGCCGACAGTCTGTTGAAAAATACGTCCTCCGAACGTAACAAATATTTTGTCAATCAAGAAATCAAACATCTTGATAATATCAGTTTCAGAGAATTTTTTGTTTAAATCATAGTGATCCTTTACAAAGTAGGATTTATCCCTCCCCGAGACAAGATACTTGTATCTACGTTGGCCATTCTGTTTTATGAAGCAAAGCAATACCAACCCTTTCAATTTGTCTTTTAGTTTGGAATGTGGAATATTAGTGTAAAGAGTAGAAAAGTCAAATGTTTTAATACTGTTACACGATGAAAGAGAGTTAGATTGTATGTACTCTAAAAGATCTTTGGAATTTTTAAGAATCCACATCTGATTCACGCCACCTCTAGAATAGGCAGTTTCACAATAACTTTGAAGCCCGTCTTTGATTGCTGATGAAATAGATGTTAATAATTTAGAAAGAGTTTTCGTGGAGCACTTGGAACACCAAGCAATATACCGTTGTTTGTAAGGACACTTATGTAGTTTAGGTATCCAATACAGTAATGAAAGATCCAGTTCTTCATCTTTGGTTGAAATTCCAAAGGAACATAGAACAGACCTATGATTATCCAGGATTTCCTCTTTGGTAAGTGTCGTGAGGGTATATGTTGAGTTTCCAAGTGAATTGGCAATACCTAATTCGTTTAGCAGTTAATGTAATGAGTTTTACAAACAAAAACGATGTTGTTTGGGGCTTTATCTGCGGAGACACATGATTTAAGCATATGTTTGAGATATTTATCTTTTAACAGAACTGCAGGTATACCAAATATCAACATTTTATGGTAAGTTTTTATTCCATCATGGATCCTTAAATGAAATTATTTGCACCCATATGAGATAGGTTATGACAGCGCACACTGCAATATCAACAAAACTGTATACAGTTTTGATTTACGGCATAATGACAACCTTTTTTTGCACACATTTCCTGGAACCAATTCGGATCAGCTTTTCCTACGAATGTGACCACAAAATATGAGGTCATTTTGTAGTTCCTGGTGTATTATAAAACAAAACGCTAGAAAATTTTACTCATACTCACGGTGTATAATCGACAGTACAATTAATCAAGAAACTTATTTATAAAAAAAACCAATGTACTTGCCTTTTTCCTAATTTAACCATTCGGAGGACAGCACTATCTATTTACGACATAACTTCTAACTTGACCTCAATTCCTTTAACAACGGAATTGAAAGCTGAACTTTCCGAAATGCAGCAAGAAATTTTCTTCATATTTAAACAATACAGTTTTACATCTTTCAACCATGTCAAAACTACGTATACATGTCTTTTTTAACTATATTGTTTCCACAGCCCCATTTAAACCCAATCTGTTTAGTAATTCATCGGTAAAAATATGTCCTTTCATAGAAACCACTTAAACAACTCGTGTTTATATATAATTATCTATTGGTAAATAATCATCATTTGTTTTATCCGAACGTTTCAATTTAAGTAAATCTAGACTACTTCTAAAGATACACCAAATTTATTTGTTTTTTAATTTTATATCTCACCTGAATATTCACATTGTTTACCGAGGAATCCCGCTGTACAGACGCAAATGTTACTCTCATCTTTTTTCTGCCAGACTCCACCTTTGTAACACATTGAATCTGAAACAAATAAAAAATATGTTTAATATTCTCTTTTAAAAGTATTGAATTACAAAGCAAAAACTTCATATGTGTAAATGTGAATGCAAAAAAGTTATAACAAATAAAATACATAAGAATACATAACTCCGGGAAAATTCAAAATGGAAAGTCCCTAATCAAACGCTGCAATCAAAAGTTCAAACGCATCAAACGAATGGATAACAACTGTCATATTCCTGAAATGGTATAGATATTTTCTTATGTAGAAAATGGTTGATTGAACCTGTTTTTTATGGCTTAACCTCTAACTTGTACGACAGTCGCATCAACTTATAACATATTGAGACTCCACCTTTGTAACACATTGAATCTGAAACAAATAAAATATATGTTTAATATTCTCTTTTAAAAGTATTGAATTAAAAAGCAAAAACGTCATATGTTTAAATGTGAATGTAATATAAAATCGATACGAACACTATTTATGATTACGAACTTTCCTCTAGACGAAATGTACAAAAACTCGTTTTCATTAAAATTACCCAATACATTGTTTGCACTGACTGTAGTTTGTTACCAATGGGGTTGCTAACTCTCTAGATTGAAGATTACGTTGATATATATATAAAGGTCTTGAATCATATTGTAACCATGTCCGATATATATATATACAGGTCCAATATTATTTGTCTGGTGTCTTTACATTCAGATCCCTCAAAGAAACATTTTAACATTTGATCACAGTTCTATTTTGTTTCGGAGTTTTACAGATGTATTATATTGAAACATAGCACTGATTTGTAAATTAATAACATTTTTTCAATGCGTGCTGAAACCAAAAGGGATAATAATCACAGAACATTTATAAAAAGTACAAATATTTGTTTTCATCTCTGGACTATAACTAAGCAACACAACGCCAATCGCAATTCAAACATGCAGCACATATTAAATGTCCTTTGATATGATATCATGTCATATGATAAAAATATGGAAAGGGTGAGTAGCTCCCAAAAAGGTTATAACAAATAAAATACATAAAAATACATAACTCCGGGAAAATTCAAAATGGAAAGTCCCTAATCAAACGCTGCAATCAAAAGTTCAAACGCATCAAACGAATGGATAACAACTGTCATATTCCTGAAATGGTATAAATATTTTCTTATGTAGAAAACGGTTGATTGAACCTGTTTTTTTGACGCTTTACCTCTAACTTGTACGACAGTCTCATCAACTTATAACAAATTGAGAACGATGTATCGACAAAACAAACAGACATAATGGGTAAAAATGTCAAAATTAGGAATACAGAAGTCAACATTGTGCTATAATCTTAATCACAATTAAAAACCAATCGTTCAGAGAACCATTGATGGTCTTTCCACCAGTTAAGACCTTTTTTTATATGAAAATATGAAAATTTGGTTTTAAATGTCAATTTTAGCGTCAAATGACAGCTTATTGAACGCTTATTCCCAAAATATATGGTTTCTATAAAAAAAATTGAAAAGGGAGATAATCTTTTACTTCCGGTTTAAAAAGTTTACTTCCGGTATTGTTTGATATTTACTTGACACTGATTCCAAAAATATATGGTTCTATATACTTTTACATAGATTTAGTGCAAAAAATAGCTACTTCCGGTTTACAAAAGGTCACTTCCGGTTGTTTTTTAAGGTCACATTGCTTACAACTAAATGCAAACAGTCCCATGGCTTTATCATGTGTACATATATGAGGTAAAAGCAAAGGTCAAAATTTAGAACGTTTAATTAGCATATGACCTTGAGCTCAATTTCAAGGTCATAAACCAAGAACCCCAAATCAAAAGACTCTAGTCCTTTACTTTATATTGTTCATGAGTTATATTACCATACGTATAATATTAGATATAAAAAGGTGGAAAACTCGTGTCAAATGTCTACGTACCCTTTCGACTAAAATTTATGTGTTACTACATGTCGTAACTAACAATTTTATGAAAATATTTTGTCAATATCTTATATGATTTCTGAAAATAAGAGATCACAAGCCAAAATCAAAATTTTAATCATGACCTTGACCTTTGACCTTGACCTCATTTTCATTTTTTTGGACCAAGGACCTCAAAACAAAAGACCCTAGGCCTCTAACACTTATGGTTTTCCAGTTAAAAATGCAAATCACTTATTTCAAATATAAAAGGGGAAATAACTCTCATATGGAGTCACCGAATAGCTTCGGTCAAAATAAATCAAATCATCCTGAGGATATATCGAGCAATTTGGTGAAATAAATTTGTCTGTTTCTTATACGGTCGCGAATATTAAGCGATCACAAGAAAAACAGTGTTTGGGGAGATAACTCTTTCATTGAAAAAATTTTGGTTACGTGGTGTCAGTTACAAAAGCGTAATAACTGTTCGATATCATGTACCATATGTCTAAGCGACATCTTGCGAAACAAAAAAACTGCGAAGGAAAAAAAAGTTGGCGGAAGAAAAAAAATAATAATTAAAAACCAATTGTTCAAAGAACAATTGAAGGTCTTTCAACTAATAAAGATCTATTTTGATATGAAAATTTTAAAATTCAGTTGAAAATGTCAGTTCCTATGGCTTTATGATGTATAGATATGAATTTAAAGCAAAGGTCAAAATCTAGAACGTCCAATTAACCTTTGACCTTGACCTCAATTTCAAGGTCATAGACTAAACATCTCAAATCAAAAGACACTAGTTCCTTAATATGTATGGTTCATGAGTAATATCACTTTACGCATAATTCTAAATATAAGAGGGGCGAAAACTCCCATTTATTGTCTATGCACCCTTGCAACCAAAATTTATAAGTTACGACATGTCGCAACTAACAATTTAGTAAAAATAATTTGTCGATATCTTATAAGGTTAATGAAAATAAGTGAAAATAAGCCAAAATCAAAATTTAGAATTTGTCCTTGACCTTTGAACTTGACCTAATTTGCATTTTTTTGGACGAAGAATCTTAAATCAAAAGACCCTGGGTCTCTATCACTTATGGTTTACCAGTTAGAAATGCATATCACCTATATCATATACAAAAGGGGGGATAACTCTCATATGGAGTCTCCGGATAGCTTCGGTCAAAATTAATCAAATCATCTTGAGGATGTAACGAGCAATTTGGTAAAATAAATTTGTCGGTTTCTTATATGGTTGCGAAGCCTTAGAGATAACAAGAAAAACAGTGTTCGGGGAGATAACTCTTACAAGGTAAAGTTTTTTGTTACGCGGTGTCAGTTTCAGAAGCGTATTAACTGTTCGATATCATATACCATATATCTAAGCGACATCTTGCGAAACAAAAAACAGTGAAGGAAAAAAAAGTTGGCGGAAGAAAAAAAAAACAATTAAAAACCAATTGTTCAAAGATCAATTGAAGGTCTTTCAACTAATAAAGATCTATTTTGATATGAAAATATTAAAATTCAGTTGAAAATGTCAGTTCCTATGGCTTTATGATGTATAAATATGAATTTAAAGCAAAGGTCAAAATCTAGAACGTCCAATTAACCTTTGACTTTGACCTCAATTTCAAGGTCATAGACTAAACATCTCGAATCAAAAGACACTAGTTCCGTAATATGTATGGTTCATGAGTAATATCACTTTACGCATAATTCTAAATATAAGAGGGGCGAAAACTCCCGTTTATTGTCTACGCACCCTTGCAACCAAAATTTATAAGTTACGACATGTCGCAACTAACAATTTAGTAAAAATAATTTGTCGATATCTTATAAGGTTAATGAAAATAAGTGAAAATAAGCCAAAATCAAAATTTAGAATTTGACCCTGACCTTTGACCTTGACCTAATTTTCATTTTTTAGACCAAGGATCTTAAATCAAAAGACCCTGGGTCTCTATCACTTATGGTTTACCAGTTAGAAATGCATATCACCTATATCATATACAAAAGGGGGGATAACGTTCATATAGAGTCTCCGGATAGCTTCGGTCAAAATAAAACAGAACATCCTGAGGATATAACGAGCAATTTGGAAACATAAATTTGTCGGTTTCTTATACGGTTGCGAAGCCTTAGAGATAACAAGAAAAACAGTGTTTGGGGAGATAACTCTTACATGGTAAAGGTTTTTGTTACGCGGTGTCAGTTTCAGAAGCGTATCAACTGTTCCATATCATATACCATATATCTAAGCGACATCTTGCGAAACAAAAAAACAGTGAAGGAAAAAAAATTTGGCGGAAGAAAAAAAAAATAATAATCAGAACAAAAACAATAGGTCTTTCACCTGAAAGGTTGAAAGACCTAATAATTAAAAACCAATTGTTCAAAGAACAATTGAAGGTCTTTCAACTAATAAAGATCTATTTTGATATGAAAATATTAAAATTCAGTTGAAAATGTCAGTTCCTATGGCTTTATGATGTATAAATATGAATTTAAAGCAAAGGTCAAAATCTAGAACATCCAATTAACCTTTGACCTTGACCTCAATTTTAAGGTCATAGACTAAACATCTTGAATCAAAAGACACTAGTTCCTTAATATGTATGGTTCATGAGTAATATCACTTTACGCATAATTCTAAATATAAGAGGAGCGAAAACTCCCATTAATTGTCTACGCACCCTTGCAACCAAAATTTATAAGTTACGACATGTCGCAACTAATAATTTAGTAAAAATAATTCGTCGATATCTTATAAGGTTAATGAAAATAAGTGAAAATAAGCCAAAATCAAAATTTAGAATTTGACCTTGACCTTTGACCTTGACCTAATTTTCATTTTTTTGGACCAAGGATCTTAAATCAAAAGACCCTTATGGTTTACCAGTTAGAAATGCATATCACTTATATCATATACAAAAGGGGGGATAACGCTCATATGGAGTCTCCGGATAGCTTCGGTCAAAATAAAACAGAACATCCTGAGGATATAACGAGCAATTTGGAAAAATAAATTTGTCAGTTTCTTATACGGTTGTGAAGCCTTGGAGATAACAAGAAAAACAGTGTTCGGGGAGATAACTCTTACAAGGTAAAGTTTTTTGTTATGCGGTGTCAGTTTCAGAAGCGTGTTAACTGTTCGATATCATATACCATATATCTAAGCGACATCTTGGGAAACAAAAAAACAGTGAAGAAAAAAAAAGTTGGCGGAAGAAAAGAAAAAATAATAATAATCAGAACAAAACCTATAGGTCTTTCAACCGAAAGGTTGAAAGACCTAATAATAATAATAATCATAAGAAATCCAATAGGTCTTTCCACGGAAAAGTGGAAAGACCTAATAACAAAATACAAATATTAAACAAAGAGGGACAAACAATCATATATCGAATTTAACAACCTCATTCATTGCTTTCTTATTTTTGTATTTTATTTGTCGGCACATATACATTTTTCAACATAGGCGGTTTTGTTTTTTTTAGATATTTACCATAACACTTAAATCAGCATATGAAAGTGCATGCATATCAAAGAAAATGTGTGTTCATTTTTGTTCATAACATGATATGGAGAGGTATTTATTATATTCAACGGTGATATAAAACATGAACACTGTCCTTAAAATATGTCTGAAACAGTAAGATTAATGCAAAAATAAATAGTGGTCCTCATAGCTGTTAAAATAATGTGAATTAGTATGTTATCTTCTTAACGGTAGTATAAAACAACCTTTTACTTTGAGAAGCTATCAACTCAGTATAGATTTATCAGTAGTTAGCAAACATTGTATAAGGCCTTTGGTAGTTAATGATCTCTGCCGATACGATGTGTCGAGGCATAGTTGAAATGATACTTTAGAAAACAAACTTTTATTTCAAAATATTGCGGTGACAAATAAGGCAAATTTGAAAATTTAAGAGCCATTCTCTGTAAGGACCAAAATAAGTGGTTACACCTATGTCACAGATTTTTACCATTCTTTGTACAAAAACTACATAACTAATATATTTGACAACTTCAACTTTAGAAATTGGTTTTGGGCTTTGTTACTATGGGAATGGCGTCCATTTTGATTTTGATTTTGGGCTTTTTTTTCAATGAAAATTCTAAAAAGAAATCCTAAAAATCAATGCTTATTTCACCAAAATCCTGACAGGAAATGATGCAGACAGTTATCACAAATAAAAGCTGTTCCCTTTGCCTTTCTAAAAATATATCACACATTTGGCTGACAATTGTGTACATATGCTTATTTTCTATTGGAGAAGGGGGTGACATCTAAATGAAAACCAAATTACACCAAAATTCATTGAAGCTTTGAAAAAATTTCCGAGATAGAAAATATTGACAAAATCATGAAGATAAACCCCCATTTAAAAATAAAAAAGAATTCAGGGATGTGTTTTTTGATTTAAGAAAAAAAAAATGTTGATTGAAAACTGAAAAAAAAAGTATGTTTCTATGAATTATCTCCCCTTATGGTTCTTTTTCATTGAAAACCTTTAGGGACAATAGGAGTTACCACGGGTAATGCCCAAAATAAAGTACAGACGAAATGCAGACACTGATAACAAATGTAAAACCATCATAATGTTGGTAAAAAATAAGATAACAAGGTAGATACTATGGAGTGCAGTTTCTCTCCAAAGTTTGTGGATTGTGATGAACTCATTTAACCATTTGCCAAACACTGAAACAGTGAAACACAGGCAGTGCATACTAAATATTTGCTATTTTGTCTGAGAATGGTCTAAAACTGCCAGCATCCTTAGATCTTCACATCAATATTGTATTTTTATCAGCCCTTTCAGTTAAATGAAAAAAAAACAATTCCAATTGTGCACGTCGCATTTTATGCCAAATTCCGCGTTTACTCAGTTTTCATTCAGATATTGACCACACCAAAGATTCTGGACTTCAAGTCGTTATCCAACAGAACTAGCCTTAAACTAGCAAGTAGAGGACCAAATGCAAAGGATTGTCTTCATCTTGTTAACTAGACGGGATGTGAGTATTGGAGAAAAAAAAGAACTTGACATGACCTCCCCCTTTTCCCCTTTTATAGTTTTAATTAGTTTATGTTATATTTAAATTTTGATTATCATCCATTATTGATTATTTGCTAAGCATTCTCAACTATTAAGACAATGCAAACATGTCTTTTAATGAAAAAAGGAGCACTTTCTATGAATTAAATTTGTTTCAAAACAGATATTTAATTTACCTCCTTTCATGAGGGTAAGGATTGGGGTCCTCTAATTTCATGTATTATTTACTTTTTATACACATTTTCTATATTTTTAAAACAAATACTTATTCTGTACAATTCGAAGGAAAATAATTGAAAATTAAAATTTAGATTTCTGTAATAATTTCATTTCTTTTTAATGTTTGTCCTTCATTCTGTGATTAAAAATATATATAGTATTACCTTATTATTTTGCTTTCCACAGTTATTCTTCTTACTTTTGCATCCCATTATTTTCTTTTTTTTATTTTGTGTTTTTATTTATCTCCATTCATAATGTTAATAATTATTTTTAAATTTGGGCATTATATTAATTATTCTTTGTTTGGTAAACCCTATTAACCCCCTTTATTTTATGTCAACTGTGTACCAATCATTGATACAGAATTGACTATTAACATTCCCTACTCAGGAGCCTGAATTTAAGGATGAGTGCATGGTTTGATGAGTCTTTAATCTATTATTTTTACAATTTATGAATTATTTGATATTTATTTTAAAACATTACTTTAGCTGTAAAATTTTAAAACTCCTATTTACGTCACACCATGGTTGTGAATAAAGATATTTGATTTGCATTCAATATTCTCCTCCCCACCCCTGACCTCAAGATAAGATGTGTATTTAATATCCCTCCTCCGCTACCCTGAGATTTGATCTGGTTTTTAAAACATCCTAAATAAGGAGTATTTTTAACAATGTTTGATGTTCTTCTCATATATGTTACTAGAACACAGCCGCGAAATCGCGGGGAAATAGAGCGTATGCCCTCCCCCTATTTTCCAAATACCGATTTTTATACCTTCTGTTTTTCTGTAATCTATGAACATGCATATATACTTTAATTACTATACAGAGAATTTCAGGAGAGGTATCAAAGGTCAAAAGTACTTAGGGACAGGGCATTTTTTTTCCTCCCCCTATTTTTCAAATACCGATTTGTATACCTTCTGTTTATCTGTACTCTATGGACATGCATATATATATACTTTAATTACTATACAGAGAATATCAGGAGAGGTATCAAAAGTCCAAGATACTTACATATATATATATATATACATCAGTGAACGCCATGAATAGTAAAGAGCCCCCCCCCCCCCCCCCCCCCCCCAAGATAACCATTGGAATTTATAGTAAATTATAACAAATACAGTTATTCATAGTAAATGTATGTATACAGAAATATATCCGCAGTGATCGCCGTTGATAGTAAACCATGGGCGGATCCAAGAGGGGGGGGGGGGGGCGTTGAAAAAAAATTGTTGATTATATGGGGAATAACTGAAGCATGAGAGGAACGCCCACCCCCACCCCCTTTTAGGTCAGTCAGTGCCCCCATCCCTTATGAAAAGTTCTGGATCCGCCACTGTAAACTTATTGATAGTAATTAAATAGCAAATATTATTCATTTTCGTTTTCCTCCCAAAATAACCCAAACTGAAACATGTTAAGCAAGTATGATACAGGCTAGAATTCAAAATGATAGCAGAAAGCAAATTTATATACTTTATTCATAGTCTTTGTATATTCAAGGTACAGAAAAGGAACTTATAGTAAATTATAACAAATACAGTTATTCATAGTAAATGTATGTAAGTATGTACAGAAATATATCCGCAGTGACCGCCGTTGATTATAAACCATAGGCGGATCCCATGGGGGGCCTGGAGGCCCTGCCCCCGTTTTCGTTGAAAAAAATTGTTGATTATATGGGGAATCACTGAAGCATGAGAGGAACGCCCCCCCCCCCCTTTTAGGTCAGTCAGTGCCCCCCTCCCTTATGAAAAGGTCTGGATCCACCACTGTAAACTAATTGATAGTAAATAGCAAATATTATTCATTTTCGTTTTCCTCCCAAAATAACCCAAACTGAAACACGTTAGGCAAGGATGATACATGCTAGAACTCAAAAGGACAGCAGAAAGCAAATTTATATACTTTATTCATAGTCTTTGTATGTTCAAAGTACAAAAAAACACAAACCGGAAGTCTAATCTGACTTAAAGTTTTGTCCAATGACGGGAAAATATCCGGACGCATTCTTTTTCGTTTTTATCCCAAAATAACCCAAACTGAATGATCATAAGAATGGATGACAAAAGCGACTATACATGTTACCTATAGGACACAGAGGCATGATGATTAATTTATTGTGGAAGGAGGAGAAGCGACACCCAAAATGAGGTCTTCTCGTTTAATAGTATAGATGATGGTATGATACTAAACCCCTAACGGGAAGGATTGTGCCTGATGTTCATATGATGAAATCATAATCTTTCAGTCAGTTTAATTGAAGTCTGGAGCTGGCATGTCAGTTAACTGCTAGTAGTCTGTTGTTATTTATGTATTATTGTCATTTTGTTTATTTTCTTTGGTTACATCTTCTGACATCAGACTCGGACTTCTCTTGAACTGAATTTTAATGTGCGTATTGTTATGCGTTTACTTTTCTACATTGGTTAGAGGTATAGGGGGAGGGTTGAGATCTCACAAACATGTTTAACCCCGCCGCATTTTTGCGCCTGTCCCAAGTCAGGAGCCTCTGGCCTTTGTTAGTCTTGTATTATTTTAATTTTAGTTTCTTGTGTACAATTTGGAAATTAGTATGGCGTTCATTATCACTGGACTAGTATATATTTGTTTAGGGGCCAGCTGAAGGACGCCTCCGGGTGCGGGAATTTCTCGCTACATTGAAGACCTGTTGGTGACCCCCTGCTGTTGTTTTTTATTTGGTCGGGTTGTTGTCTCTTTGACACACTCCCCATTTCCATTCTCAATTTTATTTGAAGCTGTAAATAACCAGATTCCCCAAAACAGTTGAATTAAAAAAAAATATACTAGAAAAATTTGTATAATGATAGCAAATAGATGAATACTCTGTTGAACATCTATGTATGGTTAAGTACCTTTCACTTAAACAAATGTATCAGTAATATGCAATATTAATAAATCTTGAACAGCAATACATGTATTGATTAACACAGAACTTGTTTCAATGTTTTACTGTAGTTTTCTAATTAATTGCTATCATTTTTTCCAGCATGTTGTACTTTGTTTCTGAAGAAAATAAGAATAGATGTCAATGATGCAGTACTTGAAGGGGAAATGAGGTAATAATAATATATTGTTTAAAAGTAATCCTTGTATCTTCACAAAAGGTTCAGCATGTGCTTATTAATAATAATATGATATATGACATACAAAATCTTCACATACCAGTAAAGAGGCTTATTGCTACATTCCCTGAGTCAGGAAGGCTAGAAAAAAAAATATTATATTGGAGAGTCTTATGTTTTCTAAACATTGCACCTAATTTATTTTAAAAATGATACTATAACTGTATGTTTTTTTACTATGAAAAAATTAGCATTTTAACAAAAATTACTTAACTTATTTGCTGTTTATAATGCTGATTCTTATGTTTATTCTCCCTTTAAATCAGCTGAATCAATTTAACTTTTGTGCAAATAATCATTATTCTTACAAAATCAAAAATATATATTTACTTCCACTATAGAAAATATTTTGTTAAACTGCTAATGCCTGATATATTTAGTAAGATACAGTGATTGAATATGAAGGGAATCAATTGCTGTTTAAATTGATATTTTTCTATTTTAATTTTTTTACAAGCAAATATTTCAGCTTATTATAGATCCAGTTATTAAATTTTATTTATAGGTTAAATAACAAGAAGAAAAGGGAATATATCAACATATCCAAAAAAGATGGAAACAACAGGAGATGTATGTTATCAAACCACATAAACCCACGTATTTAATCTTCCCAATTTTATTGGCAATTAATTTATCCCTGTATTTCCCCAAAACAATACATTTAAGAAAATTCTATGTATGCTGTAAACTATAAATAACTTTTATTTTATGTAATTGCTGAGCAATGCCATCTAACATAAGGGATATTTTTCAATTAACAAAATTCCATAACTCATCAGTTCAAAGGTAAAAATTGTCAAAAATCAGAAGTGTTGACATCCATTATTCCTTGGGTTGTGTAATCATTTTAATAAATCTTCCACTTTCAATTTTATTTTTTTAAAGAAGTTTTATCAATGCAAACTGTTAATGAATAGGTGTACAGAAAGAAAATGATATATCATAAAATGACCTGTCTTTGACAGATGCATATAATTGAACCCATATTAACTATTACTTACAAAAATAATAAAAAATTTTGCTGTATAATTGCCAATGAAAAATATCTCTACTAGAGATCAAAGAACAAAGAAGTAAACAGTATAGGTCAGTCATGGTCACTCTGAGTCAATATTTTATGTGCCCATAACTGATTTTTATAGTACTTACAGTTGTTCCTCTGTTTTTTACTTCACGGCTAATTTTGGTCTTATTTTGATGATAAATATAATATAATTGAGTAAGGCATGTCGTAGATTTTAGACACTTTGGACAATTTATCGGTAGTCTCTCATGTTAAATGAGAATTATTTTAGATGGAAGCATGCGCTAGGAATGCGCCACAAATACAGCTAGTCATATTTATTTCTGATTACCAGATATTAGTCATACAAGCCCTCCACTTGCAACATGTAAGAAAATGAAACAAATATCATTATTTACGGAAATTATCGGCAAAAAATATTAAGATTTAGCTATGCAATAATATATGGCCACCTTTAAAAATATTTTTTAGGACAGTTTTTTTGAAATGCCATAAATAACAGAGGAGAAACAAGAACTGTAAAATTAACACCCGTTCCATGATGTTATAAAAAAAATGATGAAACTTCTTTGCTAATTTTCTAAACTTAAAAGAATATTAGAACTTTGAAAATTAGTCTTCATGTTCATGACACTATAGTATATAAAGTCTTTTTACCTCATCTTCTTATATCTATAAACATTGGAATAAATAGCAGAATTGAAAGCCCGATATATATATGTGAACTACAAACACAGTTTCACAGGGATATAACGCTTCAAAAGTTGCTGTCGATGAAAAAAAGTTGGAAGTCGTTGTATGGCGCTGACAATATTCGTGGGTTATTCAGACCACCATGTACTGATTGACAATTGCTTCTGGGGAAATTTTGATCCGCGGTGAACTGCAACATATGTGTTAATATAAGAAGTAAAATCACAAAAATACTGAACTCAGAGGAAAATCAATTCGGAAAGTCCATAATCACATGGCAAAATCAAATAACAAAACGCATCAAAAACGAATGGACAAGAACTGTCATATTCCTGACTTGGTACAGGCATTTTCAAATGTAGAAAATGGTGGATTGAACCAAAATGACACAGATATTTGCTCTATTTTAAGAACTACCTAGAATGACAAATTTTTATACATGCATGTTTTTCTCGATCCCTTGTAATTGTTGTCCTTTGCCAATTTCGATTAGAGAAGACGTATCGCATTAGAGCTCGAGCTGATGTTGTTGTGCCTTTGATGCCTGTAATAGCTGACTATGAGGTATGGGTATGAAATTTGCTCATTGTTGAAGGTCGGGCGGTTACATGTACTTGTTAATATCTGTGTCATTTTGGTCTAGTGTGCAGAACTGTTCGATACTTAATAAATAAATAATTTTCATCTACAAACCAGGCAAAATATTTATCAGAGAGTTTGGAATACATTGTAAAAATAGAAATACTTTGAAATTTCGAACGAATTTCACAAATTTATTTCGCAAAATGCAATATCTGTTAACAAATGTAACTAGCAAACTATACTACAATGATAGGTTGTTTCTTTCTTTTGCAAACAGATCATCATGTAGACTTTCTATTTTATTATTTGAAAAGCAACATAATGCCCCAATTAATTTGAAGCATCAGAAGCAAACCATTTTTAATTTCATAAACTTTAAGTAGTTAACATTGCATGCTGAATTTTAAAGCGGTTTATCCTTGAAGTTATTTATTAATAGTAAACGCACCACTGGATGGCCTGCCTGCTAATTTTGCTTCATTTTAATTTAAAAAACAATATCGACACGCTGAAATGACTCGACATGCCTGAATAACTTAAATTGTATGACTTTTACGTCCAGAATAGACGTTTTTAACCAGTCATGGTAATCATGGTAATGTCATGAAGCGTGTTTTTTTAACGAAAGTTGATTCATCGTTACACACATGCTTTTTGCGCCGATTCAAATGTATGAAAATGTTTTCATCTTTGACATGTAAAGGTTTAATAACATGATCTAAGCTGCTTTACTTGTTCTTAGTTATTGTAATTAGCACTGACAATAATTTACGGATTGTTTTCGGAGTTGTTCAAATGTGGTTTAAAATTAGTCTTTTCGAAAAACAAGATTTAAAGCACCTCAAAAGTAATTAAACCTTAGAATCTGTACTTATTCAAGCACATAGACAAAACTATTGATACAAATATATATTCTTTTTTATAAAACTTAAGAAAATGCATATTAAATTCATTGCATTTTATATGACAGGGAAAAATAGGAAAGGGGAACGTTACATGACTTATTGGGGTGAAAATTGAGAAGTAATACTGCTATGTGAAAAATGCTTGTAAAAAATGATCTTTATGTTCTATCAGACTTTTATATATCAAAACTTCTTAAGTATTGGTGGGTTCCTTTTTTGTGTGAAAATTTACTATTGGTGAATTATATAAGAAATGTCCAATTCACTCAATTTATATGTTGTGACCTCAGCGTCACTGATGAGTCTTATGTACACGAAACGCGCGTCTTGCGTATTAAATTATAATCCAGGTACCTTTGATAATTTTTTTTATATGATATCATTTTTTTAATGATATCTTTATTTGGGAATTCATTATAAGCGTTCCCATGTTTGAAAATGAAAAAGAAGAAAATCCGAAAATTACACTTTAACCCGATTTTACAAAATAAGCGACTTTTTGCCGAATTGTCACTCCACTAAAAACAATGATACAAAGATGAATGACTGCAAAATCTTACCTTAAGTAACTATCGATAAAAACCATTCTTACACATAACATGGTTTATTAAACAGAAGAAATGAGATCATCTGTTTATCATTCTTTAAAACAAAGTAAAATCCCCAAAATACTGTGCTCCGATGAAAATTCAAATCGGAAATTCCCTAATAAAATGGCAAAATCAAAAGCTCAAGCTGGGACAGTGGTGTAAGAGTATAACATAAGAATAAACTATAAAGGACAGTTCAGAAAGGGATTTCATAATTCATTATATTGACTTTTAAAAACATTTTATTGTAGTTAATTTTGTTATAATATATAACTGCTTCGATAAGGAACTGCTTTACCACTGGCTTGTGCAACAGTTAGACGGTTATATACAGGGAACACCATATCCCTATCATTTGTGACTTGTTTATTAGCAGATATATTTATCTATTTATAACATGTATAAGTGTGAATAATAAAAACATTTTCAAAATCTTTCGTTTATCAAAAGTGTTCTTGGAAATTGCTTTTGTTCAGCAAGTCAGACATTTGAAATTTTCTTACGTGTCGTTTGCGAGATAGCAGTGTATTATTATACATTTATAACACAAGCGTTGTTATCTGAAACATAATCAGTTAATCGTTTAGGTTTTTTTGTTAATACGCAATTCCAATCCGACTATTGCATATGAATGAGCATATTGAAATAAATATAAATGAGCGCAAATATCCGCTGCATCATTTTAAAAATGCAACTTTTAAACATTTCTTAATTTATAAAAAGACTAATTGATGTTCAGGAATTATGTTTTTTTTTTTATATTTTGTTCATTTTTATATTTTCCTTTTAATTTTGCATGCATTTTACCTAGGGACAGGGTATCTTTCAAATAAGACAAATAAGACAAACTTTATGATTTGACACGAACTGACAAGGTTGCAGTCTGGTGTAAATTAATATAAAAAAGAAGATGTGGTATGATTGCCAATGAGACAACTATCCATAAAAGACCAAAAATGACACAGACATTAACAACTATAGGTCACCGTACGGCCTTCAACAATGAGCAAAGCCCATAGCGCATAATCAGCAATAATAGGCCCCGATAAGACAATGTAAAACAATTAAAACGAGAAAACTAACGGCCTTATTTATGTAACAAAATGAAAGAAAAACAAATATGTAACACATAAACAAACGACAACCACTGAATTACAGGCTCCTGACTTGGGACAGGCACATACATAAATAATGTTGCGGGGTTAAACATGTTAGCGGGATCCCAACCCTCCCCCTAACCTGGGACAGTGGTATATTAAATTTGAATTTTGAGATCTTGACCTCGTTTTAAACCTTCCTGTTGCCCGATATCAAAACGTGTACCGTTTGTAAAGCGTATCTCGTTGAATTTATTGTCGGAAATAGTTCATTGGTTATATCAAGATATTTACAAACTATCTCAGGTTAAATATTTGTCTTCTCTGTTTTAACTTCCAATTAGTCTTTTCAAATATGTAACAATACAAATAGTAAGCACAGTTCAGAAAAGGACATCAGAAGACATTACATTGTAAGTAAATTTGTTACAAAATATACCTGCTTCGGTAAAGAACTGTCTTACCACGGTCTTTTCCAACGGTTGGACGGTTACATACAGGGTACACTATATCCCGACATACCAACCAATGCAAACTTACCACATCCTTCTTCATCGCTTTTATCATGACAGTCAACGACAACGTTACATCTACTTGTAGCAGGTATACACTGGAATTGTTTGGTACAAGTAAATCTTTCTGGTCTGCAAGATAACTCTGCTATAAAAAAATAATTGTATAATAATCTCTGTATAAAACATATATGTTTTATGCAAAACCCAAATTTAACCTAATTTGTATTTCAATAATTGAACCTCTCCTGTATATTCCATGTTTATGCTTCTTCATGTTTCAGTGCGCTTTGTTTAAATAAATAGTATATATGAATATATATGTGCTCAATTGTTGTAGCTGCGTGTATTATGAAAACTTTTTTACACGAAAGAGAAAACTTTAAGACTTTCATTACTTCATACATTGACATAAATAATCGTGTTGGTACTGAATGGCGTAGTCATCAACGCAATTCCAATCCGACTATTGCATATGAATTTGCGTATTAAAACCTGTGTAGTTATATATTGACAGGCTCAATAACAACAATGTTGAACAACCTTTTGAAACTATCCATTATAAAAGCAGTAATCAATACTCATAACGCACGTTTGGCTGTTTAATGTGTTTAGTGATGCTTTATGCGATTAAACTCTCTCGGATTTAACATTGATGAAAGCAATCTTAGTTTAAATGGAAAATAGACTTCATTGACGACATTTTATCAGTTGCATTAATTATACAAAAAAGAGTTTCGTTTGAAGTCATTTACTATAATAAAAAAAAACTAATGAATCGTTTTCCGAACTCAAAAGTAATTAATCAATATTCAGTACAGGGAAGACTGAAAACATAACCAAATAATTCAATAAGAATACCTTTGTTTAGAGTCTGAAATAGTTAATCATGTTAGATTTTGAACAGTCTGACTTCTACAATATGTCCTAATGTATGAGGTTTTTTTTAGAATCAGTTTTGACCAATTCATGATATGCTTCATCTTGTTTTCAAAATTATATGTAGTGAATAAATTCATAAATTTAATCATGGCAACAATTAGTCGCCGACTATATGGGGAGGAGTAGATATAAAGTACTGTATGCGTACAAGAAAGTTCACTTACTATGTAAGTTAAGTTCTTCGATATCTTTAAAAGTCATTTCTATCTGTGAAGACATTACAGTAAGGTTAGACAGCAACGTATCCGTCGATGATTCTAGTTTATTAACTGTGATAAAATAAAACAAGCCTCTCACATATCCGATACAAACAATTTGACAAATGACCTAAGATTTTGATATGGTTTTTTTTTTTCGTTGCGTTCCTTCTGTTACTAGTATATCTGAGATCAAATTAAATTGTAATCTTATGATCTTTAATTTTGTAGTTGCATGGATAAATAGTGTGCGAAATTCACGCAATATGCGATAAAATAAATTTTTAATATCAATTGACCTAATTGAATGAAGAGGTATTTTTACTTTTCCAGATAATAGGGAACTATAATTGATATCCGTATGGGACCGATTAAAGTCTTATGTTAACATTGTTTAGGACTAGAAAATAATGATCTTGTACATTTTTGTATAATCATTAGATTACAATCCTTTCAATTGACCTATACCTCTTGATTTTGTTTCCTTCTAATCCTCTGCAATCTGTTTTAATTTAGATTTCATCAAAGTAATATTTGACGACACTTGCTTCATTAACGATTCAAACAATGCTTAACACGGACGCCCTATTTTTCAACAATTTTGTAAACTGTTTTTTTATTGCGTTCTGTTTTTTACCTTTTAATATAACATTAGATAGTGACCTTGTAGCCTTTTGTGGGTCTCGACTTTCACGGTCTTCTGTTTCCATATGAATTTTTGCGAAATTCACGTCATATGCAATAACATAAATGTTGAATATCAATTGACCTAATTGAGTGATTGTTATTTCTAACTTTTCTATATGATAAAGAACTATTGATATCCGTATGGGACCGTTAAAAGTCCGCTTGTGAACATGGTTTCAGACTAAACAATCGTGATCTACTACATTTTTGTATAATAATTAGATGAAAAATCATATAAACTACATATACCTTTTGTTTTTGTTATCGTTGCATCCTCTGTCATTTGTTTGCATTTTGATGTTAACAAAGTAATATTAAATGACATGTGCTTCATAAACGTTTCCAATGCGATGTCTGTCAATAGAAAAATAAATCGTTTGTTTCACATTTTATACGTTTTAAGTATTTTGCCTTCATCTGATGTTTATGTGAACAAACTATGTTTTGAAGTATATGTCTATAAGATTAAATAGACTGTTAATCTAGATTAAAGTTTTAAACAAGTGGATTTAACAAATCAATGAGAATACTAAAACTAAAATCTAAACTTACAAATGGAGTTGATCTTGTAAAATACACCATTTGCAGGACAATTGATCAACTTGTCTATTTCATCAATACATGCATGTCTTCGTGGTCATTTAAAAAAGGTTTGCATTTATTTATCCTTTAATAATTCGAAATAAACAAATTTTCCGCACTCGTGTCTTACATTTTGAAAAACTTACCATTTGCTTTCAGTTCTTCTACATCCGAAACAGTCTTTTCTATCTTATCTGTTGATGATTCGTGATTGGTAACTGTTAAAAGATAAAAGCAAGTTTACCAGAGGAACCATCAAACAATGTTTATCATGAATGAAAATTGTTTTTCATTGCGTCCCTTTTTCCACCAGTTATTATCAAGTTTAATTGTGACCTTGTAGCTATAGGGGGTATCGAGATTCTCGGTCCTCTGTTTCCATATAATGATTTGCTATTGTTTTTCAGGTCTGTTGTCGTTTTTAACTTTACCATAGTATCGTCTGGATCACGTGTCCAGCATAATTCTTTGCTGCCTTATTGAATTTGATTTTACTGATGCATTGATTATCAATTGACCTTATTAAAAGAAGTGTTATTTCTAACTTTTCCAAATGATTTACAAATACTAAAATTCATATTGGACCTCGTAATGCCTGTTGTGAACATTTTTTAAGACTGAATAATTAGGATCAACTACATTTTTGTATAACCATTAGATGGAAACCCTTACACATTGCATACTATCTTGTTTTTGTTTCTGTCGCATCCTCTAACTGACCCTAACACCACACAGAGAGTGGACACTATATCGGTATCTTGTGTGCATTGTCCTAAAGTGTTATAAAATGTTATTCCTCTCCACACAAACCCGCAAAGTAACCACAGTGCATACCTCTTGTTGTTAATTTCACTGCATCCTCTGTCATCTTCTGTAATCTATCTGTAACCAATTTATTGTTGAACGACACATTTTTCATAAATGAATCCATTGCAGATTCTGTAAATAGAACGAAAATATTATTAATATGTTTGAGTGGTTGTTTTTCTTTTTTACATGTTCAAACTATATGGACTTTATAAATAGATGTGAGCCACTTAAAGTAAAGTAGAACAGGGGTATGAAAGAGAACGACTTTAATGGAACCTCGTAAAAGAGAGGCAAAAGATATTGAAAGGAAATTCAAACTCATAAGTATAAAATAAACTGACAACACAAAAAAAGGGCCGTAAGATACAAGAGTGACATTCCAACACATAGATCGAAAATAAACCTACAATGATATGGCTAAAAAGACAAAGACAAACAGACAAACAATAGTACACAAGACACAACATAAAGAACTAAAGACTGAGCAACACAAACTCCATCAAAAATTGAGGATGACATCAGTAGCTCCGAAAGGATAAGCAGCTCTTGCTCCACATGTGACAACCGTCGTGTAGCTGATCTTACTACAAATTGGGTAATAAGTCTATTTCATAAGGTCACATTCCGTGAAAAAGGGATGGGATTACGACATTGATACATATCAGGCATCATATTTGAAACGGATATAAAATATCAGTCCACCAACTCGAAGGGGCGTCAGTAAAAGGACAAGGTACGATAAGCATCACAGAACGGCCACCTAATTTCGTTCAAATTAAAAGTGATTTGCAAATAATTATAATCCTATATTTTTTTAAGTTTAAACCTATATTTTTGTAATCATCAGTAGATTTTTCAATTCAGCGGATATAAGTCATGCTCTGTTGCTGTTAACATCTCTAGATTCGCCGCAAAGGGCAGAACACTGGTTCCAAACCTTTTTCTGCATTTTAAACTATGAGCATACCTACGGCCCACGATCATATTTATAGCAGACATTCCTTGAACATAAACGATGATGCAGTTCAAATATTTTAGTGAGCCGTAGGTACGATCATAGTAAAAAAAAATATAAAAAAGTGACAAAAATCGTCGTAGTTTTCATGGAAACATCGAAAAATTTAAACGAACTGCGGACCGGAGATGATTTCCGGTATTCCCTGGATCCGACGACAGACTTATATCCATGCTACGCCCAATAATGGCTAATTTCTTTAGGACGAACATTAAACACATTTGAGACAGGAAAACAGGATATTCCTGTATAATTTATTATTCTTGAATTTAAAATGACATTTTAACAGACAGAATTTTGACTCAAAATCAGGGAGAACTGTGACAAACTTCAGAGAAGTTTTGGGAACGTAATTGTAAATGAAACCAAAATGATAATAACATGTTCATACTCAATTTGACAGCATTGCCTATACGAATTTGTTTTATAATTGACGAAATCGTTGCCGTGTAATGAATTAACCTCCAATGACTCTTTTGTGAAAAGTGCTTTCTTTCACGTCCGCATTTCTATCAAGTATGGCATGCCAAGTTAACATTTTAGGCAGTCATTTAATATAAATACAGATGGCGAAAATAAATTGTGAATAATAACATACATAGTAATTCATATGACATAAGAAGACACCATGTGACAATTTTAATTTTTTAATAGTGTAAGTGTAACAAAAAAATGATAAAGATCAAACAAGACTATTCTACACTTTTATCTTAATTATGTATCCTAAGTAATTTTTTGGTCATGGTGTTGAATTTATTTATAGGACTTTGTAATGATTTGTAATTGTCCCCCGCCTTCATATTGCTGTTTCAACGACAACACGTGCTACTTCGTATTTCTTGTTTGCAAAGTATTCTCTACATAACTTTCCGTTATAAATATGCATGCATAAAGTATTTGCCACTGGACGGTCAGAAAAGAACATTCAATCAATTATATCTCCTTTAAAATAACAGTACTATAATGAATTAAATTAATTATAACATATTCAAATGAATAAAAGTTTCGTAAATTTTTTAATCAAATATTCACACGTCATAGAAAAAAACACGTTTTGAATATCAAAGGGAAACCCAACCAATCACAGTCAAAGATATCTTGCATGTAATTGTGTACACTAGACGTGTTTTCGTGTATAAAAGACTTATCAGTGACGGTCGAATATAAAATGTCAAAAGAACATAAAATAATCAAAGTTCCGAAAATATTTGCCAAATACAGCTCAGGTCATCTATTCCTGAATATATTATTCTCAGTTTTTCAAACAATTAAAAGTTTTGTTAACAAGTAATTAATAAAATGACAATTTCAATGATAATTCATGTTTACACAAAGTGCTCATTTTTGGACATCGTGTTGTTGTATGGGTTGTTTTTGCCTGCTAAAAGATTACAGTCCGAAGGATGACTTAATTACCCTAAATAGACACTATATATTCCGACTCTGATCCAACTAGTCTTTGCTCCTACCCCTTAATGCCAATGGATTAATGGAATATTAGCAAATACAAATTTTAAAGTCTTAGGTTTGACCAGGCCGGTGTCAGAACCTACGATATCAGGCATTTTAATTCATTTATTATATTTATATAATTTAACAATGAATTAGTTGAAGGTTGCTTATTGTAAGAATTCATCTTATATGAATCCGTGCTTAAACATACAAATCTACCCAAAAGAAGTAACTTCTGCATCATATATAGAAATAATGTGGTATAAGTGCCAATGATACTACTCTCCAACCAGGCCACAACGTGTAAAAAGTAAACACTTATAGGTCAAATTGCGGCCTTTAACACAGAGCTTTGTCTTACACCGAACAGGAAGCTGCATGTATCAAGGACTCAAAAATAACTAACGTAGCAATTTAAACAGGAAAACCAACGGTCTAATCTATATAAAAAGATAGAAACGAGTAACACGTATGAATCATGACAACCACTGAACAACAGGTTCCTGACTAGTTGCTAACAAATGCAGCATGTTTAAACGTTTTAAAAGCGACAACCTTTATCCTAACCCGAACATATATACTCTTATTAGAAACTTGCATGTCCAATTACAACTGTTCATTTTGATAAAACAAATTATAAAAACACAAAAACAAAACGAAAAAAAAAACAAAATGCAAAATAAGCACACACACGAATTTTACATGATATTTCACTAATCATTTGACAACGATAAGAAAAAGAAACCATTTTACATCATTGCCAGTCTCCACATCATAATTTATTCTGTACTCAGTTCTCACTTGTCTTTGTAATGTTTCCCTGGCTTACTAGATGAAATGAAGGGATACATTATGTTTCATAATAACATAAGTATTCTTTTCCTCCTTTTTGGGGGGATTTTATTCTCATACACACTTGTCCAGACAAACACTTATTTAGTTTTAGACATTGGCTTATGATATTTGGCATACAGTGTATAGTCATGACTCAGATATCATAACAGTTTAATATCATTATGACATTTACCGTTGATCTCTAGGTCAAAATGATTGATGTTTTGTTCTTGACCTTTAACTTTCATGGTTAAATGATTGTCCAACCCTCAAACCATATATATTCTTACAGGCTATGTCAAATTCTTTTTACTGCACAATAGGAATAATTCCTTAGGTCAAATCCCCATTATATAATGCATCGTTAAATATCTTCAAAATGGTTTATATCCCAATCCTTTGCTTTGATAAGTCGTTTCTAATTCACCATAGGTTTTGTACCCATGCAGAGAACACACTCACTTCCCCCACCACTACATCATATTAATTCGTAATTGCCTGGATTAGACATTTTTTCCCACACGATGTCTGTTTGTGGTAGAAGTCACGTCTCTTTCATTCCATTAACTGTTAAATATCTTTTAAAAACATTTTGTAAATCCTTTATATTCTTTTTTTCATGAAAAAACATTCACATTGAAACAAAAGTTTTGTAGTTATCTTCAATTAAAAAAAATGTTTGCTGTTCCTAAAAAAAATGTGGGTTTCTATGCGCGATATAGAATTTGTCCAAAAAAAATGATAATTTAGATGTTTCTATTATAGTGCAACACCGTATACATGGTATAAGGAAGTTCATACTTCAAAAAACACAAAGAACAAATTATTGCACGGTTGCTATGCACCTGTTATGTATCTAAGTTGTTGATAAGCGTTAAGTGAACTACGACTGAACTGACTTTTCATTTCTAACTAAAGATTGTTGATAAACAGACAAGCTGCATTGCAATCAATTTAATTAATTAATAAAATGACGAATTGATTGGTAGTTGGCTTTAATTCAAACATGTGTTGCTGTTGCTAAGCAACACTTATGTTGTTGCTATGCTCAATACGGAATTTGTTTAGAATAAAAAAAGATGTATATGAAAGAATATTGGAATAAAACACCATATGGAAAGAAAAACTTCAAACAACTGCTTAATTCAAACTTCAGAGGGGCAAGCACCCATTTTTTAACCGTTGATAGGCAACTTTTCTTTCACCGGAACACATTAAAATCAATATGTGTTCAAGTGTCTACACTAAGACCATCAATGATATCAATATAAACTTATGTGGAGAGGGGACCAAAAACGACCCTAATTGTACCATGTCCTTTACGGAAGTATGCTTAATTCAAACTTCAGAGGGGCAAGCACCCATTTTTTAACCGTTGCTAGGCAACCTTTCTTTCACCGGAACACAATAAAATCAATATGTGTTCAAGTGTCTACACTAAGACCATCAATGATATCAATATAAACTTATGTGGAGAGGGGACCAAAAACGACCCTAATCGTACCATGTCCTTTACGGAAGTATGATTTCGAATTCGGCACTTTGAACTCTTGACGTAATAGCGTCCTTGTGAGTAGCAACCCTCTACGATGGAAATCATGATACGAAATACATGCCCTTGAGAATGGTATCAACTAGAAGGTACATACTTTGTATGCAGGCACTGCTTGAATGATGCTACCTCAAAATGGAAAGTCACAATTAGGAAGCTGAAAGCATGTCTTTTCTCATAAAGCTATGTTTTCAACCGACATTCATTGTCAATATCTATTTGTAAGTCAAGATATGAGACAGACCTTATTTTCGTGGATTGAGGTATAATTGTATATTCGTGGATATTTAATTTTGTTGTTTTGGCAAAGTCTGCATACATTCCCTTTAACATTGAAGATTCGTTTAACATTTTTATACTTGATTCTTTTAATCCCTATGAAATCCACGAAAATTGGTACCCAAAGAATATTAATGAAACCACAGTAATTGAGATTATGTTCCCAAATGTTGCAGAGAAGGTGGAATCTCACTCTTTCGACGCAGTCCCTCTCGATTCTTTTGGAGATCATGCGATTCCCTATGTTTGTGTTTGTTGACTTTATTTGTCCTCTTGGTTGATTTACAATTTTTGAACAAGTAGTGTACAAACATATAATCCATCTTTGGTAAATACAGTTAAGTAAACATTACATTATTATTAAAAATAGTGATCTCATCAGGTGAACATTTGATTGAAACACTAAATACGAATTAATTAATGACAATAACCGTCCGCATCAAATATCTGAAATCAACCTAAGGGTATCATCAGTTTTGGTAAAATTTGTTAACACTTCTGAACAGTTTTTCGCATTATTTAGTGTAGTAAAGTTTTTTGTTTAGAGATTAAATATCATCATTGGCAATTCTTGGTTACAGAACAATTTAGATCCTAGATGTGGCGAAGGATTTCCTCAAGCTTTAAGTATCGAAAACTGCACAAAGGCATCGTATATTGACAATATATTCAAAAACTAAAGGAAAATCACAAAAATACTGAACTCCGAGGAAATTTCAGAACGGAAAGTCTCTAATCAAATGGCAAAATAAAATGATAAAACACATCAAAAGAAAGGACAACAACTGTAATATTCCTGAGTTAGTACAGGCATTTTCAAATGTAGAAAATGGTGGATTGAACCTGGTTTAACAGCGCTTAAGGTGTAACACCACTAATTCAGAGCCGGCCAGAAAGCACATAATCTTTTATAAAATATTCGATTGGTATATACTCCGATAAAAATTCTGACTTATAATTTTGGATATTTAAAAAAAACGCACCAAATTATAAAAAGATCGTACATTTAGCATGTTTGTCAGATACATGTATGAAGTAACTGTATTGATTCTCCGAAGTTCCGGGAACCAGTTCTTTCTAATACATGTAATATGCCATTAAAGTTATGTTGATTTTGTCAGTACAAGACACCATATAGTGTAGCTTTGACATACAATGAAAGTCACTTTATTTGAACATAAGATTAAAGAGCTGTGTCTGCTTGAAATTGTGGAAATTAACATAGAAAGCAATGAGGCCATGCATTAGTGGTGTACGTCCTTAACATCTGACTTGAATGACAGTCACATCAAATTCCATCATATTGACAACGAAGCGTCAACAAAACACAAAACAGACATAATTTTCAATCTCAATTTAAAAAAAAACAAAAAAATATTTGACAAAAAGCACAAAAAAGCATCTATAAAATTAAACAACCACATTCATTGTATACTTATATATGTATTTAAACTCAACCCATAAAGGAATGAAATATTTGAAGTCTTGTGACTGAATGGCAGGGTTCAAAATAACCCTAGTGTAGAGTCGCGTGTTTGAGGTCAGAATGTATACGTCACAATCAAAGAGATATAAAATATATTTGTCGTTCAAAGTATTTTCAGAATTATAATAGAACAATAACATAATGGCATTATAATAGAACAAAAACATCATTGTGGGATGTTTAAAAGTACAGAGCGACGTCATTTGTACCAAAGAAACACAAACAGTCACACGTTCAAAACACACCAGCAAAAATGAAAGATAATACAGACAACTCATTGACGAAATGTATAAGTACAGAGCCACGTCAAATGGATATCACCGAAAACAGAACAAACAGTAAAAGTAATATCAATAATAGAACAAAAACTTAACATATACACTTGTAAATAGATTCATTTTAACAAAGGAAAACAACTTTTTGAAATAGATCCATTGAAGAAACAAATTGTGGCCATTTTGAAATTTCATGATAAAGTTGAAATTCAAAGTCATAGTTGGTCAAAAATGAACCTTGTCCTTTCAATTTCTAACAGTTATAATATCAATTTCTTCTTGAATAACAACAAACGACAAGGTATCAGGAAATGATCCTATGGCGTATGGACTGAATTCTGAATATAAAATAATTTCATAAGAGGAGGGGTATACCTTTTCTTTACAATTGTACATTCTCTTAAAGAAAGAGGTATAATGAGAGTCACTATTTGATCCATTAACTTGCCAAAAAAGTAAACTTATCATTTTTTTAAATCATGTACTTTTATTGATAAATAACCAGGTAATACACTATGGACCCTTAAAGAGGCACTGCCTGTCAAATGCATGTTCACCGATTTGACTCAAATTCTCATATTTGATTTATAACAATGTAAAACATTTTTCCATTAAAAGTCTAAAATAAACAATAAACAGTGTGAAGGCATGATATTTCGTAACTTCATGTGTATTTTAGTCTAGGCGTCACCCGTTTATTAACTATCGAGTTGACCTCCAAAGTCATCCGATGATCATATACGCGATGTAAACATAAATATAGATACTCGTGCAATTTGTTTATTGTAGGTCTGTTTAATTTCATATTATAGATATATATGATTATCATTTTGTTTTTACCTGTATAAGAATGATATTTTGTGCATCGAATCTGCCAATCAAATGATTTACCTTTGTTTCACTTTCAATGTTGAAATTCTTTTTCTTTAAATGACTTATCATATAAAATCACGTGTTAACCATCCCTATAGATATGTAGGGATTAAACTGAAATTCACATGAATACGGATTCAATAAGGTCGAATTATTCACTTGCAAGTAAATAATTCATCATCAATGTTTCTTAACTTATTTTGGCAAAATTGAATCACATTGTCTGCTTAAAACAAATAAGTATTTCACTTTTGCAATTTCATTAATGATTCAACAAAAAAATCATTTGTTATATTTTTTTTATGTTTCTCGTAGCAAGTGCCACTTCCAGAGCCAGTCTGCCATTAAAACATTCAAAATAAAAACAAAATGTGCATATGGCAGGTCAGCCTCGTTGAATTTTCTATATCGTACAGGTATAAGTGAAAACAACAAAAATACAACTGAGACTTTGTATATCAGCAACAGCCTCATTTGCATTATGCCATGAAAACAACACGTTTAATGATTTCTTGCGCCCGAAGCGCTTTGATGGATTTACCTTTATCAGGAACGCTCAAAGCCAAACAATGGAAATCCGAAGATGTATAAGTACCAAAACCGTTGAAGAGCTATATGTCAAAAAATAATTAGCAAATTCATCTAAAGCCAACTTTGCGGCGGAGTTGAAACCTTAGTTTTTTAATAATTTAAAATTTAAAAAACGGACAATTTTAGTAAATATTGTTAAATTGTGTCAGTACCGAAGTACTGACAACTGAGCCGATAATACCCTCGGGGACTGATAGTCAACCAGCAGAGGTGATGTAAAAAAAATGATAACAACTACTGAGCTGATGACACCCTCAGTCACTTAACTGTTGAATGCGTATTTCTGATTTTTAACCTTTTGATCATGTTGACTGGCTGTTCAAACTAAGAGCTGCTAAAAATATTCTCCATAGACAAAAAGTATGTTACCTTTGATAACTATTTACACCATTGGGTCGATGCCACTACTGGTGGAAGTTTCGTGTTGACAAAACTTTGATTTTTTTTTAAACTAAGGATTTTCTTATCTCAGGCATATATTACCTTAGCCGTATTTGGCACAACTTTTGGGAATTTTGAATCCTCAATGCTCTTCAACTTTGTATTTGTTTGGCTTTATAAATATTTTGATATGAGCGTCACTGATGAGTCTTATGTAGACGAAACGCGCGTCTTGCGTACTAGATTATAATCCTGGTACATTTGATAACTATTCACATCACTGGGTCAATGTCACTGCTGGTGGACGATTCGTCCCCGAGGGTATCACAAGCCAAGGAGTCAACAGTTCCGTGTTGACATGAATATCAATAATTTGGTAATTTTTATAAATTTCCTGTTTACAAAACTTTTAATTTTTCGAAAAACTAGGGATTTTCTTATCCCAGTCATAGATTATCTTAGCCGTATTTGGCACAACTTTTTTTAATCTTGGATCTTCAATGCTCTTCAACTTTGTACTTGATTTGCTTAATAAATATTTTGATATGAGCGTCACTGATGAGTCTTATGTAGACGAAACGCGCGTCTGGCGCACTAAAGTATAATCCTGGTACCTTTGACAATTATTCACACCACTTGGTTGATGCCACTGCTGGTGGACGTTTCGTCCCCGAAGGGTATCACAAGACCAGTAGTCAACACTTCGGTGTTGACATGAATATCATTAATGCAGTTTTTTTTTATAAATTAACTGTTTACAAAACTTTGAATTTTTTGAAAAACCTTTTTTTTTATCCTAGGCATAAATTACCTTAGCCGTATTTGGCACAACTTTTGTGAATTTTGGATCCTCAATGCTCTTCAACTTTGTACTTGTTTGGTTTTATAAATATTTTGATATGAGCGTCACAGATGAGTCTTATGTAGACAAAACGAGCGTCTGGCGCACTAAATTAAAACCCTTATTTACACCACTGGATCGATGCCACTGCTAATGGACGTGTCGTCCCTGAGGGTATCACCAGCCCAGTAGTCAACACTTCGGTGTTGACATGAATATTAATAATGTAGTCATTTTTATAAATTTCCTGTTTCCAAAAAAATGATTTTTTCGAAAAACTAGTCAAAATCAGCGTCTGGCTTACTTAATTATAATCCTGGTATATTTGAGTTTTAAGGTAGATCATAAGTATTGACTGTTTGAGACAGAATATTCTTATAATTTGCCAAAATGAAGATTTCACTATGCTTTTTTTCAAAAAAATTATAAAAAGTAAGGGTCACCGTGCTATTTTTCAAGCTATGAGTAGTTGAAAATTGCATAAATTTGGTTAGATTGTTCATGAAAAAAACATATGTGTGTGCATAAAAAAAATCTATGAGATACAACTTTGAAATAAATTGTGAGAAGATAGGCTTTAATAAATAAATGCAATAAAATCCAATTAGTCAAGTTTTTTTTTTACTTACAGCGTTATCTCTCCTTAAATGGCGCATTTGAAAAATGATTCTAAAATCAAACAAAAAAGATATCTGTTTAAATATTTTGAATTAAACAATAAATCAAGTTTTCTTTATATTAATAAACAGTATAACCATTAAATTGCAAATATGTTTCCAAATTTGCAGATTTGGACAAATAACTATACCGATTTTGTACTGCAAGTGTACAATCCAAGATGGCGGTTTACCACGAATCTACCTTAATTCACAAATCTCCTAGAGTGGAGCATTTTTTTTTATGAAAATAAGTTTTAGTTGATAGACCAATAAAAATGTAATCATAGGAATCGTCAAATATTTCCAAAAAATCAAAGTTTCACAAATACTAGAAATTGTATGATATTTTTCTTTCATTGTTAGAACATAATGTTACCATAAAAGAGGGACGAAAGATACCAAAGGGACAGTCAAACTCATAAATCTAAAACAAACTGACAACGCCATGGCTAACATAAGCTGACAACGCCATGGCTAACATAAGCTGTCATAAAATGAGAACCCCCCAAAAAAAATCTTTTCATATTTACTAGTATTTCTTGTTTACAATAACAAAACGATCAGCGTATGAAAATGACACATTCACAATATAATGAGAACAACCTAATACATTTTATCAAATTAAATTTGAATGCAACGGGCAGATATATAAACAGAAAGTTGGAGTTCCGATGGGGTCACCAATGTCTCCTAGTTAACTAATATCAGAATGTATGAAAGAATTTCTTAAATTTTTAAAAAAGCTTTTCCCAATCGTCCGAAGTTTCTCTTTGTCTGTCTACAGAGATGACGTGTGTTAACTGTTCAAAGGAAGTGAACAAGCGCTTACTGAATTTTACCCAATTGCAAATAGTATTCATCCACTGTTAAAATTTACATATGAAATTTCCAATAGTCAAATACAATTTTTGGACGTAACACTATTTAAATTAGATAGATTTAAAAGACACAAATATTAGATATCAAATTATATCGCAAACCAATGGATAACTTCCAATATTTACATAAAACATCAGCTCATGCCGACTCTGTATTAAAGGGATTCATAATTGGCGAAGTTACACGGTTCATTCGATCGTGTAATAACAAAGAAGACACACAGATCAAACTATTTAAACACAAGCTTATACTTAGGGGACACAAGGAAAATGAAATTAATCCACTAGTTAATAAAGCACTTAGAAAAAGTAGGCAAAACACATTATGTTATAAAAACAAAAAATAAACAGAAAAGTCCACCACTAGTCATAGCAACGAAATTTAATCCCTTATTTAAGCAATTGGGAAGACGAATAAGAAAACACTGGCATTTGATTAAAGATGACGCAACCGCTAAACATATATTTCCAAGACCGCTTGTAATTGCTTATCGTTAACACAAGAAGGTGAAGGAGTACTTGACCTAGGCAAAATTATAAAGTATTTAGATAAAGAATTGACATTCATTTATAAGTGTGTTACAGATTAACCAGGTGTAGTGACCACAACTATAAGTGTGTTACAGATTCACCAGGTGTAATGACCACAAAATGTAACTGCATTGAATACGTTTATAAACATATCGATAACAATTCAAAAGTAATTACAATCAAATAGTATAGTAAATAAGACTTAATTGGGCTAGGGCACCTGACGAGGATGAACGGTTTTGGTCGAACTTGACCTAAATGATATCCGAAACACCACGTGTTATATAATCAAATTAAAGAAATCCTAGACGATCAGTTGTTTACTACAGATCATTTCCGTTGGGTAAATCCTTTCAAATAAATAGATGTGTAAAATTTTACAATTAACCACAAAACAATCTACCGAGAAAAGGTCAAATCAGGATAAAACAGTTATAAATACTATATAAAATTTAAGGTAAATGTAAATAAGCGAAACATGCTATATATAGATATATGTATCACCGAATCATGCATTAACAAAGCAATAAAAGAATAAACCTGTAATTGAAGACAAACAGTTAATTGCAAATAAAAATTGCATATAACGTATAAACAGCAAAAATGAAAATAAATAATATAAACTCGATACGGACAAAAAATAATATATCCCAAAATGCTAAAGGCAAAAATGTTAGAAGGTTTTGCTAAGATTGGTTCATGGACACGATAATTTATAAAATCATTAGAACTGATGAAAGGATACTGATAACTGTTTTGAATATGTATAGTATTTTGTCGGTTTTTTTTCGTATGTGTTTTATTTTTGTCTATGTATATAAACTCATCATACATGTAGAAACCAGGATTAACATTTTATATTTACGCCAGACGCGCTTTTCATCTACTAGAGACTCATCAGTGACATTCGAATATATTTGCTATGGTTTTTGTTTGTTTCGCAAATAACGTTATGAAGTATAAATATATATATGGTAACTATGTTCGTGTATTGATGCAGATGATGGTTTGTACACAACTCATGTTCTGCATATATTCTAGTTACGATACCCGATGTACTAATTTAATATTAAGGGATATCACATTATAAATATATATAAAAACTTATCATAAGTATCAGGATTGAATTTTCATATTTGTGCTAGGCGCGCGTTTCGTCTACACAAAGATTCATATAAATAAACATTGTACTTACCTATTTTTCCAATGACTTTATCATTCTCATCCTTTATCTTTTTCTCAAATATCTTCCTTTTTTCTTTAGCAATTAGTCCATTCGAAACATTGCTATGGTGTTTCATTAGTTCTTGTAATGAAATATTAAGTATAGTCATTGACGAACTTACAGAAATCCTCGATTTTCTAATTTCATATAATTCACCTTGATGTTGTAACGTTACACCTTGTAATACTCCAATACTTTTATCAAATGATTCATCTTTATTTATTAATGCGTCAGTTTTGTTGACAGTGTTATCAAGCTTTTGTTTTAAATCTTGGTTTTGTTTTTTCAGTAAATCCGATTCATTTTCAACCCGTTGAACTCTGAATAGTAGTCTGTGGTAATTCTCTTTCAATATGTTTATTTCTAATTGAATGTTTATCAAGCGGTCTGCATCCTTTAATTCCTTTTTCCCTAAACTTTGTGTAGTAACATCTAACATAAATCCGAAACAGATATATGACAGAATAGTGAAAATAACCAACCACATCTTCATGTTATTGAGGTCTTATCCAGATATGTTTTAGAGAATAATTCTCCAATACGTAACAGTCTGATTATATCAGTCAATCGTTTATGTATTACGTCTTTTTCAGTTTCCTTGATATAAGTAAGCATGTATATCATTAGTGAAACTATAAATAGTACAACTTCAATATCTTGCCAATAGTTTTCATATTATGCAGTGTTTTTTTATCATACTAATTACGTGGTAAAGTGTTCTTTCGTTTGTTTTGTAAAAAATAAACGTTTACTGTTTGATTCATGCTGTGATCATTTTTTATATTAACATGTATCGTTGATGTGTATGTGATTTTTAAGAAATGACTGTAATATTTTTTCTGTCTATGAAGAAATAACATAAAAAAAATGGTGCACACTGAATAACGCGCGAAGCTGTCGAATAGACAGAAAAAATGTTACAGTAATTTCTTATTAATTAATTTTTAATTCCATTTTAAACCGTAGAAAACCATGAAAAAACGTTGATGACGTCACGCTAACATGACTAAATTATGTCTATGTGCTGATAATAAAATAACGTCAGCCAATCAGAAGACGTGTTACATCCAAAATTAAATTATGTCTATATGCATTTGTTTTTCTTTCAACAAATTTGTTTTTATAGTGATTGAGATTATAACACAATGTCGACCTCTGTACTCCTATTTTCCACTTGTTTACCTCTTAGTTTTGTTTGTTTTGATAACACATTGTTGCCGATTTAATGGAATTATATGTGACTGTCATACAAGTGATAGATTTAATAACTTACTTTAAAACCAGGATTAGTTTTACAAAGAGAAATGCCTGTACAAAGTCAGGAATAATACAGGTATTAAATTAGTTTAATTTCCTTAGTTAATGATATTTGCCAATTGTTAAGGACTTTTCGTTTTTAATTGTCCTTTTCGTTTTGTATTTTTTATGTTAAATTTTTCAAACACTTATGAGCCTACCCATTTGGATAAAACATCATGGTACAATGTATTATAAATATCTTTTATATTTCTTACAAGAGATTTCAAATAAACTTACCTGGTCGAATTCATAATCCTTCTTCTGTCATAATAATTTTGATATGACTTTATCTATGTCAACAAGCAATTTGTTATTTCGGTATATCATAATTTCTCCAATTTTCTGACTGTTTACTGAAGATAGGTGGATCGGAAATCGTATGAGTATTGCATCATTGACTGCTGATATTATTATATTCATTTGTAAACAGCAGTTTACTTGGAGTGGTATCGGCGTTGTGTTACAATATTTAAGACCATGAGCACATGCATGATTTTTAGGAAAGTATTATTGGGACTGAAAATGTGAAAGTTAAACAAAGTTGATAGATGTTTTTTTTCAAAGTTAAGACTAAAAGTTGGCTACTCTGGCAAATTTTTCAAATATAAAGTAACAAAAATGTAAATGTCATACAGGCATTATATCAACATTACACAAGTAAATAATGTTTACTACTTGTTCTCATTTAGCTTATGATCATAGTAAGATGTGTTCCAAACTTTTAAATGTTTTAAACTGGCGATGAATGCTAACATTTTTTTAAAGACGTAATATTCTTGATTACCTATGAACAGGATCTTTATATTAAGAATAAGAAAGAATTGTGTTGAGCATTGTTTTATTTCGGTGATTTAACAGATATGTACATTCTCTTCTCGAATGATGTGCAATAATCATATAATCATCAGACAGAACGATTATGTGAAAGCATTTCACCTTGCAGTAGATTGTCTGACTGCGTTATGATCTGTTTGTTAAGATTACGTGCTCTTGCTTACTCCTGTGACAGTAACTATCGTACATTGTGAGTAATAATGTAAAACAGAAACACACCCTAAAAGAAATGTTATTAATACAGTAAACAAATTATATGAGAAATCTGTTAATAAATTGCATATTGAGAATAGTATTTTGTTATTCACATTTACAAGAAGAACTACTATATGTAGAGAAAAAACTGCATAAAAAAACAGCCGAATTTTAATGGAAAAATCTTTTAAACCCAACATTATAAATTTATTTATGAAACAGTTGAAAGTTCAATTAAAGAATGCATGTTAAATATATATATATTTTGAGTAATCATTTTTTGTTTCCTTTCTGAAGGAAATAGTGCAAAGACTTAGTTTCATGTAGGTGCTATCATTGTATTGTAGGAAAATATATATGTACATACTGTAGTTTGTACCAAATTAGTTCGACCGCAGAAGGTAATGAAAAACATAGTGTTGATCAAGTTAAAACTGGCTGTTAAATCCTTTTTAACCAAAACAAGAAATTTGATAGATTCGATGCAAACACACATATTAAAAGCATCTTATGGTTAAAATACGACCTTCAACTACATTTAAAAAATTGTACAGATCACAATCGCTCTCTTTAAGGGCATACGATACAGTAACAGGAGAGGTAATGACATTACTAACGTAAAATGTTATTTTCGCGACTTCAAACTGTGACATATCGGGAAAAGATGCATTTTTCGACTGATTTTTATCAATCAAACTGATTTAATTTGAAAACGAATGTTTGGAATACTTATAAAATAAAGAAATTACCGATTATTTAACAAAAAACAATTTGTGTTTATCTATTATAACAAAAAAGGTAGGTCTTCTTTCGAAAAAGAAATTACGACCACAAATCTGAATTTTGAGCAAATATAAAAAATTCCGACCTCATTTTACTCAAAAAGTAGCACATAAAGGTATAAAAATAGCCTATACGCAAATTTTCATGAACTTGTAAATACAGGCTCAAAACTGTATCGTATGCCCTTCAATAAGCGATTAGGTGATAAGAGTCAATTTTGATCATTCTTTATATCAGTAGTATTTTATTGTACTTTTTTGTTTTCGGTCATGATATTGTCTGTTTATCTTCTCAATGTTTGTATTTGTTGGCCATGGTATTAACTGTTTGTATTATGGTCGTTGTTTCGTTTCGGTCATGATATTGACTGTTTGTCTTCTAATCGGGTGTTTTTTTTGCCATGATATTGACTGTTTGTTTTCTCAATGTTTTTTTCCCTTTTCGGTCAAGATATTGACTGTTTATCTTCTCAGTCTTTTGTTCTCTTTGGCCATGATATTGACTGTTCATTTTTTCGACCATGTATTGACTGTATTTTTTCCACAATATTTTCTCTCTTTAATATCTTCTTCTTCACTTGTAACAAGATTCAGAGTGTTCTCATCATTCACCATATTTTCGATATCGTGAAATAACAATATGTATATATATATAAATTATATACATTTTGCTCTTTGGTCGGTTTGTTGTCCCTTTAATCCTTTTCCAATTTCAATTCTCATTTTTGTTAAAGAAATGTCTGCAAAATTCCACAAAATACTATATAAAAGCATATATGAAATATTGTGAGTAATAAGTATGCTGGTATTGTGCAAATCATTCCGTCTTAAATTATGATAATGCCCATCATATTTCTTAAGAAATAAGACGAAAACAAGATTTGGTGCCATGCCAATACAAAACTATACACAGACTTCCATCATTTATTTGGAACTTGTGAGTAGCGTTTTACATGATGAATAATCAAATCGAAATTGACTTAAACATAACACGATATGAAAAAAAAATCAAAACAACGTTTTTTTAGTTATGTTCTTACTCGGATACTATTAAACCACTAACAATTTTCTATTTGATAAGATATTCATTGTAAACGTTAGAATTCTACTTAAAAAAATTGAGTAATAAAAATAAAAAACAGCTTTATTTTAATTAAAAAGTTATTTATCAACACGATTTCGTTTGATAAATTAGACTCTGGCAATGTTACAATCGTAGTTATATATCTTATACGTATGACATATCGGTGAAAAAGTAAGCAAGACAATGGGTGTTTTAGTGTCGTTTCTACACAATGTCAATAAAACAACCAGCATAAAAATAAGGACCCACCAGAACCAGTCAAGACCAAATAAGCAGTACAAAACACATTTGCTAGCCATGATTTTATTCATAGTCCTATCACATTGCTCGCTGGGAATGTTGTCATTTCTTTCAGTCATTCAGTCTGTCTGTCAGTTCGTCCATCCGTCCACCTATAAATCTGTCAATCCATCAGTACGTACGTTCGTCTATATATTAATTCAGAAACCGTACAACAAAATGTCTTTAAACTTTGTAAGGACACAGTATTAAGACGTGCCTCTCGAAATAAGAAAAATAAGAAAATAAAATAATATTCGTAGAGTTACACGTCTTTCAACCTAGAAATAATTTTTAAATGCGATATATACTACTGTAAGAGTGCGTCGTCGCCATTCAAACCATACAACGGATTTTCATAAAACTTTGTAGACAGTATCAAGGTTGATGTGTATAATGATATAAAGTTATGATTCAATTGTTTCCTTAGTAGTAATACCCCTTTGAACTTAAGATTTTGGCCAAAATTAGTACTCAAACAATTTTTAATGGTGGCTTTGGGCTGTTGTCTGATATAACGTCGGGTTGATGTCGCTTTGACACATTCCACATTTCCTTTTTCAATTTTATTTCATCGTAACTCATTTGAAGCCACACAACAACATTTCATAAACTTTATAGATAGTTAGAACATGATGAATATAAAGGTGTGCTTATCAACAGAATTTTTTGTATCAATTAACTTCAAGCTATGTTTGGTCTTTCGAATAACAGTTCAGTTTGGTAACTATAACACATGTTTGTGCTTAAAAAGAAATCTATGAGATAGAATTTTGAAATTAATTGTGAGAAGATAGGTTTTATTATATGTTTTAAGATGAAAACAGAAAAAAATGATGTCACTTAATTAGTAATTCTAAAATTTCCCAATCAGTCCAGTGAAACAAAAATTACAAGAAAATGCAAAGAGGGTGATCAGGAGTCAACAAAAACTAAAAAAATCAAACGTTATCAATCAACAGTGCAGGTTAAAACCATCTACACTATCCCTAACTTAGAGATGACTTAAAAGAAAACAATGCGTTGAGCAACTTTTCGATTTTGTCGATATTTTGACGATTTTTGTATATTATAGTGACAGCTGTTTATCGATGTTCCAATCGAGAAAAAATAATTAAAAGCTGTGCCATATGGGTGTCATATGACCAAGAACAAATGCAGTGCTTTTTAGAAACATTAAAAGCATCCAATAACCCGATTCGAAATATTAGCAATGACTTGATTTCAATAAATCAGGATAACTATGAATAGAAATAGTCCGTGTGTCAGAAAATACACTAACACAGAACATGTATTATACTTGAAACTGTACAGACTATTTTTTTAATGTTAGATTTTGTTTATTCTAACCAAATGTTGATCGTGAAAAATCTTTCAACACATTATTTGGATCATAAAAGAAATGTATAACCAAACCAGAATGTAAAGATTTGGTCAATTGCAGAAAATCGAACATGCAGTTGCGTAATCTTCGTCATAAGGTTACAGTATTTATTTTCATGAATTAATCGTGTTTTTTCTCGCCTTTACAGGTAAGTGGATGCGTCACTACATACAATTTTTGGAGTTTTCTTTCGTTTTGGTCTATTTACTTCCAAACATTATTTTTTAAGTTTTTTTATAGGTCATTTTACATCTCCCATTGAATACGATATTCTTGTACTAGCATTTCCTATCATGATTTTCTTGATAGAGGGTTGCTGCTCACAAGGAAGCTATAAAACCAAGAGTTCCAAATGGTGAAGTTGAAATCATCCCTTCGTGAATTTTACGGACGCCATCACGAGTTGGTTGACCGTTATGGAACAACCGTGTCTCAAATGATATCGGATATGTTCCTTACGTCGTAACTACAATCCCTTTCCCTTTCATGAACTACCGAACTAGACTATTTATCGGATTTGTTAATTTTTGTATCATCGTCAGTTTACTTACTTTCTTTTGTTACCCATTCTGACATCGGAATCGGACTTCTTATTGATATATGTGTTTATTTATACTGTTTTGGCTAGTAATATAAGGAATGTGTTGAGATCTCACACAACATGTTTGACCCCGCCGTAGTTTTGCGCCTGTCACAAGTCCGGAGCCTCTTGTTGTTGGTAGTCTTATTTTTTTTTGTTATATATTTTGTTCATTTATATGTTTTTAAGTTTAGATGCCGTCCAATTTCACTAAATTAACACACAATTTATTTATCTAAAGGCCAGCTAAAGACCAATTCTAGTTGTGGAATTTTGTCGCTGGGTTGAAGACCGTTTGATTCGGCTTGTGTCTGCTCTTTAGTCGGGTTGTTATTTTATTTGACATACTTCCCATTTTATTCTCAATTTAAAAGGTTTATCGCGGCTCATGAATAGTCATAATCGATTGACAGAAAACAAATCCGGGTTACAAACTAAAACCGAGGGAAACACTTCAAATATAAGAGGAAAACAGAACACTGAAGCGCATCAAAACAACCAACAACATACATAGAATCGAACTGTCAATTACCTCTATGGTACAGAAAAAAATATAGGTTGAACCTGATAAAATGGCTAGCCAAACCTCCAAATTATATGGCAATGTTAAATACATAACTAAAATGACAACACTACATGACATAAATACAGCCAAAACAAACGCATTGAAACTCAGAACAGACACACTCAGAAATGAAATATAAGATTAGGTTCCATTAGAAACTTGCAAAATAACAACGAACATCTTTTATTAACCACATACAGTGACGTATTGTTTAAACAAATATATAACCTTGAAATCCATACAATTATTTTCACAATACTAGTCCAAACAATTATCATAAATATGATGGTATTTAGAGACTTTTTCAAGTAATTGCTGTGACGACGTCATGATTATTTGGACTAACACGACATTTTATCCATGGCAAAAGGAGATAAACTCGGCTTTGCAGGTACACAAGACATATGTGTATGACCGAAAATACAGAATTCAAACCTTAAACAATAAAGTATAACACAATACTTAACGGTTTATCATATAATCTAAAAAAAAAAGCAACGAAATTGGCACATTTGTTTAATGTAACTTGTTTCTTAACTCTACACACATAATAGTTTACAACAACCTACAGCTTTGAATAACTAGAAATAACAATTTTCCAAAACTTCTCATTAAATCTCAAAATACAGAACGATGCAAAATGTGTAAGCCTGAATGGAAATAAAAACAACTTTTTAATATATTTAGCATCTCTGATTTCAAACTATATTTATAATGTATGCTTCAGTTTCCTTCCATAAGGGAGAAAATTCCTAATTCCTGACATGATATACATGTATGCATTTTTTAAGAAATTAATGGGATAAATACACCATTATATATATTGAAACTTAAACCAGAAAACATGTTCTAAAATCTTATTTAATTTCAAACACAAGTAACGCCAACAACTTATTAACTTGATAATTGATAATGAGATGTCAGAAAGAAGCGAAACAGCTCATTGTTGAATGCCGAATGGTGACATATAGTAGCTAATATCTGTGTCACTTTTGTCCTTTTGAGTTGGCAACCATACCACATCTTCTTTTTATATATAATAAAACAGCGTGTACCTGGAGCCTATTTAATAATAATGTATTCATGTTTTTCTATACTGGTAACATTCCCAAGTAATGTCTTTATAAGGTCATATCAGGGAACCAGGACGTTAACACATTAGTATATCTATGAATTTAAATATCTCCCCATAGTGCAACCTAGAGCCAATGTAAATCATCCTTGTATCTATAATATAGACAGCTTGTACCGCAGTTATTATCAGCCTTGTAATCAGTTCTTATCGCTTATGACTTGATTTGTTACAAAAACTTTCAATAAAAAAATGAAGGATATGCAGTAATGAATGATTATAAAACCTGTGCGGTTTACTGTAGTAAATCTTTACTCTTCCACTAAGGTCCTTTTGGTCAAAGAGATTGTCAAGAATTTATCCTACTCAGTTTGTACAGTCAAGTATCTTGACGTTATTGATAAACTATCCAAATGGAACCTTGCAATAATAGCTGAAAACAAATTAAGATAAATTTTGTCTGAGGTATAGCAAAATGTTTTTTTTAAATTTCTCAATTCATCAGATGGAACAGTAAAACAATGTATGTAACCCATTTTGTAGTGACAAATACCTTACAACGAGGCAAATGATAAACCCAGAAACTGAAAATAAATCAGCAGCTGTATCCAACTAGCGCAAGTGAATACGAATAGCATACGTTATATTTTCCGTTCATCGATGGATAAAAACAAAACAAAAAAATAATGAACTTATTTTGAAATAAAAGCTGATTTTATGTTCTCTGTGTACGCACAAAATATCAGCAACCTGTTCTCACAGAACGTTTATTTAATACAATGCAATAGCTTATCGTTCATCAGTATCCAACCGATCAGAACCATTAGATAAGAAAACGACCATGGTTCTCCGGACACAAAAAAAAATATACTGACAACAAAAACATCACATATTTAATCTATAAAGGCATTTACAATTTTATAAGATACTACTTTCAATTTCAAATTCCATTATCGAATAACTGTCCAAATGCATATGTTATGTCCTTTACCTTTTAACATTATACATGTACCGTTGTGTGTTGGTACATTATACATATATATTTTACACATAATACATTACACATATGATTTTTCATTTCCTATCGTCAATCATCCATTTTTAGATGCTGACGTTCCCTTGTCACCATCTTACGGTGTTTATATATCTCAACTTGTACGATTCGCCCGTGTTTGTAACAATGTTTAAGATTTTAACGAGAGAAATTTATGTATTACTGAAAACTTATTACACCAGGGTTTTCCATATCACAAACTAGTCAAAACATTTACTTAATTTTATTATTGGTATATAAGGACATCATTCGTAAATATAGATCAACATGCAGACTTCTTATACGTTTAGGTATTTCACATCCAATTGTTTATGGAAATATTCTTTATAAAGCACAAAAATTTCAGTATTCACCGCAGAAACTAACAAACCTTTAGATAGACTTATTAAGAAGGGATATAGTTACGATACTGTTGTCAGGTAATTAAAGATTGCATATTTTGTCGTTAATATTGATTCACTTATAGGGTCTTTGCATCGGAACTAAACACATTTATTCAAAAACCAGTTGTTGGCATGACACTGGTTATGTTCTTCTCATATATGTTATGATGGTATGATACTAAACCCCTAAAGGGAAGGATTGTGCCTGATATTCATATGATGAAATCATTATCTTTCAATCAGCTTAATTTAAGTCTGGAGCTGGCATATCAGTTAACTGCTAGTAGTCTGTTGTTATTTATGTATAATTGTCATTTTGGTTATTTTCTTTGGTTACATCTTCTGACATCAGACTCGGACTTCTCTTGAATTGATTTTTATATGTACGTATTGTTATGCGTTTACTTTTCTACATTGACTAAAGGTATAGGGGGAGGGTTGAGATCTCATAAACATGTTTAACCCCGCCGCATTTTTGCGCCTGTCCCAAGTCAGGAGCCTCTGGTCTTTGTTAGTCTTGTATTATTTTAATTTTTGTTTCTTGTGTACAATTTGGAAATTAGTATGGCGTTCATTATCACTGAACTAGTATATATTTGTTTAGGGGCCAGCCGAAGGACATCTCCGGGTGCGGGAATTTCTCGTTACATTGAAGACCTGTTGGTGACCTTCCGCTGTTGTTTGGTCGGGTTGTTGTCTCTTTGATTTCCATTTCCATTCTCAATTTTATTTTATCATACATTATACATTATACCTATATACACTATACCTATATATATTATACCTATATACACTATACCTATATATATTATACATATGTACATTATACATAGACACACTATACCTATATACATTATGCAGATATACATTATACCTATAGACATTAAACATATATACATTATAACTATATAGTTTGATTGTCATTTTTCCAACAAATCGGAATGCACATCATTCAAGTGTATTAAAGATAAAAAGATAATGTGTGAAACAGATAACAAAAACGTTAGTCAAAAGATGAATAATTTCAGATGGATCTCTTTTAAACATCAATGTATACATTAATAGCGGATCCAGAGAGGATAATATTTGTAAAAAATCAAAATATTGTACAAACATCAAAGAGCTGATTTAATCTGGCATGCTCTAAAGTAAAGAAAGTTCTGGTCACCAAATCAGAGATTTGCATGATGAAAATGAGGTCTCTATTCTAAATGTTTTTTAAAAATTGTATAAGAGCATAATAAAACAAATTCCGTATATTTACATACCAGTACTGAAGTTCTCATTTAGTTTACTCCAAGACAAACTACTGTGAAAAACGTGGCTTAAATTATTTTCAAACAGTAACTTTTTCCGTTAAAATATATCTGTTGATTTTCATATCAGTACCGATTTATATTAAATAGCTATAAACGATGATTGTCAAATAATGAATAAAAGGGAAACATCAATGTCAATCCTTCTCAAATGCTTTAAAAAAAAAACAAAGCAATAACATATTTGCAACATATAAAGTGTACTTAATCAAATATTTTATAAGCCATTCCAGCTGGGTACCCGTATCCGTCAATATCTCCATTACCATTTATCCATAAACCAAATCGAACAGTTCGGCTATGTTCAATATGGTGAAATCCTGTTGATATGGACATGCTAAAAGTGGTGAACTGATATAATCCTTCAGAAATGCTAAAAACACTTCGAATATTGAAAGGATTGCGATCCAGCAAAAAGCCATCAATAGCATCGCTCTGTACCGTTATGCTAATATAGCTGTCAAACCCAGTTGGTACTACGAAATCATATTCATAAAGGTATTGATTTACACCCGGAATTGTCATCATAAAAGGATCTCCTTTGTGTTTTGGTAAACCATGAGGATACGACATGACGAGTATGTCATCAGATGGTGAAATTAAAGAAATGGTGTTGTAATAAAAATCCAAGGAATCTCTTGCCATTAATGATAGAGACTTTTTCTCGTTTCCTATTTTAATTGTCAAACTAGTGTTATGCACCGACTGTAAACGAACAGTGTTATTCAAACGTGTAGCTACATGCGGAGTGATAAACAGATTATCGTGTTGATTAGTGGGTAATACTGATTCAATAAATGATTGACAACCACCTGCATGATTGTATCCTACTGCCCTACTACAGCTATTACCACTTACAACAATTACTGGTTTTGATGATGTTACTATGGTTCCTGACAGGTCAGAGGTATGTGATAACTGAAACGTGTGATATCTGTTCATCACAAATCTAAGTGTGTCTTTGTTACCATATTGTTTGTTGTCATATGTTATAGAACCGGATTGCAATTTTAAATCTATAAGGATAACAGTATTTTGATTTACTGCTGTTACCGCAAATATTTTGCCATAGCCATATGGTAAGGTTGGTATTATGTGTTCTGTAGAGGCGAATCGCACAGGCATTAATAAGAATCCTTCGGAATACAACCCGTCATACAAAAGGCCATACATATTTACTCTGACATCTGAATGAACTTCTAATCCTGCAGAATGTATAACATCTGACGGAAACACACTATTATTAAGATATTTTTCTGTATTAGTTTCGTCAATGATGATAGACTGATTGTTAGTGTTGTTGAAATAAAATACTGAAAGACGTGCCGTAATGTCTGATGCTACCAAAAGTTTCGGTATAAGGTTTCCGATCAATCCTCCTAGGAAAACTACCAGGAAACTTGTGCCTTTCCAATCTATTATTAATAAATATAATTTGCGAAATTCAAGTTATAATAAAACAGAAAACTACAAAAGCTTGTGTTATACATGATTTATACCGGTTTCTTACGAATATCTTTTATATATGAGTTTGCCTTGTTACTCGTACAATGTAGAATACGAAATTAGATATACTATATACTTACTGGGGTTAGTTTAATAGTATAGAGGGCGCTCACCAATGACAGACATTGTGACAATTTATACTTATAATATATAAATATAGTTATCGGTACTCATGCTGTCTCATGGTAACACATTTGACAATAAAAGATGTAACTCATTACTGCCGACTATTCTGCTATATCATCTCTCGATTGCATCGAAATTTATACATATTTTGAACTTCAGCACGAGATAAAATTATATATCATCTTAATTTTGGTTGTTACGATTTGCTATAAATATTAATGAACTAGTGTGACAGCTCATTTCTTTAACTAATGTAGTACTTATGCATATTCATTGTAACAAATTATTTCTTGTAGTAATGAATATAATATAGTGATTTTACATGGGTATTTTTAACATTATAGAACGCTGGAAGTATGTCTGACACAATATAACATTAATTACGTCGATACTTTTGTTCGGGAGATGAGAACATGACTAAAAACGGAGAGGTTTATGAAGTAAGGTCTTCGATCTTTCATTTGACCTCATAATAAAAACTGAGAAAAATTTTAACACCTCCAAACCAAAGAATTCTTCAAATCTTAACAATAGCTCAGTAGTTTCCGAACTTTAGATTAATTTAGCTGCATTTTTTTTTTGCTGCTTTTTGAACATACTGCTTCCATGTGCTAAGTTATTTATACAGCATTCACTTCATATTTTATGAGTTTGTACGTTCTTGATGAAGACCAATCATGCTCAGCGCTTTGTACGCATCAAAGTTATGAAGTGTTATATGTTCAATAGTTACTTGTTAATATATACTGCTGTCGATGGATGTTAAGTCTATTAGCTTATCAGTCAGTGTTTTTGGTACTGACATGATTTATAAATCCTTTTTTCTTTAAATCACCGTAGATGATTCGAAAATTAATAAAAACGTCATAAATTTCTTCGTGTGTTTAGGAACTATTACACTATTGATTTAACATTTTTTTTGGTTCGAACGTGCCAAATAAAGTTCAATCTGAAATAATGCTTTGAACGGACCAAATTTATTATCTGTTGTATCTTAATTTATATCTTACCTGAATGTTTACAATTTTTACCGAAGAATCCCGCTGCACATACGCATCGGTTATAATCATTTAACCTCTGCCAGCTTTCACCATTATAACACATTGCATACTTGTCTGAAAAAATAGATATCACGAGTTGGTTGACGGTAATGAAATAACCGTTTTACAGATGATATCGGATATGTTTCCAATGTCGAAACTACAATCCACTTCCCTTTTCACCACTTATGTGACCTATCGAATTAGACTATTTACCGTATTTTTTAATAACATGAGTAAAACGACAGGTGCCACATGTCGAGCAGCATCTGCTGTCCCTTCCGGAGCACCTGAGATCACCCCAAGTTTTTGGTTGGATTCGTGTTGCTAAATCCTTAGTTGTTCAAGTGTACTATTATATGTTTGGTTTTTTTTAGCCATGGCGTTGTCAGTTTATTTTCGATCTATGAGTCTGACTGTCCCTCTGGTATCTTTCGTTCCCCCTTTTTAATAGATAGATAAATTCATCATAGATATCAAGGTTAGAATGTTATTTGCCAGATTAGCGCTTTGTCCAAAACAGGCCTACCAGAGTCGATCGACCCGAAACAAGTTAAAATGTCAAAAAGTAAACGAAATAAAGTATAAAAAAATAACCGAACTCTAAGATAAATCCAAACACGTGAAAAACATAAAAAATTAAAAATTAAACGTTATCCATTAACAGAATGGGTGAAAAGGTTAAAGATCATTGAGGACCCTGGATCTTTTATAGACATTGAATTTAGACGCATCAATAACAAAATATGTAAACGTCATCAATTTAAAGGAAACTGTAACATATTGTCGATGTGAACACACATTTCAGAACAAAATAATTATAAACATTTTCTCCGGTGTAACAACAACACTTTTAAAAACAAGGAAAATGTGTTACAATAAATAGCAACTATGCATTTATCGTTGTGTTAACAGCTATTGTAAACTAGATTATCATTTTTTAGTGTTTGTTGAAATCTATATTGTGGCGATCACCTTGAAATTAATTATAATATCATTGAGAATCATCGTTTCTTTTTTCTATTATTGTTTGTAGACGTCAATAAATTATCAAACAACTGTCGAACTTTTAAAAATGAGGATATGTTGTATAATTGCACATGAAAACAACTTTCATGAATACTTAACTGACAAGCTTCGGGGTCACCGAACAGCTTTCGATAATGATAAAAATATAAACTGTATAGTCCATACGTCCATACCGTTTTCAAATTACTTTCCGGTGCAACATTTATATGTTAAGTGTTATGCAATCGGTAAGTTTCTGAATAATCTACTTTTTTATTATCAGCTCTAGAAATGTGTGATAGTGGTATCTTGTGATTTTGTTTGGGAAAAGCAAATTAAGGTTAAATGGTGACACATTCTTTTTTTCTTTTGAATTTGTGTATAATTTCATAAGTACCTAGTATTGAGTTTGTGTATATTATCGACATCACTAATTTTAGATAAAATTTAAAAAAAAAAAAAAACCTTATCGAATAATTCTAACACAAATATTATCATGTGTTTCAAAACTAATACTTTTTTAGAGAAGAAATATTTCTGTTATTCATTATGAATTATAGAAATTTATTTATCTATACATTCAATCGAAGAGCTTTACAATTAGCTTCTTTTGGTTGAGTTAGGTAATAAAAAAAGGGCAATCGATGCTATGCCAACAAAAAGTGCATTTTTTTCCTTTTAGAGCAGAGCTTTTAGCGGGAATCATATTATTTTATTTTTTGCGTTTTTCCTTTTTAACTTATAAGTATTACAGTAATTGGGGAGATTTTGTAATAGAACTTGAAGTTACATTACAAAAAATCGATTGTGAGTAATCATGAATTAACCAACACTCGTACGTATCGTAGTGAACACATCGATTCAAAAGTAGGTACTTCGAACTCACAACTCAGTGGTGTCTGGCTGATGATTAGTAACTACTTAGACTAGACCACTCGGCCACCGATACCCTTTTAAAAGAAAACAAGTATCAAAGATTAAAAGATCAATCAGTAAACATCCGACATCCAATTGATTAAATGAAAAGATCAGAGAAAAACATGACCATGCAATGCCAAAATAAAGGTGAGTATATTTCTCGCATAAATATATTCTGGAGTAATAGATAGTAACGATTAAGCAATAAGGTTTCATATGTTATTTATTGATGACCTATGTCGCCGAATGATATTTTATTGTGAAATGCACACATTTCATTACGATTTCTATAAGGAAAGAATTAACTTTCAAGTATTTTAGATTTATATATTTGTAATGAATGTCATAGATTATTGTACTGAAACTGAACACATAAAATAGTTGTAAAATTTATGTCAATTTTTAAACAAATTTTTGATAACAATTGAATATTATTTAACATATAACAACAAAACGGTAAACCACATAGAAAAAAGGAACATGACACAATCTTCATATCCATGTAAAGTCTGTGTTAATTTTACTTTAATTTGAAATGATTTGCTGAAATACTTTTATAACTGTGGGTGGCAGCTATGGCTTTTGACAACATCTGATTTGATTTGCAAAAATGCATAATAGTTGTTTTCCATTACACCACCAAAGTACTCGGCTATATTTTTTTCAAACCAAAATATAACATGTCAGCAAAGGCCATTTTATACACATTCACATTACTATAAGACGTGTCACGGTACTTATCTATCCCAAATTCATGAATTTGGTTTTGATGTTATATTTGTTATTCTCATAGGATTTTGTCTAATGCTTTGTACGTTTCTGTGTGTGTTACATTTTAATGTTGTGTCGTTGTTCTCCTCTTATATTTAATGCGTTTCCCTCAGTTTTAGTTTGTTACCCCGATTTTGTTTTTTGTCCATGGATTTATGAGTTTTAAACAGCGGTATACTACTGTTGCCTTTATTTATACGTTTTTATTGAAAGCAAAGTGACTGATGCATACACAGAAAATGTAACAATAACTATTTGTACTCCAAATTGATGAACAAAAACTTCAACAATAATTGTATTCACATTTGCATATCATGTACAACGGTGTAAAAATTTCATTAACCTCCTGTCTGTTATTTAGAACTTATGTCTAGAAATCGACTATGGAGGTCGGTTGCAAACAAAACTTTAATAAAAAAGAGATGGTTTTAGCTTCCCAATTGTTACCTTTTCATTTTAAATCCAAATAGTGAAGTTGTAATCATCAATTTGTACCAACTTTAAACTATTTAATCTAGTTACTGCTGATCTGTTTGATCGGTGTTTTTACGTTTGTCTTTCCGATAATTGCTCTTGTGTTCTATATCGATCATATTCGTCTACCCATTTATAGCTGATTTGTCAAGTTTGTTTAACACTGTAACATGTCATGATGAGGCTATGCTTTCTAATTACTGCTTTTCTGTTTGATCGAAGTGTTTACGTTTGTCTTTCCGTTAATAACTCTTGTGTTCTATATCGATCATATTCGTCTACCCATTTATAGCTGATTTGTCAAGTTTGTTTAACACTGTAACGTGTCGTGATGAGGCTAAGCTTTCTGTTAAATTATAACTCCGCCCTATCAATAATCGCATATTGTTCAGTAATTGTCATTGATTACTGCAATTTGGTTTCAGCATGAAAAATCCTCTTGAATTGTTACAATTATCGAGGTTTTTCTTGTTGTTGAAGGTAGAACAAGGCTGCATTGTTGATATTGACGTCGGATTTGTGCCAATAGACGGTCCAAGCTGTTTTCAAAATAGTTCATTAACACGATCATATACATCAACATCCATTGTCTGCAATATCGTCTATGTTGTGTCTCCGATAGACAGTCCGACACGTCCCTGCATTTTGATAAACATTGAAAATGAAATATGTCAAAGAGACCGTTAACCGACCTAAGAGCAGACAACAGCCGCAGGTTACCAATGGGTCTTCGTACAGCAATAAGTCTGTGTTTTAAACGGTTTCAAATTATAAAATTATGTACTTAGACCTGACTTGATTTAGTTTCAAAGTGCTGAAGAGTATCAGTAAGGAGTAACTCATGGCAAGGACCAGAATAGTCATCAAATATTACAAAATGTATTGCTTTTACTTGTTTTTTTCATGCGCTCGAGTAAAGCATTCCTATATCATTTTTAAGGATTAAGACTACCTAAATCTTTTTGATAATAACTCTAGAAAGATATTTTCACCTTGTAAGTATTTAAAGGGTATAAATTTTATTTGAACGCTATCTATTTGACTAGGAAACTATGAAAGGGATGGATATAGACATGAGTATCATTTGTAAAAATCAAATGTGACGGGGACAAAATCCCGTTTAAAGGAAGTAAGAACAATTGATAAACATGGAAAAATAGAGATGGGCAGTTACTGATAAAAAGTTTATTTAGTTTACAAGGAAGATAATTCACAGTCCTGAAACTAATGTTAATTTGTATCAAGTTTACTTAGAACAATTGAAATATGATGTAAACTTATTTTACTAAGAATAAACGATGATGTGGAGTATGTTAATATATATAGGTCATTTTTCTGTATTGGTGAATCATAAAGGCATCGTATTTTGTACGTTAATTGGCCTGTAGGTGGCAATCATACCACTGTCTCAGGTTGGGAAGGGTTGGAATCACGCTTGAATAGTTAACCGCGCCAATTTGTGTATGTACGTTCCTGTTTAAATAGGAGTCTGTAATTCAGTGGTCGTCGTTGGTTGCTGAATATCATATATGTTTTCGTTATTTCGGTGATTTTTTTTTTAGCTGACCATGCGGCATTGGCTTGATGAATTGTTGAAGGCTGTACCGCGACCTATAACTGTTAATTATGTGTCATTTGGTCTCTTATGAAGAGTTGTCTCATTGGTAATTATACCACATCTTCTTTTTCATATATACACATCTTCTTTTAGATAGATTTATATATACGGACGACATCCTTTTCGGATTAAGCATTTTGATGTTGAGCAATATACGAGAGGTTAAACTAAATCAAAAGAGTTGTATATTAGCAAAAGCAATTCACACAAATTATAAGTTTAAAAAGTCAAGTCAGTTTTATAAGCAAGGTTTTTAAATATTCCAACGTTAATCTGTCTGTAACAAGGACATCGCAAACTCAAATAAATGGATGAACTAAATATGTATACCAAAAACAATGTAAACAAAGAAACAAATAAGACAAGATACTGGTATTAAGGGATTTCAAATAAAATTAGATTGTAAAACACATAGTCTGAAAATCTCACAATTACCCGATGACACAACCCTTTTTTTATATGCAAGCAGGAAATTAGCTATGCTTTAAATATTATTGAAATATTTGGAACACTCTCAGGTCTTAAACTCAACCGATCAAAACAGAAGGAATATGGCTAGGCAGACTTAAAAGTTGTAAAGATAAATATGAAAATATTAACTGGAATAAAGAACCTATTAAAAGCCTAGGTGTATACTTTGGAAATGAATGTGACAAATTAAATACTGAAAAAATTCTAAGAAAGTCTCAAGATACAATCAATAGCTGGAACAGAAGAAATCTCACAATGATTGGTAGAACAACAGTAATTAAATCTCTCATCTTACCAAATTTAACTTTCTTAGCATCAGTAACAACCATTTCCAAAGAATTTTTAAATGAATTTAAAAAACTTATTTACAACTTCATTTGGGGTAATGAAAAAGAAAAAGTTAAACGAATCACGCTATGTAAAGATTATTTGGAAGGAGGCCTCAAAATGATCAATATTGATGATTTTCTATCAGCTATACAATTATCCTGGGTCAAACGTTTAACATCAACACACTTTGCAAACTGGAAAGTCATTCCCCTTTTCTTTTTTAATAAATTTGGAGAAAACTTTTCTTTATTTAACATGAATCCAGATAGCATAAAAGCAATCCCAAAACTCAGTAAAACACTCCCTCTTTTCTATTTAGAAATAGTCAAAATTGGTTTAAGATAAAAAAAAAAAAATATCTCTGAAATAAAAACCAACAGTACAAATTGTATTAATATAAGACAACAATACATTTGAGGCAATAAACATATAAAATTTCAAAACAAATGTTTAATATTTTCACATTGGATAACAAATGGAATACTATTTATTAATGATATAATAGATGAAGCAGGAAATAAATCACAAAAGGCAGTATTAGATAAATTGACCCTCAAATCTAACTGGATATCAGAACTATCTAGAATAAAAGCTGCAATACCAAGAAAATGGCAAATGATAATGAAATCAGATAAATCATTCTATACTAAAGTTAAAACAGATAAAAAGTTATACTTAAAAACATAAAATAATACAAAATAGATCAGCATTGAAAACCTTCCATCAAATGAAATTTATAAAAGCATTAACTCATGTTATATAGAGGAAAAAACACCAATTGGCTTTCTAAAGTGGAAAACACAATTTAAATTAGATTCATCAAGCTATTTATATAAAATGCTTAACTTTATATTTAATAGCTTACAAGTAAACAAACTAAAAAAATTCAGGTGGAAGTTACTTCATTATATACTTCCTTGTAAAAAACTATTGTACATCTGGCAACTGAAAAGTGATGACCAGTGCCATATCTGCAACCAATCAGAAAACTATGAACACTTTTTCATTTCATGCAAATACTTTAAAAAATTTCAAAATACTCCTTGATAAAATAAAAATGGGAACACATATAATCACCTTCAAAAATCTAATACTAGGCTACAAAATATATGATAAAAACTATTATGACATCAATCTATTTCTCACGGTATTAATATTTTCTATTCATAAAGCTTCATATGCATCAGAGTATAAACAAAAAAATGTTGATGTCTATAGAATATTTAAATTAGAATTTAAACAACATTATGAAAATATAAAACTTTTTGATAAAACAACAAGTAGATTTTTGAATAATGTTTATAAAAAAAATATAATAACCATATTGATTATTGTGCATGATCATTCTTCTGTATTACTATATATATCATGAAGAAAAACTCAAATGTAAACCAATGTTTTATTTTAAGATGTTTATATGTGACGTACATGTATGGTCAATGTTTACCTGTAGAACATGTTTTTTGACCCTGTACTGTCTACTATCTAATTACTGGAAAATATCTAATATTTCCGGATAAAAAAGATTCCTTCTTGATCAATCTATCATAAGTCAATGGAAATATAACAAAACTCACCATTAGAAATACTCATTTGAGATCCTTTGCTCTCGAAATCACTCCACGTGTTATCCTTCAACCATTTGATCATCTCAATTTTCACGGGAATATTTTGATTAGGTTACAAGGTCAATGATTAAATTATAACCAACATCGGACAATAGATAGTACAACTTCCGTATTTACTTTACATAATAATGACCTCTACAAAACTAAGTTGACAAATTGTTAAAATCAATGTATTGTATTTATAATTTATAATAACTAATCATGATTCATATTATATATATATATAAATATAAATTTACTGTATAATCTCCCTGGTTAAACAGTAACTTATTTACAGGGATACCCGGCTGAATGCTGTGAGTCGAGTAATTTGTTAACAGCAGAGAAATGTGCAATAAAAGATTTATCGTTTAAAAAAAAGAAAAAAAAAAGAAACGATTCCTAATTTTAATCACATTTTTACATATTACTCTCAATGGACAAGTAGCCTTCTTAATCAACAAACTTCCTTTCATGTAGATCAATGACCTGGATTCTGGACAAACCAAATAATGCCCTTAACAATTTTGAAAGTAATATTAAATTTAGATAGTATAAAATTTGAATTGATTAGATATTTATGCAGAATATTATATATTTGTCCTACTATTTTTGTATCGGTAGAACACAAATTATGGTGTTTCTTGCTACCCCTTTTTTGCTATTGGCTTAGAAATGTTCAGTTATTTTGTATTGATTTGTCAAAGATTCTGTAATTAGGTTAACATAAAAAAAAAACAACACAAAACTACCTTATAGAAAGAAATTAATTCATTTGTCATAGGCCGATTATGACTGTCCTTTTGTCTCGGTTCTTTAAAAAGACATTTAAATGAATATTAATGAAATAACAGACTTTTAAGGGTTGGCCGTGGTGTATGTACTAAATTTATAGTAAATGATTTACAAAACAAAAGTTTTATTCACTGAACTAACTGGTTTTTGTTTTTGTTTTTTTGAGTACTTATAAGTTTTATTGAATCTTTATTGATGAGAGAATTAGAACGATTAGAACGTGTTTGTAAATAGGAGGTATTATTGTTATTTGCTAGATATTGACTTGACTATCAAAACTATGTATTACTCACTTACTACGTTTGAATAAAATGAAAGGAGGAATTGTTATGTATTGTAAATTTCCAAAAAGATACGAACTATAATTTTGATAGTTTTATCAATATATGCTCTTTGACTAATAAAAATAAATTCAAAATTTGAATCATTAACTACATTTACTGACGAAAAAATATACTCTTGCTTTTGCTATCTTCAATCGGTGATGGATAGAGATATATGTATCTTTAGTATAAATCAAAATAGTGTCGAAACATCACGTTTAAAGGAAGTAGAAACTTATCCTCTTTGTTTCTATTGAAAAGAGATGGACAGTTACAGATTAAAAGTACAAAACACTTGACCTCACAAACAACTTGACTTCACAAAACACTTGACTTCAAGTAATAGGGAAGAAAATCTACAGTCCTGATAGAAACGTATTTTATTTTTATCAAATTTACATAGAAATAATTGAAAAATAGTTTCACTTGTTTGAATATGCCGTAAAGTAAGTCGATGATACAGTTCTCTGTATTGTTGAATGATAAAGACATGTGCATCTGTATGATTCGGATTTTGCACTCTGATGTTGATCAAAAACGAGCTGAATGACCACAGTAGAATATGAGCAACTGCAATGCACAAACAAGTCAATTAAGCCAAGTCCTTGTTTTTGTAAGCTTTGTTTATATTTTGATGTGCAGTTGTCTGTTACAAGGACACCGAAAATTAACATAAAGTAAACGTACGCGTTGAGTGCAGATCAGGGTGTTTTCGGGTAAAATTACTGATCGGGCTGATATAAATTAAAACTATAGAAAAAAATGGAACCCATTATTTGAATAGGTGAAAATTGCAAAGTTGGTTATTAGGATATTTTACATCTGTTTTATGGCTTTTTAAAGTTAAATGTACATTTAGGTACAACAATACGGACTTTTGCATCAGATACGATTGTGAGGAAGATTAAGTAACTGAGTTTGACTGAGAGATTACATACAATTGATGCTTGCTAAACTGTTTAGCTAAACATACTAAATTATGTTATTAAAAACAATTTGAACAAGATATATTTACTTCAATGATATTTACAAATGACTTAAAAGCAGCAAGCTCGATCTACTAACTTCCCCTTTACACGACAATACCCATTAATAGCTTATGTTCTCGATAACCCGGATGACGTCGTTGACAAACCTGACAATAAGATTCAATTTAAATAGGGAAGAGTTTGATGTTTGTATACAAGAATCAGATGTTTTCATATCAAACTTTTCACTGAATATTTTTACACTGGTATTTTGAATAGTGTTTATTCAACTCTTTGTTTTAATTAATTAAGATTCTGAAAGTTGGTATGACTTCAAAAAATAAAATGAGACTGCATTATCCAAACGAATAAACAATTTTTCAACAGAATATTTATCATCGTCCAATTGTCACAGTCTTATATTTGTTTTTGTATTAAACAAAGACATTTGAATGAATTTCAAGATCGTCAGCGGTAGACATAGTAAATTGGTTATACTTATTTTGCAAAAATGCATAATCTGTTTTCCGTAACCGTACCTGATCTTGATATCTGCCTGAATAAAATATTCAACAATGAAACCAGAACCAATATGTTGAGTCTGTTTTATATAAGACGCAAGAATCACCCAATCCCAACTGATTAATGTTGGTTCTATTTTTTAACAAGTTAAAGATGACTAAATATGTGATGTTATACAGGTATGAACACTAATTGGACTTTATGATTTTAATGTTTGAATTTTCGGATAACGAACAATCATGCTTCTCTTAGGTTGTTTATAATATCAAACTTTACTATCATTGAAAGGGTACAGTTTCGTAGCTAAGTCTAATTTAACACGATGTATGTGTGTATTGTAGTAAGATTTGAACTATATATGAATATATGTAATATTCTTTTTGATCGGTGCTTTTTGTTAGTTGCTATCTGCTATGATCAAATTAGTCGTGTCTGTTTTTAACCTAAAACAAAATTATAGTTTTTTTATAGATGTTACACCACTTATACATATCAAGATAATGTTATATGCTTTGAGAAATGTTTGACACCACCATGTTCGCAAGTGCCAGAAATTCAGCTGTTGTCGTTGATAGCTCTATGTAATGTTCATTTTATTTCATGCCGGGGCCTTCAGATGTTTCTAATTGGTGAAGACCGAACTGACTGCGTTGTCTTATTACCCGCCACAGTTGTGTCAATGAAAGTCTAATTTGTCGATGTATCTCTTCAAAACAATCAACTGATATGTACAAGACACTTTACTGGCAAACGAAATAACTATCGTTATAGATAAAGTACTCTCTGCTTTCGAATAACAGTAATCTTTGCTTTCGAATAACAATGACAGAGGACAGAAAGTGCAATGTAAATTTCCAACAATGCTTCGACCCTCAAATTCTCCCACATCATTTGGAAATTATACTGATAAAAAAATACTATTATGTTTACTATGATAATAACGGATTAAGATATGTGTATCTATTGTATAAATCAAAAATTGTGAGGAAAAAATCCCATTTAAAAGAGGGACGAAAGATACCAAAGGGACAGTCAAACTCATAAATCCAAAACAAACTGACAACGCCATGGCTAAAAATGAAAAAGACAAACAGAAAAACAATAGTACACACGACACAACATAGAAAACTAAAGAATAAACAACACGAACCCCACCAAAAACTAGGGGTGATCTCAGGTGCTCCGGAAGGGTAAGCAGATCCTGCTCCACATGTGGCACCCGTCGTGTTGCTTATGTGATTACAAATCCGGTAAATTGTCTAATTCGGTAGGTCATATTCATGAAAGGGAAGGGGATTGTAGTTACGACGTAAGGAACATATCCGATATCATTTGTGAAACGGTTATTCCATAACGGTCAACCAACTCGTGATGGCGTCCGTAAAATTTACGAAGGGATGATTTCAACTTCACCATTTGGAACTCTTGGTTTAATAGCTTCCTTGTTAGCAGCAAACCTCTATCAAGAAAATCATGATAGGAAATGCAAGCACGGGAATATCGTATCAATTGGGAGATATATACCCCGTATGCAGGTGCTGCTGGAATGTTGCTACTTAGAAATGGAAAGTTCACAATTGGAAAGCTGAAATCATCTCTTTTGTCGTAAAGTTTTGTTTTCAACCGACCCTCATTGTCAATTTCTAGATGTAAGTCAAGATATGAAGCCGACTTAACTGTATCTGTAGTATACTTTATCTCTAGTTCGATTGGATAGATGCGTTCCACATAGTCACCAAAATTTGAATTGTTTAGTGAAAGAACATCATCTATAGAGTCTTAAAAATAATTAAATTTTCCCTCTTTTTTCTATTTAAAAGAGATGGCGAATCATTTCAAATCACTTGTCTTAAGTTAACATCAATAAAGGACGGGCAGATATGTGCAAATGAAATGCATAGAAAATATGAGTTACTATACTATATACTATAGTAAAGTTATGTGTATAGGGAAAGGAGTTGTAAACTTATTGCAAGGATTGTAACACACAAAATTCTTTAAAAAAAATGGCCAAGTTATAAATTTTGATTGTTTACTCTGCTTTCGGAGATAACATTTAAAGTTTCTATATCTTGTATACAGGCTAATGTTCAAAATATAGTATAGGGTAAAACTCTGAAAACTAAAAACAAAAATTTCACAAAACAGCGAATTATGGTAGATCTTTAAGAATTATCAGCTTTCATCTGACCGAAAAAAATAAGTAAAAGATAAATATTGATCTCAAATAAGGCTAGCATAGATTTTCATCTGTATTTGTAGTGTATATTTTCAAAAAGTCATGACCATTGAAAACACTCATTGCTAAAAACAAATTTCGGCTACACTAGTTCAAGTTCGAGTGTTAGTGTATTGTTAAAAATGATTGATGTTTAAAAATAGATTCAGATTCTATTTCTTTAAAGATATAAAAACTCCATTCAGGCTATAAGTAATAAAACAACGTAATCAGAATTCTTCGTTTTTTTCGATGAATCTTAATGACATGGTAAACTTTTGCACGAAACTAAACGCTATACGACACATAAGCGTATTCTTCTTTCCTTAACCCTTCATCATAATTCATAGAAATGTTCACCATAGGCATATGTCTCTGTCTTCTCAATATCTCCAAACTCTTAATATTCCCGATCATTTTTTGTGCAATGAAATAATTTTCTCACGTATGCTAGTGTTGTCACTGTGCAGTTCTCGATTACTACATACAAGTGCAGTTAGCCCATGTATTGATAGACTGAATAACAACAATGTAACACAACCTTTTGAAACTACCGATGATAAAAGCAACGATCAATACTCATACTGCACATACATTCCTATACCTTGCTATGACTTGTATGCCTTAATTTATCAGCAGAAATAGTTATATATTTACTAGTGTTAATTATAAATCATTTTCAAAATCTTTCGTTTATTTAATGTGTTCTTACGTGTCGTTTTCTATATAGCAAAATAAAATTGAGAATGGAAATGGGGAATGTGTCAAAGAGACAACAACCCAACCATAGAAAAAAAACAATAGCAGAAGGTCACCAGCAGGTCTTCAATGTAGCGAGAAATTCAAGCATCGGGAGGCGTCCTTCAGCTGGCCCCTAAATAAATATATACTAGTTCAGTGATAATGAACGCCATACTAATTTACAAATTGTACACAAGAACTTAAATTAAAATAATACCAGTCTAACAAAGGCCAGAAGCTCCTGACTTAGGATAGGCGCAAAAATGTGGTAGGGTTAAACATGCTTGTGAGATCTCATCCCTCCCCCTACACCTCTAGCCAATGTAGAAAAGTAAACTCGTAACAAAACGCACATTAAAATTCAGTTCAAGAGAAGTCAGAGTCTGATGTCAGAAGATGTAACCAAAGAAAATAAACAAAATGACGATAATACATAAATAACAACAGACTACTAACAGTTAACTGACATGCCAGCTCCACACTTCAATTAAACTGACTGAAAGATTATGATTCCATCATATGAACATCAGTCACAATCCTTTCCGTTTGGGGTTTAGTATCATACCATCATAACATATATGAGAAGAACATAACCCGTGTCATGCCAACAACTGGATGGCATGTATATCTTTATAACATGTCGACTTACAATATTTCAAGCTCTTGATATTCCATTTCGTCTTAAGCAAATGGAAGTCTCTTCTTGAGCAATATGGCATGTTCTAAATCGGCACAAACAGTCTTTCAAGCGATCTACAGGTGTAAATTTCTGTCACTAATTTATTTAGACTGTAGCACAAAAATATTGCTCAAGGAATTTCAAATTTCATAAATATTCTTCCAAGGAGCTTAAATTCCTTGATCTTGAAACAGGACTTCGACTATAAAATAAGCTTGGTTGGTTCACAAAACCAAGAACCTATGATGTTACCAAACAAGAAGACTGAAGTGTTTCTTGATAGATTCAATAAAACTTAGTTTTAAAGTTTTTTTTCTTCTGCTTCTTTCTTTTCGCTTAAGATGTATTTGACCATTGAGTACTATACACAAACACAGATATTCGGTTTTATTATTATTTCACATTGTTTGTGTCATTTTATAGGTGTTGTTTGTCTCATTTACGTTTATACATTAAATAAGGCAAAATTGTTAGGTTAACTTATTTTGGAGATGGGAAGTTAATGGATATGACATTTCATTTTATGATTCTTATGAATTACTAAATGTTTTGAAATATATATATTAAAACGTATTTTGCCAGATACAATTATTGAAAAAAAACTGATTTTGATATAAATAATGGCGCTGTAATGAATAACATAATTTTTCATGATAGTGCTTTATGGGTCCGTTGTGTATTTTTATGAAAATTTGATAATTGAGAAAAAATAGAGGACTCCGAGGTGTTTAATCATTAACAAAACAAATCAAATAGTGACAATAAAAAGGAAGAGAAATAAGGTAATCATTCTGTTATGTTTAATTATAACTCAACAACACAATTTCGTTTATGCAAAATATCAGTTTACTTAATTGTAAGCGTTATAAGCCATTCCAGCAGGGTATCCGTAGCCTTTAAAAGGATCTCCATTGCCGTAAATCCATAAACCAAACCGAACTTTCTTTTCATGTTCTATACGATGAGGCCCTGTCGATATAGGCAGACTGAAAGTGCTAAAATTGTTCATTCCTTCAGAAATGCTAAAAGCACTACTTTGACTTTTTGAAGAATTTCCATCCAGGAAAAGCTCATCAGTAGCATCGCTCTGCACCGTTATGCTTATGTAGCTGTCAAATCCTGTTGGTACTACGAAGTCATATTCATAAAGGTATTGATTTACACCCGGAATCGTCATCATAAAAGGACCTCCTTTGCTTTTACTTAACCCGTGTGGATATGACGTGACAAGTATGTCTTGAGATGATGAAATAAAAGAGATCGTGTTGTAATAAAAATCAAAGAAATCTCTTGCGTTTAGTGTTTTTGATATTGTCTTGTTACCAGTTTTAATAGTTAGATTAGTACTATTTACCGCCTGTATACGTACAGTATTATTTAAACGTGTAGATATATACGGAGTTATAAACATATCGTCTAGTTGATCAGTAGGTAATACTGATTCTATAAATGGATTACAACTACCCGCTCGAATATTGTCTGGTACTGCAAAATTACACTGATTACCGCTAACAACAATTACTGGTTTTGATGATGTTACCATGGTTCCTGATAAGTCAGATGTAGCTGATAACTGAAATGTGTCATACTTGTTTACCATTATTCTAATCGTATCGTTGTTACTATACTGCTTGTTGTCATATGATACAGATCCACTTTTCAATTTCAAATTTATACTGACAACTGTATTTTGATAGCATGGTGTAAGTGCTATCATATTTTTAAGACTAGTAAATGCAGGTAGGGTTGATATAATGTATTTGGTAGAGGCAAATCTCGTAGGCATTGATGAGTATCCCCCTGAGTCTTCGGTTCCGAGGAAAAATCCGTAAACATTTATTCCTTCATCTGAGTGAAGTTCTACTCCAGCCATATGTATTCCATCAGACGGTAAAACACTTTTACTCAGATTATATTCTGTATTACTTTTGTCCATAGTGATAGTATGAATTTTGTTCTCGTTGAAATAACGAATTGAAAGACGTGTTGTATTTTCTGATGCTACCAAAATTTTCGTCGTTGTCGGACAACAAGAAAGTCTTTCTTGAAAAATTACCAAGAAACTTGTGTCTTTTCCACCTGTATAAAATATATAAGTTAATACACTATGTAACAAATATTTGCAAAAAAAGCTTCCAGAGAAAACTAAGCATTTTGGTTATACATAATTCATACTCGAGTCTTAAAAGTATCTTTTGAATTTAATAATAAAATAAATCAAATATACTTCCAATAACTGGGGTTTAAAGTACATTGTCTACCATCCAACAACGAAAAGGATTTGAACAAGAACTGGTGACAATGAGTAAAACTCATATGACAATTATTGGATAATACTACATATAGGCTGTTGTCTGCTCTATGGTCGAGTTGTTGTATCCCTTTTACAGTCCTCATTTCCATTCTCAATTTGATAGCTATCACCGTGAATATTACAAAAGCACATCAGATACAAATATTATCGGAGACTGCAACCCGAACAGGCACATATAAATCGTGCCTGGATAAACATATTACCTTATTTTGATGTGTTGTTTAGTGCATGATTTTCTAAAAGGAAATTATATACAATGTAAAACTAGACACTTCATATGATTGATTGATGATTGCATATTATCTCGTGTGATTACACATTTCAATACCATTTGGGAAAGTTAAACATTGTGAAAGTGCAGACAGGACAGTTTTATATTACACGATTTGTCTTTGGCATGGGGACATTAACAGAAGTAAATTTGTAATAAATGGAAATCAAACATGTATTCTTTATTCAACGAAATTGGGGAGACACGACTTTTATAATTCATATGATTTTCATTAAACATTTGTCATTGTATAGTGATTAGAAAAAAGGAAAGGACACAAAGGGATCGATTACCCATTAGAATTAGAGAGTAGGCACAAATCCATAATATAATGAAATCATCAAAGTTTAACAATGACAGTATAAATACACTAGCTAGCAGGCAAGTGACTCTCAGCCAAAAACCATACTTTGTTTATCAAATTGACTTTGTTTTACTTAACAAAATAACAAAAGCATGGTTTCAAATAGCAAATAAGTTGCGTGTATAACCAAATATCCAAAAAAAAAAATAATTACCATGTATTACGTTATGTATTCTGAAATAGCTACATAGATAAGGTGACCAATGACTAGTTCGTATGAAGTATTTTATTTCTTGAATAATGAAGAATAACTCATTGCACAATTTTCTGGCGTCAAGAATTAAAGACAGCTCATTCCTACGGAATTGATGTGCTTTTTATTTTCGAGAAAACGAAAACATACAAAACATGTTCAAAAACTTTAAAGCTAGGTTAACATTGTCGATCAGACCAACTCGATCAATCTTGATTAAGACAAATTAAGCGATCGGGAGACTGGTCTGTCTCAATCGACAAGAATATTCGGGGTGATCTACCTTGGTTTTCATCGATCTGACTTTCTACCCGAGAGTTTTTGACATGTCAAAAACATTCGAGTAAGGATCGAGAAGCCTGTCACTCAAGAATTTGTCGAGTAGCGGTCGATTTGATCGGAAAAGGATCGTGCAGAGATCGAGTTTGGTCGGAATACAAATAGCTTATCGATCATTACTCGATCATTTCGATCTTTAAAAGATCACTTTATGATCACAGCGACTTCTCTTATTTTTTTCGTCCCAGACCAACTCGACCATACACGATCTATATGCGACCACATTCGACCACTTTTCAATCTCTACTCGGCCATATACGAGTATTCATGACTGCTACAGGATTCTATAAAAATGTGTGAAGCTCTGATGAACTCTCATAACTTTGCTTCTTCAAAAATTTATTGTCACTATTTATTTTTAACTGTACTTAAACCCTTCCATGAATAGTACGTGTTGGTACTTTTGCAAGGAGGGATAAAGTTTTAAAAGAGAAACAAAAGATATAAAAAGAACAATCGAACTCAAAGGTAAAAAACAAACCGACACAGCCAAAACGAAAAACGGAGAGGACGAGAAGACAAACAGCAGTACACATAGCACAACATACAAAACGAAAAACTTAGCAACACGAAACCCAATAAAACCTGGGATGATCTCCGGTGTTTCGGAAGGAAAGTAGATCCTGCATTTTGGTCCAAAGGATTTGTCAAATAGGAAAGTAAGTAAGGATCAAAATTCATTCGAAGACAGCTGATGAATACTTTAACCTTCAGAGTTAGTTTTTAAGAACATCAATATCATCTTTTACTTGTTTAATGGGCTATTTTTGTTTGACTGTCCGTATTTTCCGCCTGTCCAGAAATTGTAGTATAAAAATAAGAAGATGTGGTATAATTGCCAATGAGACAACTCTCAACAGGACACCAAATGACATAGAAATTAACAATTATATGTCACCGTATGGTCGAATATTTAAAAACACTGTTTTTTCATACGCTTTTTGACGCAGTTTTATAAAACAAAAATGGACGAGAGACAAATGCTTTTAATTTTAATTCGTGATAGATATATGTAAACAATTTCAGAAAAGATATCCTCTAGGGGATTGAAATTTTATTTTTGGCCAAATTTCTGGGAAAATATGTGACATTTTTACTCTATTTTTGCAATAAAACGCACTTCTGACGTATTAAAATTTAAACTTGGTGCCTATTGTTAGCTCATATTCGTGTGTTTCTTTGTCAAATATGTTCTCCTATTTATTTGTATTGTAGTCCTGTAATGTTGTGTTGTCATTTAAATGTTGTATTAACATGGACATTAAAGCAGGAGGTTTGACATGCTACAAAACCAGGTTCAACTCACCATTGTTTTCTTTTAAAAAATGTCCTGTACCACGTCAGGCATATGGCAAGTGTTACATTATAGTTCGTTTCTGTATGTGTTACATTTTAACGTTGTGTTTACTTTGTGTCGTTTGTTTCCTCTTATATTTGAGTGTGAATTCAAATTATTATAAGACGTGTCATGGTACTTTTCTATCCCCAATTCATTATATCCAGTTTCGAAGTTATATTTGGTATTCTAATCAGATTCTGTTTAATGCTTGGTTCGTTTCTGTATGTGTTACATTTTAATGTTGTATCGTCATTTTCCTTTTATATTTAATGCGTTTCCCTCGGTTCTGGTTTGTGACCCGGATTTCTTTGTTTCTATCGATTTTTGAGTTTTGCACATCTGTATACTACTGTTACCTTTATCTGTAAACAATTTGTGCAGAAGAAATACATGATCTTTTAAATTAAAACGAAATCTCTTGTCGTTTTGTGAACCGTCATCAAACTAATTGCATCCTAGTTCTAAACCTCAAGAGGGTATAAAAGAGGGACGAGAGATACCAGAGGGACAGTCAATCTCATAAATCAAAAATAAACTGACAACACCTTGGCTAAAAATAAAAAGGACAAACAGACAAACAATAGTACACATGACACAATATAAAAAACTAAAGAATAAACAACACGAACCCATAACAACCTAAACCGTTACAATACAGAACGTCGTTTTCAATCTTCCAAAATGCTGTTGTTCATTGTTCCGATTTTTATCCTGAGATCACCCCTCATTGTTGTTGGGGTTCGTGTTGCTCAGTCTTATTCCTTCTTCGATTCTTTTTGTTTACTAATGTTTGTTTGTTTGTCTGTTTGGTTTTTTTTTCTTTTGTAGCAATGGCGTTATCACTTCTTCTTTGATCTTACAGTTTGAATGTCCCTCTGGTATCTTTCATCCCTCTTTTATATAGTTTTTCTAGTTATGTTCTGTTTTTTATATATCTCTGCATAATGAATATATTATCTTTTTGGCTAATAAAGAATCACACATAAGTGTTTTAAATGTAAATAACATACTTTGAACCTACCTAAAAATCTTGAAATTCACAATAAAATTTGGGACTCCAACTTATATCCCTAAATAGTGTAGCCCTCCTTCTATATGACTGCAAATTAACTACACTTTTTGGATTTGTTTTATTTAATCTCAATGATCAAAAAATCCAATTGTAAACCTACTAATTTATATATGATAACTTCAGCCATGTTTACAACATATAAACTCCCTGGATAACCGAATTATCTATTCTACAATGTTACAACTAATGCCTTCATTATCATGTTGTATTTAAACAAACCGTTTGTAAATCTAGCAAATTAAATTCCTAACCACGGTGTATAAACGACAGTACTATACATTAAGAATAGATGTGTCAAAGCAACATATATGACCCCGTCTCAAAAAGTTGAAAAATCTGCAATTTCAATTACACATGTGGACACAAACATGAAGGTAGTCTCACATTTAAAAAAAATCAGCTCAAAATCTGGAGGCGTAAAAAAAGTCCGTATAACTGGGATTTTCAACAATTTTCAAAGTTGGAAACTCTTAATATTGGTATAAATAAGCGGAGCGGAACGAAACTTTAACTTAATCTGTAGGCGTTTAGAAAAAAACTCCGTATAATGGTTTGTTGTGGAATCACGGAGTGACGGAATGACAGAAAGACAGAATGACGGACAAGGGTAAAACTATATGACACCGACAACTTCGTTGCGTTGCCATAAAAACGGTTTATAAAACCTATACACAACCAAGGGTTTCTTTCTCTTACTAACAAGTCAGAGAACCGCACTATTCATTAACGACATAACTCCTTACTTAACGATAATTATGATTACACAAGAATAGATACCTAAACCTGCCGAAAAGCCGCTAGTTATTTGTGTAATAGACTTTATAATCTAACAGTACAATTTTAAGTCTTACTACAGCGTTAAAAATGCGTATTCATAAGTTGTTAAACAATAATTTTTCTTCAGACATATTCAAACTCAAGTATTTGAGGACATCATATGTGTTAATGTGTCCTGAGTTGAAAATTATTCTGACAACTAGAGTATATATAGATATACTCATCCAATAATCCTTTTTGTTGTCTGAATGTTCCTGATCCAGTAGAGTTAGTATACAAATAAAAAGTAAACCCAGACATGGGCTTCGGGCCAACCGAACTAATTTTGTTTATATATTTAATACCTTACCTGAATATCCACATTGTTTACCGAGGAATCCCTTTGCACAGACGCATATGTATTCATTATTAGTTTTTTCAGAGATTCCACCATTGTAACACGTTGTATGAGTATCTGGAATAAATTAAATCATTTTTTAAAAGTATTGAACTAAAATGCACAAATACAAATGTGTTTTCGACGTAAGGTAATACTTATCTATTGTTTTTCAGAAATTTCGTTTCCTTGTACAAGACTGTATTTAAACCAATTGGGGCATATACACTAAGAACGTATAAGACTGTCTCAAATACCCGACTAAGTCATCTAACCAACAAGACATTACAGAGAAAACACATATAGATTAATTAATTATCTAAATAGACCAATAAACATTCATCACCAAAGGATACCAATGAACCCTTACACTCATACATGATGGGGATTTTGCATATTCAGTTTGGTTAACAGCCTTGCATATATAGATTTGTAAAAGTTTTATGTTTTACAAAATTCAAATAAATGTAGAATTCCAGTTCAGAGTTCGACCTCTGTGGTCGTAAAAGGCTGCACTCAGCAAAACATTTTATTTTTCTAAATTCAATCTTTTTAAGTTTTTTAGATCAATTGATGAAATGATCCCCACAGACATGGAATATAAAGACAAATGCAGTGTGTATGGTGTAAATGTATTTACGGGGGAGAAAAGGACAAGATAAGTGGAGGTATTTATAAAGTACACTTTTACCTATTCCGACACTCCAAAACTCACAAATGAACAATCGTACGTTTTAATTCATTCTTCACCTTTATGTGGGTATAGGAATAATCATTTTGAGAGGTTTGCCTATCTTTCCTCCTAAAAATGAAAACAGAGCTCGATAAGATAGACGTAAGAAACAAAGACATTAGATGTATTTGTTCATTGTGTTGATTCATATATACCTAGGTCGGTACTCTCTCTGTTTTCGCTCTCTCGCAGTTTCGTCCCATTTTGCCTTTCAATTGCTGTCAATCTCATATCAATATCCAATAATTTCTGTCCTAGCTGAGCTAAATTAAAAAACAAAAACCTTAAATTGCAAGCCACGACAAATATAGCTTGGATTTTCATTCAAAGGTTAAAATAATAGTAGTGATACCTTAATGTAGATAGCATATAAAATCATTGGTTTTTTTCTAAATTAATTGCTTTAAGATGACAAACAATATTTAAGTTCTGTTTGAGAAGATGTTGTTTGATTTCACGAATAAAATTTCCCACCAGTGATGTAAACAGCTTCGGTGTTACTGAACAGCTTTCCATAATGAACAAAACACAAGCTGTATTGTAAGCTAATGTAACTTCATTGCTGTAACAATTCCCTTACTTATATGAAAATATAAGAAGATCACCATTTGTTGACAAAGAATAGGGATTGAACACAGTCATCAAAGGTACCAGGATTATAATTTAGTACGCCAGATGTGCGTTTCGTCTAAACAAGACTCATCAGTGAAGTACAGATCAAAATAGTTATAAAGCCAAACAAGTACAAAGTTGTAGAACATTGAATTAGCGATTAGGTCTTTAAGGTATTGTTCATTCTTCAAAAACATAGAGAAACATGCTCGAGAATGAAAATGCTATTTATTTCAATCCTACCTATAACAGTAAAATAGATAACAGTCAGTATGAATCCAGTTGACACCATATATATGGTTAGTGCCAGACAGTTCGTTTTAATCCATTTTTTCCATGAAGGAACTAACACGTGGTCTATTTTGACTTTTTTCTCGTCGATCTGTAAATCGTCATATTTATGGTCATCATTCTCTCTTCTGATTTCTTCGTAATCCTGCATTTGTATTTCAGCCATCTTTATTTACTTACGAATGTAACACCACTTAAAATAAACTCCTTAGTGACTACTAGTGTTGATGATCCTATTAATTTATAAAACACATGAGGAAGTATTATACGGAAGCAAATGACCACGTGACAATCATTCGTTAAATTGGATAAAAATATGCTGAATTCTTTAACTTGTCATAGTTAATGTTAATTGTTATGATTTTTAAATGTTGTCAGCAAAGCAGTTAATTCAAGCAATAGTTTGAAGTTATGAACTCTAGGATGTTTATATTCATAAGACTTGTAACTACTATAAAATAAGATTTTTTTTTCATATCTGCCTTTATTTTTTACATTTATTGACTCAGCGACAAAACCCTTCAGATTTCTATCTGTGATACCTCTGTTGAAAAATGGCACCCAGTATGTCAAGTGATTTTTAAGCATTTGTTAGATTAGAGCAACTGTTGGAAATTTGTTATTTGTTGATAACAGGGTGTTGATGTATTTGATACAACTTATAAAAAATAATTGTACAGTATAACAAAATAGAAATCAGACAACGATTGCGTAAATTACAGCAGTTTAACATGGATTGTTCTATATTTCTACAAGGATTATAATTCAATACGCCAGGCGCTAGAATAAAAGAAACCTTAACAAAAATGGGAGATGTGATATTTACTGCCAATGGGAAAAATATCAACCCAAGTTAAAATAAAATGTTTGCTTAAATAGACAACCGTACGGTCTACCGCATTGAAAAAAAAAAACATACCGTATATATAACAGTCCTCAACATGAAACAACTGAAACAATTTAATTTAGAAAACCAACGGTATAATCTGAAACAAAACAATTTTCGAAACAAAATACATATGTATGACAGACACATACCAACGACAAATAACATTGGACAGACACATAGATAATGTGGCGGGGTTTAACAAATTCGTGAGCACTCAGTCCATGTCGTAACCGAGGAACGTGGCGGTACCATCGGAGTTCAAAGACATTAATAACTTTTAAGAGATTTGACTTTGGTGTTTTAACGCAACTTTTAAGCTCCGCTTTTGGGTTAATCGTGGTGGCCAGATTTTATTGGTGGAGGAAGCCGGAGTGCACGGTGAAACCCACCGACCTTTGATAGGAAACCTGACAATCCTAGTTAATTGAGATTGGAGTCGAGTGCACCCGAACTTACAACTCAGTGTTGTCTGGTTGATGATTACAATAGTAACTACTTAGACTAGACCACTCGGCCACCGAGGCCCTTTTAAAAGAAAACAAGTATCAAGGATTAAAAGATTAAAAGATCAATCAGTAAACATCCAGCATCCAATTGATTAAATGAAAAGATGAGAGTAAAACATGACCATGCAATGCCAAAATAAAGGTAAGTATATTTCTCGCATAAATATGTTCTGGAGTAATAGATAGTAACGATTAAGCAATAAGGTTTCATATGTTATTTATTGATGACATATGTCGCCGTATGATATTTTATTGTGAAATTCACACATTATATTACGATTTCTATAAGGAAAGAATTAACTTTTAAGTATTTTAGATTTATATATTTGTAATGAATGTCATTGGTTATTGTACTAAAACTGAACAATTAAAATAGTCGTAAAATTTATGTCAATTTTCAAACAAATTTTTGATAACAATTGAATATTATTTAACATATAACAACAAAACGGTAAACCACATAGAAAAAAGGAGCATGACACAATTTTCATATCCATGTAAATGTTAATTTTACTTTAATTTGAATTGATTTGCTGAAATACTTTTATAACTGTGGGTGGCAGCTATGGCTTTTGACAGCATCTGATTTGATTTGCAAAAATGCATAATAGTTGTTTTCCATTACACCACCAAAGTACTCGGCTATAATTTTTTCAAACCAACAGTTAACATGTCAGCAAAGGCCATTTTATACTAATTCACATTACTCTAAGACGTGTCACGGTACTTATCTATCCCAAATTCATGCATTTGGTTTTGATGTTATATTTGTTATTTTCATAGGATTTTGTAAAATGCTTAGTCCGTGTCTGTGTGCGTTACATCATAATGTTGTGTCGTTGTTCTCCTCTTATATTTAATGCGTTTCCCTCCGTTTTAGTTTGTTACCCCGATTTTGTTTTTTTGTCCATGGATTTATGAGTTTTAAACAGCGGTATACTACTGTTGCCTTTATTTATACGTTTTTATTGAATGCAAAGTGACTGATGCATATACAGAAAATGTAACAATGACTATTTGTACTCCAAATTGATGAACAAAAACTTCAACAATAATTGTATTCACATTTACATATCATGTACAACGGGGTAAAAATTTCATTAACCTCCTGTCTGTTATTTAGGACTTATGTCTAGAAAACGACTATGGAGGTCGGTTGCAAACAAATCTTTAAGAACAAAAGAGATGGTTTCAGCTTCCCAATTGTTACCTTTTCATTTTAAATCCAAATAGTGAAATTGTAATCATCAATTTGTAAATATTACGGACGCCATCACGAAGCTTTTAACTGTTTAATCCAGTTACTGCTTTTCTGTTTGATCGGTGTTTTTACGTTTGTCTTTCCGTTAATTGCTCTTGTGTTCTATATCGATCATATTCGTCTTCCCATGTATAGGTGATTTGGCAAGTTTGTTTAACACTGTAACATGTCATGAGGAGGCTATGCTTTCTGTTAAATTATAACTCCGCCCTATGAATAATCGCATATTGTTCAGTAGTTGTCATTGATTACTGCAATTTGGTTTCAGCAGGAAAAATCCTCTTGATTTGTTTCAATTATTGAGGTTTGTCTTGTTGTTGAAGGCCGAAAAAGACTGCATTGTTTGATATTGACGTCGGATTTGCGTCAATAGACGGTCCAAGTTGTTTTCAAAATAGTTCATTAAATCGATCATATACATCAACATCCATTGTCAGCAATATCGTCTATGTTGTGTCTCCGATAGACAGTCTGACACGTCTCTGCACTTCGATAAACATTGAAAATGAAATATGTCAAAGAGACAGTAAACCGACCTAAGAGCAGATAACAGCCGCAGGTTACCGATGGGTGTTCGTGCAGCAATTAGTCTGTGTTATAAACGGTTTCAAATTATAAAATTATGTACTTGGACCTGACTTGATTTAGTTTCAAAGTGTTGAAGAGTATCAGTAAGGAGAAACTCATGGCAAGGTTCGGAATAGTCTCCAAATATTACAAAATGTATTGCTTTTACTTGGGGTTTTTTCATGCGCTCGAGTAAAGCATTCCTATCTCATTTTTAAGGATTAAGACTACCTAAATCTTTTTGATGATAACTCTAGAAAGATATTTTCAACTTGTAAGTATTTAAAATGTATAAATTTTATTTGAACGCTATCTATTTGACTAGCAAACTATGATAAATCGGATATAGACATGAGTATCTTTTGTAAAAATCAAATGTGACGGGGACAAAATCCCGTTTAAAGGAAGTAAGAACAATTGATAAACATGGAAAATAGAGATGGGCAGTTACTGATAAAAAGTTTATTTAGTTTACAAGGAAGATAATTCACAGTCCTGAAACTAATGTTTATTTGTATCAAGTTTACTTAGAACAATTAAATTATGATAATGTATGATGTAAACTTATTTTCCTAAGAATAAACGATGAAGTGGAGTAAGTTAATATATATAGGTCAATTTTCTGTATTGGTGAATCATAAAGGCATCGTATTTTGTACGTTAATTGGCCTGTGATTGGCAATCATACCACTGTCTCAGGTTTGGGAAGGGTTGGAATCCCGCTTGCATAGTTAACCGCGCCAAATTCTGTATGTACGTTCATGTTTAAAGATAGGAGTCTGTAATTCGGTGGTCGTCGTTGGTTGCTGTATATCATATTTGTTTTTCGTTATTTCGGTGCTTTTTATAGCTGACTATGCGGTATGGGCTCGATGCATTGTGGAAGGCTGTACCGTGACCTATAACTGTTAATTATGTGTCATTTGGTCTCTTATGAAGAGTTGTCTCATTGGTAATAATACCACATCTTCTTTTTCATATATACACATCTTCTTTTAGATAGATTTATATATACGGACGACATCCTTTTCGGATTAAGCATTTTGATGTTGAGCAATATACGAGAGGTTAAACTAAATCAAAAGAGTTGTATATTAGCAAAAGCAATTCACACAAATTATAAGTTTAAAAAGTCAAGTCATTTTTATAAGCAAGGTTTTTAAATATTCCAACGTTAATCTGTCTGTAACAAGGACATCGCAAACTCAAATAAATGGATGAACTAAATACTTATATCAAAAACAATGTGAACAAGAGAAAATTCATAATTTCAATCACATTTTTACATATTACTCTCAATGGACAAGTAGCATTCCTAATCAACGAACTTTCTTTCTATTAACACGTGTAGATCAATGACCTGGATTCTGGACAAACCGAATAATGCCCTGAACAATTTTGAAAGTAATATTAAATTAAGATAGCATAAAATTTGAACTGATTAGATATCTGTTCAGAATATTATATACTTGTCCTACTATTTTTGTATTGGTAGAAATTATGGTGTTTCTTGCTTCCCCTATTTTGCTATTGGCTTAGAAATGTTCAATTATTTTGTATTGATTTGTCAAAGATTCTGTAATTAGGTTAACATAAAAAAAAAACCACAAAACTACCTTATAGAAAGAAATTAATTCATTTTACAAAACAGCAGTTTTATTCACTGAACTAACTGGTTTTTTATTTTGGTTTTTTGTTTTTGTTTTATTGAATCTTTATTGATGAGAGAACTAGAACGATTGGAATGTGTTTGTAAATAGAAGGTATTATTGTTATTTGCAATATATTGACTTGACTAGCACTCACCATTAGCATTGTTATAGATTACTCACTTACTACGTTTGAATAAATTGAAAGGAGGAATTGGTATGTATTGTAAATTTCCAAAAAGGTACGATCAATGAATTTTGATAGTTTTATCAATATTTGCTCTTTCATCATGTTGATTGATAGAAATAAATTCAAAATTTGAATCATTAAATAAATTTACTGACGCAAAAATATACTCTAGCTTTTGTTATCTTCAATCGGTGATGAATAGAGATCTATGTATCTTTAGTATAAATCAAAATAGTGTCGAAACATCACGTTTAAAGGAAGTACAAAACACTTGACCTCACAAACAACTTGACTTCACAAAACACTTGACTTCAAGTAATAGGGAAAAATCTACAGTCCTAATAGAAACGTATTCTATTTTTATCAAATTTACTTAGAAATAATTAAAAAATAATTTTACTTGTTCGAATATGCCGTTGAGTAAGTCGATAATACAGATCTCTGTATTGGTGAATGATAAAGACATCTGCTTGATTCGGATTTTGCACTCTGATGTTGATAAAAAAAAATGAGCTGAATGACCAAAGTAGAATATTAGCAACTGCAATGCACAAAAAAGTCAATTAAGCTAAGTTCTTGTTTTTTTATATTTTGATGTGCAGTTGTCTGTTACAAGGACACCGAAAATTAACATGACGTAAACGATGAGTGCAGATCAGGGTGTTTTCGGGTAAAATTACTGATCGGGCTGATATACATTAAAACTATAGAAAAAACTGGAACCCGTTATTTGAAAAGGTGAAAATTGCAAAGTTGGTTATTAGGATAATTTACGGAACACCTGAGATCAACCCTAGTTTTTGGTAGGGTTCGTGTTGTTTATTCTTTAGTTTTCTATGTTGTGTCATGTGCACTATTGTTTGTCTGTTTGTCTTTTTTATTTTTAGCCATGGCGTTGTCAGTTTGTTTTAGATTAATGAGTTTGACTGTCCCTTTGGTATCTTTCGTCCCTCTTTTACACCTGTTTTATGGCTTTTTAAAGTTAAATGTACATTTAGGTACAACAATACGGACTTTTGCATCAGATACGATTGTGAGGAAGATTAAGGAACTGAGTTTGACTGAGATATTATATACATTTGATGCTTACTAAACTGTTTAGCTAAACATACTAAATTATGTTATAATCACAATTTAAGCAAGAGACAAAAATATTATTTCAATGATATGTACGTATACAAATGACTTAAAAGCAGCAAGCTCGATCAACTAACTTCCCTTTTACACGACAATACTCATCAATAGCTTATGTTCTCGATAACCCGGATGACGTCGTTGACAAACCTGACAATAAGATTCAATTTAAATAGGGAAGAGTTTGATGTTTGTATACAAGAATCAGATGTTTTCATATCAAACTTTTCACTGAATATTTTCACACTGGTATTTTGAAAAGTGTTTATTCAACTCTTTGTTTTAATTAACTAAGATTCTGAAAGTTGGTATGACTTCAAAAAATAAAATGAGACTGCATTATCCAAACGAATAAACAATTTTTCAACAGATTATTTATCATCGTCCAATTGTCACAGTCTTATATTTGTTTTTGTATTAAACAAAGACATTTGAATGAATTTTAAGATCGTCAGCGGTAGCCATAGTAAATTGGTTATACTTATTTTGCAAAAATGCATAATCTGTTTTCCGTAACCGTACCTGATTTTGATATCTGCCTGAATAAAATATTCAACAATGAAATCAGAACCAATATGTTGAGTCTGTTTTATATAAGACGCAAGAGTCAACCAATCCCAACTGATTAATGTTGTTCTATTTTTTAACAAGTTAAAGATGACTAAATATGTGATGTTATACAGGTATGAACACTAATTGGACTTTATGATTTTAATGTTTGAATTTTCGGATAGCGAACAATCATGCTTCTCTTAGGTTGTTTATAATATCAAACTTTACTACCATTGAAAGGGTACAGTTTCGTAGTTAAGTCTAATTTAACACGATGTATGTGTGTATTGTAGTAAGATTTGAACTATATATGAATATATGTAATATTCTTTTTGATCGGTGCTTTTTGTTAGTTGCTATCTGCTATGATCAAATTAGTCGTGTCTGTTTTTAACCTAAAAAAAATTTTATAGTTTTTTATAGATGTTACACAACTTGTACATATCAAGATAATGTTATATGCTTTGAGAAATGTTTGACATCACCATCTTCGCAAGTGTCAGAAATTCAGTTGTTGTCGTTGATAGCTCTATGTAATGTTCATTTTATTTTGTACTCGCTTAAGTATAAAAAGATTACTATATGTCATGCCGGGACCTTCAGATGTTTGTAATTGGTGAAGACCGAACGGACTGCGTTGTCTTATTACCCGCCACAGTTGTGTCAATGAACAGTCTAATTTGTCGATGTATCTCATCAAAACAATCAACTGCTATGTACAAAATACTTTACTGGCAAACGAAATAACTATCGTTATAGATAAAGTACTCTCTGCTTTCGAATAACAGTAATCTCTGCTTTCGAATAACAATAATAGAGGACAGAAAGTGCAATGTAAATTTCCAACAATGCTTCGACCCTCAAATTCTCCCACATCATTTGGAAATTATACTAATAAAAAAGTACTATTATGTTTACTATGATAATAACGGATTAAGATATGTGTATCTATAGTATAAATCAGAAATTGTGAGGAAAACATCCCATTTAATAGAGTCTTAAAACTAATTAAATCTTCCCCCTTTTTTTCTGTTTAAAAGAGAAGGCGAATCATTCCAAATCACTTGTCTTAAGTTAACATCAATAAACGAAAGAGCAGATATGTGCAAATGAAATGCATAGAAAATATGAGAAAATATGAGAAAATATGAGTTACTATATACTATAGTAAAGTTATTTGTATAAGGGAAGGAGTTGTAAACTTATTGCAAGGACTGTAACACAAAAAATTCTTTTAAAAAAATGGCCAAGTTATAAATTTCGATTGATTACTCTGGTTTCGGAGATAACATTTAAAGTTTCTATATCTTATATACAGGCTAATGTTCAAAATATAGTACAGGGTAAAACTTATTTACAAACTCTGAAAACTAAAAACAAAAATTTCACAAAACAGCGAATTATAGTAGATCTTTAAGAATTATCAGCTTTCATCTGACCGAAAAAAATAAGTAAAAGATCAATATTGATCTCAAATCAGGCTAGCATAGATTTTCATCTGTACTTGTAGTGTATATTTTCAAAAAGTCATGACCATTGAAAACACTCATTGCTAAAAAAAAAAATTCGGCTACACTAGTTCAAGTTCGAGTGTTAACGTATTGTTAAAAATGATTGATGTTTAAAAATAGATTCAGATTCTATTTCTTTAAAGATATAAAGACTCCATTCACGCTATAAGTAATAAAACAACGTTATCAGAATTCTTCGTTTCTTTCGATGAATCTTAATGACATGGTAAACTTTTGCCCGAAACTAAACGCTACAAGACACATAAGCGTATTCTTCTTTCCCTTAACCCTTAATCATAAATTATAGAAATATCAACCATAGGCATATGTCTCTGTCTTTTCAATATCTCCAAGCTCTTAATATTCCCGAACAATCTTCATTGATAGACAGGTTATATCTTTATAACATGTCGACTTACAATATTTCAAGCTTCTGATAGTCCATTTCGTCTTCAGAAAACGAAAGTCTCTTCCTGAGCAATATGGCATGTTCTAAATCGGCACAAACAGTCTTTCAAGTGATCTACAGGTGTAAGAGAGTGACGAAAGATACCAAAGGAACAGTCAAACTCAGAAATCTAAAATAAACTGACAACGCCATGGCTAAAAATGAAAAAGACAAACAGACAAACAATAGTACACATGTCACGACATAGAAAACTAAAGAATAAACAACACGAACCCCACCAAAGACTAGGGGTGTTCTTCTGTCACTAATTTATTAAGAACGTAGCACAAAAATATTGCTCAAGGAATTTCATAAATATTTATCCAAGGAGCCTAACTTCCTTGATCTTGAGACGGGACTTCGACGATAAAATAAGCTTGGTTGGTTCACAAAACTAAGATCCTATGTTGTTACCAAACAAAAATACTCATGACAAGTGTTTCTTGATAGATTCAATTAGACTTAGTTTCATAGGGTTTTTTCTTCTGCTTCTTCCGTTTTTTGTCGGTTAACATTTAATCGACCATTGAGTACTATGCACAAACACAAACATTTGGTTTTATCATTATTTCAGATTGATGTGTAGTTTTATAGTTGTTCTTTGCTTCATTTACGTTTATACATTAAATAAGGCAAAATTGTGAGGTTTTTCTTTTTTATGTTCACTTGCTTGAAGCTTGGCAATGGTCTGAGGTATAAAAAAAAATCCTAAACAAATTTTGGAGATTTGAAGTTAATGGATATGACATTTCGTTTTTTATTTTATTTTTTAAAATATATATATTAAAACGTATTTTGCCAGATACAATTATTAAAAAAAAACTGATTTTGATATAAATAATGGCGCTGTAATGAATAACATAATTTTTATTGATAGTGCACTATGGGTCCGTTGTGTATTTTTAAGATACAGTTCTGTGCTGAAAATTTGATAATTGAGAAAAAAAAGAGGACTTCGAGGTGTTAAATCATTAACAAAACAAATCAAATAGTGACAATAAAAAGGTAGAGAAATAATTTGATTGATTGTTGGTTGCTTTACGCCGCATTAGCACAAGGCTATATCGCGGCGACAAGGTAGAGAAATAAGGTAATCATTATGTTATGTTTAATTATAACTCAACAACACAATTTCGTTTATGGAAAATATTAGTTTACTTAATTGTAAGCTTTATAAGCCATTCCAGCGGGGTAACCGTAACCATCCCGAGGATCTCCATTGCCGTAAATCCATAAACCAAACCGTACTTTCTTTTTATGTTCTATGCGATGGAGCCCTGTCGATATAGGCAGACTGAAAGTGCTAAAATTGTTCATTCCTTCAGAAATGCTAAAAACACTACTTTGACTTTTTAAAGAATTTCCATCCAGGAAAAGCCCATCAGTAGCATCGCTCTGCACCATTATGCTTATGTAGCTGTCAAACCCTGTTGGTACTACGAAGTCATATTCATAAAGGTATTGATTTACACCCGGAATCATCATCATAAAAGGATCTCCTGTGCCTTCACTTAACCCGTGTGGATATGACGTGACAAGTATGTCTTCAGATGATGAAATAAAAGAGATCGTGTTGTAATAAAAATCAAAGAAATCTCTTGCGTTAAGTGTTTTTGATATTGTCTTTTTACCAGTTTTAATAGTTAGATTAGTACTATTTACTGCCTGTATGCGTACAGTGATATTCAAACGTGTCGATATATACGGAGTTATAAACATATTATCTAGTTGATCAGTGGGTAAAACTGATTCTATAAATGGATTACAGCCACCAAGATACATATTGTATGGTACTGCAATATTACACTGATTACCACTGACAACAATTACTGGTTTTGATGATGTTACCAATGTTCCTGATAGGTCTGATGTAGTTGATAACTGAAATGTGTCATACTTGTTTACCATTATTCTTATCGTATCGTTGTTACTATACTGCTTGTTGTCATATGTTATAGAACCACTTTTCAAGTTCAAATATATACTGACAACTGTATTATGATAAACTGGTGTAAGTGCTAGCATATTTTTATACCTATAAAATACAGGTAGAGTTGGTATAATGTATTTGGTAGTGGCAAATCTCGTAGGCATTGATGAATATCCCCCTGAGACTCCGGCTCCGAGGAAAAATCCGTAAACATTTATTCCTTCATCTGAGTGAAGTTCTACTCCAGCCACATGTATTCCATCAGACGGTAGAACACTTTTACTCAGATTATATTCTGTATTACTTTTGTCCATAGTGATAGTATGAATTTTGTTCTCGTTGAAATAACGAACTGAAAGACGTGTTGTATTTTCTGATGCTACCAAAATTTTCGGCGTTGTCGGACAACAAGAAAGTCTTTCTTGAAAAATTACCAAGAAACTTGTGTCTTTTCCACCTGTATAAAATATATAAGTTAATACACTATGTAACAAATATTCGCAAAAAGTGCTTCCAGAGAAAACTAAGAATTTTGGTTTTACATAATTCATACTCGAGTTTTAAAAGTATCTTTTGAATTTAATAATAAAATAAATCAATTATACTTCCAATAACTGGGGTTGGAGTACATTGTCTACCATCCATCAACGAAAAGGATTTGAACAAGAACTGGTGACAATGAGTAAAACTCATATGACATTTATTCGATAATACTACACATAGGATGTTGTCTGCTCTATGGTCGAGTTGTTGTATCCCTTTTACGGTCCTCATTTCCATTCTCAATTTGATAGCTATCAGCGTGAATATAACAAAAGCACATCAGATACAAATATTATCGCAGACTGCAACCCGAACAGGCACGTATAAATCGTGCCTGGATACGCATATAACCTTATTTTGATGTGTTGTTTAGTGCATGATTTCCTAAGGACATTATAAAAATGTGTGCAGATCTGATGAACTCTCATAACTTTGCTTCTTCAAGAATTAATTGTCACTATTTATTTTAAACTGTAAACAAACCCTTCTATGAACAGTACGTGTTGGTACTTTTGCAAGGAGGGATAAAGTTTTAAAAGGGAAACAAAAGATATCAAAAGAACAATCACACTCAAAGGTCAAAAACGAACCGACCCAGCCAAAACGAAAAACGAAGCGGACGAGAAGACAAACAGCAGTACACATAACACAACATAGAAAACGAAAAACTTAGCAACACGAAACCCAATAAAACCTGGGATGATCTCCGGTGTATTGTAGTATAAATAAGAAGATGTGATATAATTGCCAATGAGACAACTCTCAACAGGGCACCAAATGACATAGAAATTAACAATTATATGTCACCGTACTGAATATTTAAAAACACTTTTTTTATACGCTTTTTATCACAGTTTTATAAAACAAAAATGGACGAGAGACAAATGATTTTTTTTTGAATTCGTGATAGATATATTTAAACAATTTCAGAAAAACCTCTAGAGGTTTGAAATTCTATTTTTGGCCAAAATTCTGGGAAAATATGTGACATCTTTACCCCAATTTTGCAATAAAACGCACTTCTGACGAATTAAAGTTTAAAATTGGTGCCTTTTGTTAGCTCTTATTCGTGTGTTTCTTTGTCAAATATGTTCTGCTATTTATTTGTATTGTAGTCCTGTAATGTTGTGTTGTCATTTAAATGTTATATATAACATGGACATTAAAGCGGGAGGTTTGCCATGCTACAAAACTAGGTTCAACCCACCATTGTTTTCTTTTAAAAAATGTCCTGTACCAATTCAGGCATATGGCAAGTGTTATATTATAGTTCGTTTCTGTGTGTGTTTCATTTTAATGTTGTGACGTCATTCTCCTCTTATATTTAATGCGTTTCCCTCGGTTCTGGTTTGTGACCCGGATTTTTTTGTTTCTATCGATTTTTGAACATCTGTATACTACTGTTACCTTTATTTGTAAACAATTTGTACAGAACAAATACATGACCTTTTAAATTTAAAAAAAATCTCTTGTCGTTTCGTGAACCGTCATCAAACTAATTGCATCCTAGTTCTAAACCTCAAGAGGGTATAAAAGAGGGACGAAAGATACCAGAGGGACAGTCAAACTCATAAATGAAAAATAAACTTACAACGCCATGGCTAAATATGAAAAGGACAAACAGACAAATAATAGTACACATGACACAACATAGAAAACTAAGAATAATCAACACGAACCCATAACAACCTAAACCTTTACCAAACAGAACGTCGTTTTCAATCTTCCCAAGTGCTGTTGTTCATTGTTCCGATTTTTATCCTGAGATCACCCCTTATTGTTGTTGGGGTTCGTGTTGCTTAGTCTTATTTTTTCTTCGTTGTTGTTTTGTTTACTAATGTTTGTTTGTTTGTCTGTTTGGGTTTTTTTTCTTTTGTAGCAATGGCGTTGTCACTTTGTCTTTGAATGTCCCTCTGGTATCTTTCATCCCTCTTTTATATAGTCTTCCTAGTTATGTTCTGTTTTGGGACTTATTCATCGTACATAATGATCAACTAGAATAATTGCTAAAAATAACCACCGGGAATTTCATTTTCCCTAGCCCATCAACTTAAAGGCAAACTCAATGGATTACGTTCATGCTTATGCTGAAAAATGCTTTAAGGTTAAGCCAGATAACCCTGAGCTGGGCACTTAATCTGAAAGGATAAACTCTATTATGTTATGCATTCAGAACTTATCAAACAACTACAACGTTACATGAGAACACCGGTTTCGAACCTTTTCAATAATTTCAAGGATGTTAATTATCTCTGCACAATGCATGTATTATGTTTTTGGCTAATAAAGAATCACACATAAGTGTTTAAATAACATACGTTGAACCTACCTAACTAAACATCTTGAAATTCACATAAATTTTGGGACTCCAACTTATTTCCCTAAATAGCGTTATGGCATTTCAAAGATGGCAAATATAAGACTCATAACCTCATCAAGACTATTTTGCTTGAGAAAATTAAATTTGGCAGTAAAGAACCAAACGGGTTATGCCACCCGTATCCCAAAACCTTATAATGTCATATTAAGCTTTTGAAGGGAAACTAGAGGTTTGCATCGCCACAAGATTTTACGTGTAGCCCTCCTTCTATCAATTCAAATTTGTTTTCTATATGACTGCAACTTAACTCAGCTTTTAGGATTTGTTTTATTTAATCTCAATGATCGAAAAATCCAATTGTAAACCTACTAATTTATATATGATAACTTCAGCTTGTTTACAACATATAAACTCCCTGGATAACCGAATTATCTAGTCTACAATGTTACAACTAATGCCTTCATGATCATGTTGTATTTAAACAAACCGTTTGTAAATCTAGCAAATTAAATTCCTAACCACGGTGTATAAACGACAGTACTGTAAATTAAGACTAGATGTGTCAAAGCGACACGAATGACCCCGTCTCAAAAAGTTGAAAAATCTGCAATTTCAATTACACATGTGGACACAAACATGATGGTAGTCTCACATATAAAAAAAATCAGCTCAAAATCTAGAGTCGTATAAAGAAAAAGTCCGTATAACTGAGATTTTCAACAATTTTCAAAGTTGGAAACCCTTAATATTGGTATAAATAAGCGGAGCGGAACGAAACTTAAACTTGATCTGTAGGCGTTTAGACAAAACTCCGTATAATGGTTTGTTGTGGAATCACGGAGTGAGAGAATGACAGAAAGACAGAATGACGGACAAGGGTAAAACTATATGACACCGACAACTTCGTTGCGTGGCCATAAAAACGGTTTATAAAACCTATACACAACCAAGGGTTTCTTTCTCTTACTAACAAGTCAGAGAACCGCACTATTCATGAACTTGACATAACTCCTTACTAAACGATAATTATGATTGCACAAGAATTGATACCTAAACCTGCCAAAAAGCCGCTAGTTATTTGTGTAATTCACTTTATAATTTAACAGTACAATTTTAAGTCTTACTACCGCGTTAAAAATGTTAATTGTTAAACAATAATTTTTCTTCAGGCGTATTCAAACTCAAGTATTTGAGGACATCATATGTGTTAATGTGTCCTGACTTGAAAATGATTCTGACAACTAGAGTATATATAGATATACTGATTCAACAATCCTTTTTGTTGTCTAAACGTTCCTGATCCAATAGAATTAGTACACAAATAAAAAGTAAACCCAGACTTGGGCTTCGGGCCCACCGAACTAATTTTGTTTATATATTTAATACCTTACCAGAATATCCACATTGTTTACCGAGGAATCCCTTTGTACAGACGCATATGTATTCATTATTATTTTGTTTAGAGATTCCACCATTGTAACACGTTATATGAGTATCTGGAATAAATTAAATCATCTTTTAAAAGTATTGAACTAAAATGCACAAGTACAAATGTGTTAATATCATGAATGTACGTGTAAATGTGATATAAAATTGATATGAACACGTATTAAAGATAAATTACGTTTCTCTAAACGAGGGGAATAAAAAACATATTTTCATTTAGATAAATTACAAACAAAATGGTTGCACAGACTGTTGTTTTATTGCTGATTTCTTCTCCTATTGAAGATACTTGACGTTCAATAACTAATCAATCAATCTTTGATCATAACATGTCTTCTTCAAGTAGAACTTGTGAAGGAATAAGCCTAGTCATTTATCTCCATACACTTGTTAAAGCAGTTTTCGACGTAAGGTAATACTGTATCTATTGTTTTTCAGAAATTTCTTTTCCTTGTACAAGACTGTATTTAAACCAGTTGGAGCATATAAACTATGAACGTATAAGACTGTCTCAAATACCTGACTAAGTCATCTAACAAACAAGACATTACCGAGAAAAACACATATAAATTAATTAACTATCTAAATAGACCAATAAACATTCATCAACAAAGGATACCAATGAACCCTTACACTCATACATGATGGGGATATTGCATATTCAGTTTGGTTTACAGCCTTGTATATATTGATTTGTAATAGTTTTATGTTTTTACGAAATTCAAATAAATTTAGAATTTCAGAATGTTCAGAGTTCGACCTCTGCGGTCGTATCAGTCTGCGCTCAGCAAAATTTTTCTAAATTCAATCTTTTTAATTTTTTTAAGATCAATTGATGAAATGACCCCCTCAGACATGGAATATAAAGAAAAATGCAGTGTGTATGGTGTAAATGTATTTAGGGGGAGAAAAGGACAAGATAATTGCAGGTATTTATAAAATACACTTTTTACCTTTTCCGACACTCAAAAACTCACAAATGAACAATCGTACGTTTTAATTCATTCTTCACCTTTATGTGGGTATAGGAATAATCATTTTGAGAGGTTTGCCGATCTTTCCTCCTAAATATGAAAACAGAGCTCGATAAGATAGACGTAAGAAACAAAGACATTAGATGTATTTGTTCATTGTGTTGATTCATATATACCTAAGTCGGTACTCTCTCTGTTTTCGCTCTCCCGCAGTTTCGTCCCATTTTTGTTTTCAATTGCTGTCAATCTCATATCAATATCCAATAATTTCTGTCTTAGCTGAGCTAAATTAAAAAACAAAAACCTTAAATTGCAAGCCACGACAAATTAATATAGCTTAGATTTTCATTCAGAGGAAAAAATAATAGTAGTGATACCTTGAAATAAATTTAGATACCATATAAAATCATTGGTTTTTTTCTAGATTAATTTTTTTAAGATGACAAACAATATTTAAGTTCTGTTTGAGAAGATGTTGTTTCATTTCACGAATTAAACTTCCCACCAGTGGTGTAAACAGCTTCGGTGTCACTGAACAGCTTTCAATAATGAACAAAGCACAAGCCGTATAGTAAGCTATTTAATAGTTTTTGCTTTAAATTATATGAATCCAGCTGTGTGCACTGCTGTTTTAGCAAATGTTGTAAAAGAACGGGGGCGAAAGATACCAGAGGAACAGTCAAACTCATTGCAAATTAATCAATGCCGTCTCTAAATTAATTTCCTGCCGTTCATCAATCTGATAAGTGTAGTGAATACATTTACTTTTTTTTATAATTATGTCAAGTAATGTGTGATAGTTGTAGTTATTATGGATACAGTGTAATACAAGTAATATCTATCAATGCCAGACATAGATATCATATCACAACCGTAAGAGAATAGTATTGCTATTTCTAGAAGTCAGTCAATAAATGAATTGTGAAATACATATAAAAATATATATTATAATTATGTAACAATTTTTTAAAAGTGAATATTTCACCCTCTCATGAAAATTCATCCACCGAGTGTCATTCAAATGTAACTTCATTGCTGTAAACAATTCCCTTATCTATATGAAAATATTAGAAGATCACCATTTGTTGACTAAGAATAGTGATTGAACAGTCATCAAAGGTACCAGGATTATAATTTAATACGCCAGACGTGCTTTTCGTCTAAATAAGACTCACCAGTGAAGTACAGATCAAAATAGTTATGAAGCCAAACAAGTACAAAGTTGAAGAACATTGAATTAGCGATTAAGTCTTTACGGTATTTTTCATTCTGCAAAAACACAGAGAAACATGCTCGAGAATGAAAATGCTTTTATTTCTGTCCTACCTATAACAGTAAAATAAATAACAGTCAGTACAAATCCAGTTGACACCATATATATGGTTAGTGTCAGACAGTTCGTTTTAATCCATTTCTTCCATGAAGGAACAAACACGTGGTCTATTTTGACTGTTTTCTCGTCGATCTTTAAATCGTCGTATTTATGGTCATCATTCTCTCTTCTTATTTCTTCGTAATCCTGCATTTGTATTTCAGCCATCTTTATTTACTTACTAATGTAACACCACTTAAAATAAACTAGTTAGTGACTAATAGTGTTGATGATCCTATTAATTTATAAAACACATGAGGAAGTATTATACGGAAACAAATGACCACGTGACAATCATTCGTAAAATTGGATGAAAATATGGTGAACTCGTTAACTTGTCATGGTTACGGTGTATTGTTATGATTTAAATGTCAGAAAAGCTGTTTATTCAAGCAATATTTTGAAGTTATGAACTCTTTGATGTTTACATTCATAAGATTTCTTACTTCTATTAAATTGCAGCAGTAGGATTTTTTGTTATATCTGTCTTCATTTTTTCCAAACATTGTCTCAGCGAAAAAAAACCTTTTTAAGAAATCATTCTTTCATGCCATGCTCTATACTGGTCGAGGACCAGTTACCGTCATTTTTGTCAGTATATTTCATTTATCTTCTTAACGTGAGAACATTTAAATCTATCCTTTGACAAGGAAAGTGGTTACCAAAAATACTTTAAAATTCCAATTGGTCGGTATTTAAAATTAACTAAATTTCTCAGAAATTTACTTTTTACGGCGTCCGATTTCGTACGAGCTTTGAAGATGCCGAGGACCAGTTACCGTCAGCACCGAAATTGTTACAATTCTCTCTCAATGGTTGTCAGATGAGTTTAAACACGGTCTCAAACTATTCTAACAAATTGTATAGTATTGATTTTTTACATTAAATGTTATGAATCAATTTTGAGATAAGCAAATATTTTTTTATCGCTGAAGCGTCGTCTTCGTTACGCAGGAGTTGTCTCTCTTTGCTTACCTCGTCAAAGTGCCTCATTTTAATTTAGCGCCCTTTTCGATGAATTGTAAACCCCGGCGTTGAGCAACATGGAAAGCATGGCTGGAAGTGGAATGAAGTTGACTGACCAACTGTGAGTAAAACAAATTTGAAACAGACGAATAAACAGTCAAGATTTTACTCAAAATAGACCGCATGATTGGTGGTGATAGTCGAGATCGACTTGAAATCGGGTGGAATTTTCACTTTCAGACAGAGCCTCCAGTTTACATGCAGGTAATTTCACTGAAACGTATGTCAACATTTAATTGATAGGTGACAATCAGACATTTTTTCCATTTGTTATCAGTGGAGGATCCAGAACTTTTCATAAAAGGGGGGCTGACTGACCTAGGCGAAGAGGGAGGCACTCCAGTCGTGCTTCAATGATTCCCTACATAATCAACCACAATTTTTCCCACAAAGAAAAGGGGGTGATCCGCCTATGGTTATGTCAGACAACCTGAAGAAGGAGCAGTCGACCATTTGATTCTAGTTGTTTTAAGGGGATGACGGCAATTTCAATACTTTTACGTCCTACCCCCCTCTTCAATGTGTCCATTAAAAGTGAAAAATTGGTTGATAGTATAAACACAACAGACAACATCAAGAAAGATGTTATGGAATTTTATATTTCTGACAGTTTTCCCGACCTATTCCAGCAGCATGGCTTTTCACATTGTATATATTTAATATCATAGGAAGGAAGTGCCCCACCTTTTGTGAACCAATTTGAGGGGTCTTTATTTGCATCACATGGTTAGGTTAACTTTTTAACACATGACATATCCTGATGTGTGTTGTGTTACAAATTATGCCACCTCCTGGCCCCAGAGTCTGAGTTTACCTAACTGTTTACGATGCATGCTATAAATGTCCCAATACTACCTTTAATAACATAACGTAAGGGTACCCAAATTGCACCTATTTAGAAAAAAAAGTAACGGAAATCTTACAAGATTTCCTAGAGACTAAACAATTTGTATTTTTATGATTTGATACTATGCGCGTCTTTCAACATAGGTAAACATATTTAGATATACACAAAACGTTCACAGTATTTATCAACAGATGGACTGTTTACTGAAAAAAGCAAAATGTACGAAAACGTCACCATGCGACCGTACGTCATCAAAACGTCATCTTTTTAAAATTAGCAAATACAATATATTATAAGTATCCATTTCGTAAAATATGAAGAGTAAGCATGGACTAATATCCAATTGTTCAAAATATTTGAAGAAATTAAACAAAAGCTCGGTTATTAGACTTTTAACGATGTGAATTTAAGCATGGATGTAATTTGGGTACTCCTCATTACAGAATCATGGATAGTTTGGAGGTTAATTTAAACCCATTTTTGTATGACTCAATATGGATTCAAAATTAAATTGGTGTACCTATACAATAAAGAAGGGTAGGGCTACAAAATAAACACAGTATCATGTTAAACGTTTTAATTAAAAAAAGTCCTAAATTTTTACGATATTCAAAAAGATAGATAGAAAAATATACTACTACTTTCACAAAAATATAGTTTAACATGCAAAAATTATTAAAAAGAAAAGTGCTTTATAGTACACTTGGCATATATATAGAAACCCCTGGTTGCAAATACTTTTTTGATGTAACAGTAAGGTACTTACAACGTTTCCAGAGATGACAAACCACGAAATAAATTTGAATCTAGTGATGAAATTAGATTGTTGTCGAGGTTCCTGAAAAATATCATTTTTGAAACTTCCTTTTTAGTTCTATTTTCCGTTTGTCATATTCATGAGAGAAAAAAACAAAGTCAATTAAAAAATAGTTGGCGACCACACAGAGAGAGAATTAAAGTCTTTCCTTTTCTATAAGGAAAGACCTTACTGTATTTCTTCTGATTATTAGGTCTTTCCAAATTTGACCTAAGGTGAAAGATCAAGGTCATGACCTAGATTTTGACCTTAGCTTGTTATCAAATTTACTAAATAACCATAACAGATGGCTGATAAAATGTAACGGATAAAATGTGTGTCTTGGCGAGATCTATATTTGGCAGTTGGATGAAAACTATTGACTAAATATTATGGACCTAGGGCACCAAAACTGTTTTTCGGGTCCGAAATGATGATTTTATTCTTATAACTTAAAAGAGGTTAGAGATAGAAAGAAACTTTGAATTGCAAAAATGTTCAGCATGATAAGATCTAAAACTTTAGGTCAAGGTCAGAGCTCAAAGTCCCTAGCAATGACATAAAACACCTTAGCAACCATATACTTTTGAATTTAGAAAGCTATGAGTAATATAAAAATGAATCCTATAACAAATTCTTAGTTCTTTGACTACAGTTATTCGGATAGAAACTTATTATCTGTCAAATATTGAATTACAATCCAAATGTAGACCTGTATCAAACGCGATATTTTTAATACTGCAAATAACATTTTTGTCCCTAGCAACGACATATAAGTCCTAAGCAATCACTTACTTTTTTTAAATTTAAAGACTATGAATAGTACATATGACATGTTTAATACTGGTAGTAATGTTTTTATCCTTATGAATGATTTTTGTCCTTAGCAACCACTTATTATGAACATAAAATTCCTTAGCAACCATTTATTTTTGAACTAAGAAGGCTTTCAATAAAGAAAAAAAGGAAAGACCTTTTTTAATATAATACTATATTTAGTCTTTATTTAGATGTGAATAAAATTATTTATATATATGTTGTAAGAAGATTAACATGTTGAAGGCCTTCTTTAACATCTGAAAATATTGTCTTCAGACAGTTTTCGTACATTTGATGATGACATCGAGTATGAAAACAAACATCTAAGTAATCATAGTCAACTACAGCTATATAATTAGCAGCGTAATCATACTTCGATTGGAACCATCTGATCGTCAATGTGAAACCTTATTTATTTTCTCGATTTCGACTGAGGAAATCGTTACATTTACCTACATTAGTCGTATTAATCATAAGACTTACCTTAAAACATATGTAATATTTTGTAAAATAGTTTTTTTGTTATATTCTTTGAAAAAAGAATACTTTAAAATTTATTTGTCCTTTTTCCCTTAGAAGTTGCTAACGACAACTTTCCCATCAAAGTTCTGTGTAAAAGTTTTAAAGAAACAGTTTTGAATTTAAATTCACGATGAATTTGTTAAACCTCAAAAATTTATCAAAGTATGTCGATATTTATATTTGTATATTGTATATTTGACTGTTGGAATTTTGTTGATAGATATAAAAAGGACAATGTAAATGAAAGTCATGTGGAAGATATAAGCGCTAGATTGATAGTTGTATCGCACTGAAGGGAATGTTTAGTCATAATTTTAAACAGTTGTTTTACGTACCAGCTCCGATTAACTAACTCATCGTAAAGAGTAACATGTTTAATTCTAATATATCTGAATTCCCACAATTCATATACCGTAATTTATATAATTAGTTCAATTTCATCGGTTTAAAGTGGGTTTTTTCTTTCAAATGGTACATTTTATTCTTTAAACGTTCACACGTCATGCATAAGTCCTTTCTGTGTAGAGCCATGTTACTTACAATCGTGTAAGTGCTGTCAAATCTTTAAAAAGAGTTCCCTTTAGCATTTGTATTTGATTGTAGCTCAGGTTCCTGCAAAATAAGGAGCTTGAAGTTATCAGATTAAGACATTCAAACAGCTTGAAGTTGAAAACCAGTATAACTTGCCCAATTGACTTCAGTATACATTTTTGCAATAGTTTGTCTTGTACAGTATTTTAAAAAACCTATATAATAAAAATGAATATACAATTTAATCATAAAAAAGACACAATAATACTGTTTCAGAAAATGTTCATTGTACGCTCAATTTAGTTTCTTAAGAAAGTCTATAATTTTTGACAAAAAAGTAAAGACTTATCATCACTTTAAACATGATGCATTCATTTTTTTTAAATCCAGTAACCTTTCGAATCGTCCTATACCGACATTTCTTTTTTTAGCTTTGTATTTTATATGCACGTTTACTCTCTTTGATTGTCTCCTTATATATTTTGTTCTTTTTAATAATGTTAATAGGAATATCATATGTAAACATATTCAGATTTCTTCTAAAAATATCATCATCTCTAGCCTTCTCCAGCTTAAATTGCTAAAGGTAAAATTGACATAACCAAATCACAATTCAAAAGTATTAAGTAGTCTTATTTATTCAATATACTTTTAATATCCTTATTCTTCGTTTTTTCTAAAAGGAGTAGGTTCAATGACTAAATCAGTTAAAATCTTTCACATAAACTTATTGAATCAATTGATATAGACACTTTTAAGTGTTTAAAAAGTGTCCAAAATCTATCGTTAGATAAACCTGAAATTTGAGGCCAAAATCGGCCCTTACCGGACCTACTCCTTTATTCTATGCACTTTATAAATACAAAAGAAAATAAATATTCATATGTAAGAAAATTGCAAAAAGAGGGAAAAGATGCTTAAGATATATCAAAATCATGATTGGAGAACAAACTGACAATTCCATGGCAAAAACTAACCACCATACATAGGCAAACGACAGTATATAAAACAATTTATACAACTAAGCAATGAGCACTATGAATCGCACGTTAAACGAGTCATATAAAAGAACCTATAGATGCTAGGAAATTGTTTTTTTAACATTTTCATTTCGGCGATTTGTTTAAGCTGTTCTTAGGAACCCCTTAATACTTAACGCATTTAAAGTACATTGCACAACATCTTCCCTTGTTTTGTATCAATTTTGATTAGGCTAGTAATAATTGGCATAACTTTTTGGAATGTTGGGTCCTCAATGTTCCTCAACTTTAAAGTTGTGCGGCTTTCTAACTGTTTTATCTGAGCGTCACTAATGCGTCTTATGTTGACGAAACGCGAGAATGGAGTATCAAATAATAAGCCCGGTACCTTTGATAATTATTTACACCACTGGGTGATGCCACTGCTGGTGGACGTGTCGTCAACGAGGTTATCACCAGCCCAGTAGTCAGCACTTCGGTAAATATCATTTATATGGTCATTTATATAAATTTACTGTTTGCAAAAATATGAATTATTAGAAATAGTGAGGATTTTCTTATTCCAGACAAAGATTACTTTAGCCGTATGTGACACAACGTTTTGAAATTTTGGGTCTTCAGTGCTCTCTAACTTTATACTTGATTTGCTTTCTAAGAATTTTGATCTGAGTGTCACTGATTAGTCTTATGTAGACGAAACGCGCGTCTGGCGTATCAAATGTCAGCCTTGTGCCTTCAATAAGTAATTATAATAGTTTTGTGTCCTCGTGCAGTCAAAACGGTGACGATATACACCATCGATATACAATACAACTAACTTACAAAATTCAAACAACGTGTTATATGTAAGTATTCTTATATTTGTTTCTTAGAAAATTACTTTCACTGTTTAGTCTATATTTGGTGATATTCATTTGAAACGGCTGAGTATTTATACATCCCGTCATTGTGTTATTGTGTAATTTTTTATTTTTTTTGTGAAGATTAGAAAACAATGTTGACTGTTGTACCCCTATTTTGACATTTTAACCTATTGTGTATGTTTGTTTTGTTCACACACCATTCTCAATATAAAGGAATTTTATGCAACTGTCATACAATTGAGAGTTTTAGCTAGCGTTAACACCAGGTGTCATCCATCATTTTCTACATTAGAAAGAGCCTGTACCAAGTCAGGAATATGACAGTTGTTATCCATTTGATGTGTTTGAGCTTTGATTTTGCCATTTGATTAGGGAATTTTCCTCCGAGTTCGGTATTTTTGTGATTTTAATTTATATACATAAATCATGGCAAAGATGCCAACAGAAAAGTTAATGTAAATGGTAAGCGTCTCTTGTTATGCATGAGTCACAATTCATGTTTATTCACAATCAGGTCATAAATTAAGCAAACATCAAAACATGCAGATAAGACGATGATTAATTAAATATATAAATGATTAGGTCTCTAATAATATGTCGCTAGTGTAGTGAGACACAGAAACGTTTAGTGTGCTAAGCGTATCAGAAATAAGTATCATTAACAAAGTACATGGTTGAATGCTTCATCACATTGTACATCTTTATGAATACAAAATGTTTTATGTTTTACGTACAAATGTAATGTTCCAAAGTGAATGTCTTAAAAAATGAATGTAACATGAATGTCTGCAATTTGTACGAAATTCGCCTTTTAAAAAGATAACCTATATTGCTTTATATATCAACTTTCACGAAATATACATTCACATGAACAAACTGATAACAGATTTTCATGATACAGTGCAAACGCAAACCAGCAGCACGTGTCGACATGTACATGTATCTTTATACTTACAATTGTGTAAGAACCGATAGTCCATGGAATGAGTGTTCATCTATCCGGGTAATTTTATTCCTGTTCAAATACCTAGAAAGGACATTTTTAGAATGTAATTTTGCACTTCATTAATCTTTTACTCTTTTAATTGAAATATTTTACAACAGCTAGATATTTATGGGTCAATACAGGTGTTGGCATGCATTACGAAAATGTGTCCTCATTCTTCAATTTAGCTCCACGAATTGTCCCGTGAAGCACATTAAAACCTTTATTTATTCCAATTGGCGAAACAGTTTTTGTTTTGCTTTTAAACAAATCTGTCTCCAATATTACCAGAAAAAAATATTTGTCCGCATCAGGCATCAGTTCCTAAAAAACACTTTTGCTAAATTCTTGCATATTAACAGCTACCATTGAAATGGATTTTTTTTTATTTTATCTTAATTATCGATATTTGTCGATTATTGATTTATATTAACTTTGAATCCAGTCAACACTTGACCATGACACATCAGAAAATGTTGTTTTGAAAATGTTAACTGTGACTGTTAAGGGCATAATTCCTCTCAGGGATGCTGGTGTCAATTTCAATAGAATCCTTTGTATAGTCATCCCTGATACAGTAATGCATCTAGTCATAAACAAGCGCCGTGTACCTTTCTTTTCCAAAATCAAATTACAAAAAAAAATGTACTTAAAATATCTTATCACTAGAATGCTATAGACTCAAAGTTCTTTTTTTTTTCTTTTAAATTATAATTAACAACACACTTTATGTCTACTCAACTTGATTAGAATAACTCTTTGTATGAAAATTGTACATTGTTTATTAAAGGATCAATCAAATCATTAAAGATATACCTTAACACAAACATATAACATATAACAAAAATTATATAATGTAAGCAATGTTACAGAACATCGTCAGCACATGGTATTTTCTTTTGTAGAATCGAGTTACTTGCAAGTACCTTAGAAGCCCCAAACCTTGCAATATATTCGCATAATCAATACAAACAACATGGAATAGACAGGAGGCTACTGGTTATATGTACGTAGATGTATTTGTAATGTTATTCTATTTTTTATTATGATTTTTCTATTAAAGGCAAGTAGCAGTAAAGATCAGATTTAATATTTTATCATCGAGCGTTATCATGATGAAGTCAACCAACACATATGGTAAAATGATTAATTAAGCATAAGCCACTGCAATTAATCCTAATGTAACACATAACGGTAACCATATACTTATGGGACTCTTAACTTGTCTAAAACTATTCGTCCTTATGGACAAAAAGAAAAGAATGTTAAGGCCATTGTATAATATTTTAATATAATGGAAACTATTAGCCCTACTTTTTTTATGTGACAAAAAAATGAAAATTTAAATCTAAATGTCTTCAATTTTAAGTCGAACAATTCATCCTGATGTATTATTGTACTCAGAAAGAAATATTGTTTTTGACAATTTGTGTAAAGCTATTCATCCTTAAGGAAAACAGAACAGAATTTAAAGTGCCATTGTATAATAGTCTAACAAAATAGAAAATATTGGCGCTTTTTGCAACTTGAATTTATTTTTAATCAATTTATTCTCTTATATATCTAACAACCAATCCTAAGGTATACAAGTTCTCAATTATGAGGCCAGAACTAGAATATATTAAAAAAAACTATATTGTCACTTTTTATTGTTATCGATATAAATATTAGTAACTGTAGACCTACATATCTCAACTTGTGTAAAACTGTTCGTCCTGATGGACAAAAAGAACAAAATTCTTATGCCGATGTATTACATTTTATAAAAATGGAATATATTCCGACTTTTGTTTTATGAGACAACATTTTTTGCAATTCTAAGCTTAATATTTTTCACTTTTATATCTAACAATCCATCCTAAGGTATAACTGTTCTCAATTATGAGGTCAGAACTAGAATATTTTAAAACTAAATGGCTCTAAAGAGCCTGTGTCGCTCACCTTGGTGTATGTGAATATTAAACAAAGGACACATGACAAAATTGTGTTTTGGTGATGGTGATGTGTTTGTAGATCTTACTTTACTAAACATTCTTGCTGCTTAAAATTGTCATTATCTTTAATGAACTTGGCTTAGTCGTTTCAGTGAAAATGCTAGTGAAAATTGTTAAAAATTGACTATAAAGGGCAATATCTCCTTAGGGGGTCAATTGACAATTTTGGTCACGTTAACTTATTTTTAGGTCTTACTTTGTTGTACATTATTGCTGTTTACAGTTTATCTCTAACTATATAATATTCAAAATAATAACAAAAAAACGGCAAAATTTCCTTAAAATTATCAATTCAGGGGCAGCAACCTAACAATCAATTATCCGATTCATCTTAAAATTTTAGGGCAGACAGATCTTCACCTAATAAACAATTTCATCTCCTGTCAAATTTGCTCTAAATGCTTTGGTTTTTGAGTTATAAGCCAAAAACAGCATTTTACCCCTATGTTCTATTTTTAGCCATGGCAGCCATCTTGGTTGGTTGGCCGAGTCAAGCCAAACATTTTTAAACTAGATACCCCAATGATGATTGTGGCCAAGTTTGTTTTAATTTGGCCTAGTAGTTTCAGAGGAGAAGATTTTTCTAAAAGATAACTAAGATTTACGAAAAATGGTTAAAAATTGACTATAAAGGGCAATAACTCCTAAAGGGGTCAACTGACCATTTTGGTCATTTGACTTATTTGTAAATCTTACTTTGCTGAACATTATTGATATTTACAATTTATCTCTATCTATAATAATATTCAAGATAATAACTAAAAACAGCAAAATTTCCTTAAAATTACCAATTCAGGGGCAGCAACCTAACAAGGGGTTGTCTGATTCATCTGAAAATTTCAGGGCAGATAGATCTTGTCCTGATAAACAAATTTACTTGGGTCAGATTTGCTCTAAACGCTTTGGTTTTTGAGTTATAAGCCAAAAACTGCATTTTACCACTATGTTCTTTTTTTAGCCATGGCTGCCATTTTGGTTGGTTGGCCGGGTCACGCCAAACATTTTTTAAACTAGATACCCCAATGATGATTGTGGCCAAGTTTGGTTAAATTTGGCCCAGTAGTTTCAGTGGAGAAGATTTTTCTAAAAGATAACTAAGATTTACGAAAAATGGTTAAAAATTTACTAAAAAGGGCAATAACTCCTAAAAGGGTCAACTGACCATTTGGTCATGCGACTTATTTTTGTAAATCTTACTTTGCTGAACATTATTGCTATTTACAGTTTATCTCTATCTATAATAATATTCAAGATAATAACCAAAAACAGCAAAATGTCCTTAAAATTACCAATTCAGGGGCAGCAACATAACAACGAGTTGTCCGATTCATCTGAAAATTTCAAGGCAAATAGATCTTGACCTGATAAACAATTTTACCCCTGTCAGATTTGCTCTAAATGCTTTGGTTTTTGAGTTATAAGCCAAAAACTGCATTTTACCCCTATGTTCTATTTTTAGCCATGGCGGCCATCTTGGTTGGTTGGCCGGGTCACGCCACACATTTTTTAAACAAGATACCCCAATGATGATTGTGGCCAAGTTTGGTTAAATTTGGCCCAGTAGTTTCAGAGGAGAAGATTTTTGTAAAAGTTAACGACGACGGACGACGACGACGGACGCCGGACGCCAAGTGATGGGAAAAGCTCACTTGGCCCTTTGGGCCAGGTGAGCTAAAAAGATTGTTTCTTTCTATTGTTATGAAAATATATATTAATAACCGGAGACATAAATAGCTCTCATTTTTTGTAAAATGGTTCATCCTTAAGGACAAAAAGAATAGAATGTTAATGCAATAGTATAAATACTAACAAAATGGAAAATGTTGGCACCTTTGTTTATGCGACAACAAATTTAGTAGTTTTTCTTCAATATTATGTCTTACAAATTTATTCTTTCAGAAACCCCTCTTGATAGTGAATTTCACAAACTACTGCATATCGTTTCTTTAGTTACATTTTTAAATCCATATTTGTTTTTATCAATAATATTCTACTCCTGAATGAACAAGATGTCTCATTTATATTTTTCACTCTAGAAATGTAGTTTTCTCTTCTTTTTTTACATTAACTTTTGCAGTTTAAGAATAATATGTTTAAATTGTTATTTATATAAATTAGAAATTAGATAAGTTAAGATTTCTACATAGACATGCAACCCTGTATCTAGTCACAAAAGGAATCTGGCTACAATATTGATTGAAACAAATTCCAATTCAGTTATCTTAGTTGTTCATAGGAACCTTTTTTTCTTATCGCATGAATCGTACTTTGTAAAACGAGTTGTCTTGAGTCTCCTATTTAATTCTGTGGTGTAGTAGTATTTATTTAAACATTTTCCTTCCTCGTATTAAGAAAACCTTATAAAATGAATATTGTGTTTATGGTTATATTTGGACAATTTTGTTGTTATTATACTCCATCAGTCTATCGCGTACAAATTCCGTACTTAAATATATCCGCATATGAGGTTTGATAGAACTTTTTTTGACAATTAAATTGTCCTGTTTTTACATTTGACTGTCCCTCTGGTATCTTTCGCCCCTCTTTTACCAAGATGACAGAACCTAAACCCAAACATGAACATATCCTATACCTGGCCCATATTCCTTCAATTGCATTACAACCTAGTTTCGCCATGAACAAACCCTAGCTTTATACTATATCTAAAATAAAGAGTCACTTTGTGCAAAAGACTAGTTTAATAATGATTTTGATTCTCTCTTTTTTTTTATCTTATTAGCCGTATTGAATAACAGTAGGTCGATCCTTATGTTCGTAGACTTTAAAGGGGATCAACTGACATCAACGGTTGATACCCTTATTCAACCATGTCAATAACAAGTGGCAACAAGATAACGTAAGATTGAACGCGTGGAAACAGTATGAAGTTGAAAAGATATTCTTGCAAACATGTTAAGAAATTCCAGTAAAGTTAAGCTAAGTGTTCCTAGCAATCCTATAAATCTTAACATATATACCATACTGGATAGTAATGTTTCCTGAAATAGTTTTACCTTTTAGAAGAAACAAAAGACAACCTCAACAAATAGGTTCCGTTGAAAAGATATAATTTAACAATTTCAACTTATTCTTTTATATTACTACTAATTATAATCATAAATATGGATAACTAGTCCAGGACGTAAAGTTCCAATTTTCCCTTTTTTAAAATGTGTAATTTAAATCTGAAAATAATGTGGTCTTCTCTGCTCCATTTAAGTATCTTGTCAAATGAAATATTATGAGAAATCTCCACATTGCCGCCATAATGCAGACAATCATTAGTCATCCATTCAGTCCAACTACAATATTCAAACAGCCTGATTTTGTAAGTGACAAATCGAAGGCATCACAAACTATGTCTAGTTAAAAATACAATAAAATCACAATCCATATAAGTATCTTTTGTAGAAAGTTCCAACAAAATATATGTAAACAAATCAAATACTCACAATAAAATTGTTGAGTTTGGTATATAAGATGGGACTGTCGTGCGAGATCTAGTGTGGCAATAAACATTCGTGTCCCAGCAGCTACATAAGGTAGGGCACTCATTGACGGTGCCTCCATAAACAGTGTGTGCGATTAAGAAAATTATATTGTATATCTTATCCATAATACACCTGAAAAAATTAAAAACTGTATAAAAGTACTTCTGATGTATGAAATATAATTACTGAATATTGTCTAAAAGAACTAAAGTATGATATTTATATTCAAGATTTTGAAAATAATCAATAGAAGTTAAAAGAAAAAGACACATTCTAAATAACATCAAATTTATTAGCATTTTAGAGTTTTTATTAACAAAAGAAAATATTTTACATCTAAAACATAACGTTTTAATTGTGCTTTAAGATACCAAGTGTTACTTTCTTTATTAGATCCTTTTCAACAATCGTATACAGTTAACAGCAACAAGACAGGTAGGATGTCAGTGGTCAGTTCAAAGTAGTGTATAATGTTTACAGTAATTGAATTGTAGAGCTTTTTTTTTTGTTTACTACTACATGTATTTACCACAACGATATTTTTCTTCTTTTGGTTGGATGGAATTAACAGACATAAATGGAACAATACTACAGAATCATGGGTTGAGAAAATAGGGAAATATAGAGGGACAAAATAAAGAAGAGAGAAAAATACGAGAAAAAAAATTCTTATAAATTTAAAAATTAGAGAATTGAGGGACCCCATCCAGACAGTCATGAATTAATAAAGGGAATAATTTGAGTCCTCTATTAATTATTTAAGAAAATGAGATTCAAGCCAGGCACGGGTAATGACCACGACAAAAATAAAGCATAAAAACACACAAAGTAAACCATACAACAGACATTCAGAGCTACCGCGTCAATGCAGTCTGGAAATCATGTCCAAGAAGCGTGATCTGATCGGACCCCAAAAAATATCAAATCAAATGTCGCAGCATAATATTGTAAAAGAAAAATTCTTCCGAGAAATGAATATACCAATCACCAACATATAACGGAATTGGAACAGGCGCATAACATATGCGGAGGAAGCTAGATTAAAGTAGAACCCGAAGCGTAGATAAACGAAAGAGATAAACCAAGAACCAAAAACATTATTAGAGTAAAAGGGTATATAAAAATTAAATGACTGAAAACTGACTTCGTTAAACTGGTAATAACGTAAGTGCTCCGATAGGGTACGCAGTTCTAGCTTCTGACAAGACACTAGACGTGATTCTCGTTAATGTTATCCCAAGAACGTAGAAAATGTATCAATAACAAAGGGACCACTTATAACAGTAAGTTATATTCAATATGTACATCAAGCTGAAGTGAAGTGAAGATCTGTTGAGAATGCAACTTCAACGAATTTGCAAGTGGTTCTGTCTTTCTTGGAAAACTCGTACAGCTAAAAATTAATAATGATGCAGTCCAAGAAGCAATGAATTCGGATGTAGACAGATTGCCGATTTTTTTGGAAAATCAAATGTATCTATATTTGCACAATATCCGTTTTTTTTCAAAACGATACCGTACAAATCGAATATGTCGGTATATGTAACATGCATGTTATATAACCTGAATGATTTGTATCTTTAATACGACCCCTCTATTACTCCTGTAACTTGTAGATATGAAGGGAGGTCTCTTAGTAATATGTTTTATATCATTTTGCTTAATGCCCAAGTTAGAATTATTGCTCACAAAATAGGTTGTCAGCATACACTAGTTTGTAGGCAGCTATATTGGCTTTTGAACATGCATTGCATACTTTACATCAAGTTTCTTCAATATTTATATTAGTTTACAGACATATGGATGTCAAAAAATGTTCATTTACATATTTTAAAAAAATATAGTAGAAAAAGAGAAAGTCCGAGAATACTGACCAAAAAAAAAGCCTTAATCTACCAAACAATAGAAAGAAAAAAAAACAGTCATATTCTAAATATAGGTCAGGCATTTCTCAAATAAATGGTGAATTTATGTCCAGTTAAACTTACAACTTGTATGACAGTTGTTGAAAAGTCTGTTGTATTGGCAAACTAAGACTAAAATTTCAAACACATCATTAAGATATTATGCAAAAGTATATGTCTAAAAGATGTTCACGAAATTCATACATGGAATATACTAAATTGAGGTACTACATGATTTGGATTGTAATCCATTCAAACAATTTAAAACAAGAAAATATATATGAGAGAAAAATAAAAAAGCATAATTTTGAGGTATTAACGTTAAAGGAAAAATAACAAATATAAACAAATTCCAAGGAAAATTCAAATCGGAAAATCCCTTATCGATCCTTATCAAACGGCAAAATCAAAAGCTCAAACAAATCAAACGAATGTAAAACAACTGTCATATTCCTGGATTTATATCTAGATTGACCTCTCACTTGTTTGACAGTCGCATACAATTCCATTATATTGGCAAAATTGCGTGAACAAAACAAACATACTTAATAGGTAAAAATACCTAAAATATGGCTACAACAATCAACATTGTGTTTAAATCTTAATCACTATAAACACAAATCAATATGTCAAAGAAAAACCAAATCGCTATAGACACTCTTCAGACAAGGCACATAACCAAAATGAAAATCAAGAGATGAACATTTCGACAATGTATGTTCCTTCAGTTATGCTCGAAGCTAAACTATTTAAATATCCAAAATGTCAAACAAATATTGAAGAGAGAATCAAACTTAAAATGTCCAAAGTATAACCTTATTCGGACAAGGAATCAAAAGGAATATTTGTATACACGTCTAAAAACCATCTCAAAATTTGTAACCGAAGGTGACTACAAGATTTCTTCAGTTTTCTTAATGAGACATAATAATTAAAAAATAACTGATTTAACTATTTTTCAAGTACATACTGAAGAAAAGTCAGAGAAGTATACATCAACTGTGACGCTTTCTCCATTGTGAATCAAACCGGTAAATCATTGGCATACGTTCATTTCGTCCCACTGATGCATACTTTATTTGTTATTTTCCTAAGTAAATCAATATCATATACTTATACCACTGTAGATAATAATTATTCACTTTATTCAATGTATGTCCGATTCTTATACATGTGATAAGAACTTTAAGTCAATTCGTGTCAGATATACCAGTGATTCAAATTTTTCACGGTGGTCAATTCATGTTTGATACTTTTACCAGTGATAAAAAATCTTTACTTCAGTCAAGTCATGTCAAGTAAATAAACTTATTAATAGAATAATTCACTTCAGTTAATTTATGTCCGACTCTTATGCGATGATTCAAATGTTTCACTTCAGTCTATTCATATAAGATACTCTTTGAATAGTTAAAATTCCTAAAACAGTAATAAAACAAGAATGTGTCCATAGTACACGGATGTCTCACTCGAATTATCATTTTCTATGTTCAGTGGACCGTGAAATTGGGGTCAAATATCTAAGTTTGGCATTTAAATTTGATAGATCATATCATAGGGAACATGTATACGAAGTTTCAAGTTGATTGGACTTTAACATCATCAAAAACTACCTTGACCAAAAACTTAAACATGAAGCGGGACAGACGGACGAACGGACGGACGGACGAGCGTACGAACAGACCAGAAAACATAATGCCCCTGCACTATCGTAGGTTGGGCATAACAAAGAACCAAATTGCATATACACTCCTGTTGTAACGATTGTCGACAGGAGAAATACAAGCTAGAACTAACTTTTTTGAAAGGATGGCAATTTGTCAATCTGCACAACACATATCATCAGATAATTTCAAATCTAACAGTTTTTTCTAACCGGTTAATCGGATAATCTTTCGAACGTTGTATCAGTTAACCAGTAGTTTATTTATTGTTTAAAGAACTTATCTAAAGTACCTTACAAATGAAAGTTTCTATGATACGATAAATTGAAGTTTATCCTCGGGCATAATAAGACTTGGCTTTCAGCATTCAGAGGGAAGATGTTTAATAATCCAATGTTGCTGATCTATTATGAAGTTTGGAAGTTTATATCTAATTGATTACCACGACGATCAATTAAAAATTTAACAAAATGTATTAATGATTTCAATACACATGTATACCAAATCTATTTAAAATTGCAAAAAGTCCAGATATCATTATGTCGATTTTGGTATTCATTATTCAATCCTTCCGACGATAAACCAGTTAACTGGTTAATCGTTGACAACACTACTTTGATCGGGATAACAATGTGGTATAGGGAAAACGGTACTATTACATTTTCCCAGCATTAGGTTGGCCTTTTGTGTACCCAAGACAGGTGAAGGAAGTCAACTTAGGAGCGCCGTGATTGGATGTAAGGGTACAATATATATTTTTATTTATCTATGAATAACTGCAGTGTTTATATTTACAATATAAATTTTAAAGCCTATTGAAATATTTTCTAGAGAATTATTCCAAAAGGATTTCAAAATTTTATAAATTTGCTGCAAAATGACGGTGGGCATGGATAAAACAAACAAGCTCCGCTGGAAATTGGTCATGATACTATTTGGCTTCAATTTTTTAAATAGAGTAATAAAGTACTAACAACACATATAACTGTTTTATCCAGGTTTTTATTATAAAAAGTGGTAAAATTAGAAAATGTTAGTATTGTCGCCTATGGCAGAATAAATAGTACTGTTTTCCCTATACACAATGTCAATGGTCTTATAATGGTTCCGAAATAGGATACATTCTTTGATATCATAACATTAATAATCAAAGACTGGTAATCAGTGTATATGTTACAGGGAATTTGTAAAATTAGGGATTTTGTAAAATCACTGAAATTTCAGGGAATTTGTTAAATAACTGAACTCATTAGTGATTTTATAAAATCCCTGATTTTGACCAGTGATTTTACAAAATCCCTGAAATAATTAAGATCTTTTTTACAGGGAATATGTAAAAATAGAATCATTCTTATTGATTGAAAATTTTTGTGAAAAAAGCCTAAAGCATTATTTATTTTAATACCAAGTGAGCAGTTTTAATGCACTAAACAACTAACATACTGTAGAAAAATGGCTCAGGCACAGATGTCTTTAAATCAAGAGCAAACATATACACAAAAGTTACTTCAAATAATTGAGGGAAAATTAAAGTGCAACATATGGAACCGGGAAAAATATGATGAAATTTTGGAACTTATTGTCACAGAGCCACAGAAAGCCGACAAAACAAGCTCTTATTACTACCTTGTTAGAAAGTAAGTTACAGTTTGTTATAGTTTTTTCTGTAATCATTGGTAATTACTGTGAAATAAAACCAATTATTTCATTTTTCATAATCAAATATAAAAACAAAATACTAGGTTGCTTGCTGTCATAAGAGAAGAAAAACACATACGTTTAAAGGATAAGAAATTGAGTGGGGTTGGTTATTTGATCCAGTGGCAAATATTACAGTCATGCATATCGGGCTAGAGAATCTTATTGTGACATGAAAATTGATATATAAAAAGCAAATAAGTGTAAGTTGTATAATTAATTTGCTGCCTACAAAAAACACATTTCTTTTCACAAAATGATATTAAAAAAGAGAGATTTTTAGCAAACATGGAGCTCAATATAAATATTGATGACGAAACACACGCGACAACTTTGGTCATATCTCAAATGCATGTATTCTATCACAAAGTGATACAGTTTTTAAACAAATTTCTAAACTTTCTCATCTCTTTTAATCCAAATAAAAGTAAAGTAAATATTTTGTTTAATGTAGGTATGAAGTTCTTCAATGTGGAGATGTGAAAAAAATCGTTAAAAAACGGAATTCATCAGATGAAGATGTAAAATATTATGTATGTCTTGAAGACATGTACAGCATAGTACAGAAAATTCACATATCAATAGGTCATGGTGGTAGGGACAAAATGGTAAAGGAGGCAAATAGAAAGTATGCAAACGTTTCATACGAAGCTTTAGAACTTTACAAGGAACTTTGCGAGGAATGCCAACTTAAAAAACGTAGATCTGCTAGCAAAGGCGTTGTTGCCAAGCCTATTATAAGCAAAGAGTTCAATTCCCGAGGACAGGTTGATTTGATAGACATGCAATCATTCAAATACAATGACTATAGATTTTTAATGCTATACCAAGATCATTTAACAAAATTTGTAATTTTACGCCCTCTTACATCAAAGCGTGCTTACGAAGTAGCAATGCAAATACTTGATATCTTCCTTCTTTTTGGTGCTCCAAACATCCTTCAAAGTGATAATGGTGCCGAATTCACTGCAAACATCATTAGTGAGCTGAAAAACTTATGGCCTGAATGCAAAATTGTTCATGGTAAACCTCGACACCCACAGAGTCAGGGCAGCGTTGAGTGAGCTAATGCTGATGTCAAGGATATGGTTATCACATGGATGCGAGATAACAGTTGTAAAGACTGGCCTGTCGGTGTCAAATTTGTACAATTTGAGAAAAACAGAAGTCATCATTCAGGCATAAACAGAGCTCCTTACAAAGCTATGTTTGGGTAGACGCAAGAGTTGGGCTAACATCATCCTCACTCCCTGATGAACTTATAGCTAAAATTGACAGCGAAGAACATTTGTCAGATTTAGCAAACATGGAGCTCAATATAAATACTGATGACGAAAACATATGCACAACTGATGATGAACAAATGGAGATTTCTGAGCCACAACCTACTGAACCAAAAACTGACATGTGTGTTGTATGTGAAGCAACTGCATTGAATGCAACTGCTTGTTCTTCTTGTAACAAAACTGTACATGCTTTATGTGGAAAATCTATCATAACAGATGACTTTCTGTCAAAAGTAATTTGCTTTCTGTGTGATACAGAAACGGTCATTGAAAAATAACGTGCAAACGCTTCCGAGTCAATGGTAAAACTAGCCAAGCGTATGTTAAGTCGGTCTAATAGAGTTTTAGAAGAAGTAGACATTGGATGTAATGTGGTTATTCCTATCCCAGTCGTTGATCGTGGAAAAGGTGATCCCCGAAATATAATGGCTATTGTCCATGGAAAGTCAGAGAAAGGCTATCGTCTTGCTATAAAGCATGGTATTCTGTTAGGGTCATACACAAGAAACCAGTTTGAACCCACTGATTCCTTGTTTTTGAGTCCATCAGCTGTTTCAATTGAAAACTTTATATCTTTTCGCCAAGCTGTTAAACTGTCTTCCATTTGCGATGGACAAGGATTTTTAAAGTGTGGATGTTCTGGAAAGAATAGATGTGAACAAAATAGGTGTGCATGTAGAAAAGCAGGACAGTTATGTAACAGTAGATGTCACCCAAACTTGTCATGCAAAAATAAGTAAATTGTGGTCTAAATATCTGTTTATATGCCATTAAGACATTATAATTATACACTAGTTTTAGCACAAAGTATTTATTAAACAAATACATTTCAAAATCATAAGTCTATTTTTTATATTAGTTAAACTTGTAATCAGGGATTTTACAAAATCCCTAGCTCTATTTTCAGTGATTTTATAAAATCCCTAACAATTTCAGGGATTTTACAAAACCACTGAAACTGTTAGTGATTTTACAAAATCACTAATTAGTCCAGTGATTTTACAAAATCCCTGATTTTACAAATTCCCTGTAACATATATGCGACAAATCATTTAAATAACCAAACTATTCTAAAAGTCGCAACTTTATGTGATAGTCTCAAATATTTTTCTTAGTTTTAAGTCGATTATAAACATTATTGAATTAAAACGACGCATATTTATAGTCAGTGTTGGGTTTACAACATTCAAACAATTCGGGACTACGGCATAAAGTGTAAACGACAATTCAAAATACAAGCTTTAATCAGTATTCAATTCCGTGTTTTTTATTGGCTGAAATGTCAAATAAGTCTTCTAAATAACCTTTGGAAATTTCCCAATAGACTTTATCAAAATGAAGCATGAAAACAATACTGCCTTGATAATATCAAGTATAGTACAAAAGGAAAGTGTAAGGAAATGTCAAAATTAAGAAATGTGAGGCAATTTGTTGCAAACAAAATATAACAAAAGTATTTACAATGTGCTCTATACTTTCTAATATTCAAAAGCTTGTCAATCAAATATAAATTATAAAAGAAAAAGAAAATTATAACTTACAATTAGATTTATAAAGATGTAAACTGAAACCTTTAGTTAATTGAGCAGAGTATTTGCCAACGCTGATTTTCTATGATGTTTTGTCACCACTCAGTTTATATTTCCTTATTGTACGTTCGCGACTATTTTTATCTGTATATGCTTTAATAGTGTCCACTTCAAATGTTTTTATAAAAAAAAGTTTGGCTTAAACGGGGAAAAAGGAAAAGTATTTTTTTGTCATAGTGGGATGTATTAATCACCAAAATAAAAATAACACATCATACATTTTATGCTTTCGCATTTCTTGATATAAATTTGCCTTGAACTGCCATGAATCGATTCCAAAACACATTAGATAGATGATTAACATTACTTAAGAAACTAAGCAAAATTTATCTTTGATCGACTTTATTTGAGATTTGGGACCTCAGTTTCGTGATAATTGTAAAATTGACCAACGGAGATTTAAAGAGAGATTTATTATGAATTCCTTTCAGTACCGTAGCACTGACTACTGAGCTGAAGAAATATTCAGTGTCTTATGGGTAAATGTCAGTAGTATGGATTAAACATCACCAAATAGTTTAATTAAACAAAAAGCATTAAAAATATCGTCAAAACAGATCTACGGTATACGTACTACCGATTCACCAGGCGTTGGTTCACTTTCGTTTGTAAAATGTAACAAATGAATTCAATAAAACAAAAATAAATTAAAGATATCGACCGCAGAATTACACGTACCTAAAGGACCACTGGATCGCAAAGTCCTTCTCTGGTGTACAGTTGCATGCAACAATACCATTTGGAAGATCAGTATTTTATCAAAAAAATGCTTAGAGCAAATATAAATCATTTCGTGCAATATTAAAATAATTGCATCTTTAACATATGTTTTTACCCTGATCTTTAGTTATGATAACTTATTAAAGGTTCAAATGGGACGTTTTAAAGGGAGTTGTAGTGTACCTTTCTAATGTAGTTTAAATTTTTCTCTTTCTGAGAGAAAAAAAAAATAATTGAGTAATTTATGTAATAAATAGAATCAGGATTGTTCTTATTCTCAACCTATGTTTTTGTATAAAAATGCACCCGATTTCGTCCTGTGAGGTTTTTGCCGTGAGTTTCAACAAAATGATATGGTACAGTTAACGGAACATAGCTATAAAATTACGTATGAAATATCAACGATTTTGTACTAATGAATGTATGAATATCTTACAGTTTCTCTAGAGTGCGTTCAATGAACTGATCAGTTTTATTGATATTCTTTACCATGAATAAAACGTAGAAATCGAATGCAAAATACTGCAAACAAATTTTGAAATGAAACTCACAATTTACAAACTGTAAAAGATATAAAAAAGAAGATGGGATATGATTACCGATGAGACAATTCTCCACCAGAGACCAAATGACACAGAAATTAACAACTATAGCTCACAGTACGGACTTCAACATTGACCAAAGCCCACATATCATAGTCAGCTATTGAAAGCACCAAAATGACAATGTAAAACCATCCAAACTAGAAAACTAACAGCCTAATTTATGTACAAAAAAATAACGAAAAAAATTTATGTAACACATAAACAAACCACGGAATGACAGGCTCCTGTCTTGGGACAGGCACATACAAACATAATGTGGCGGAGTTCAACATATTAGCGGGATCCCAACTCTCCCCCTACCCTGGGTCAATGGTGTAACAGTGCAACGTAAAAACGAACTATAAAACTCAGTTGAAAAAGGCTTAACATGTTTAACCCCGCCACATTATTTATGTATGTGCCTGTCCCAAGTCAGGAGCCTGTAATTCGTTGTTCGTCGTTTGTTTATGTGTTACATATTTGTTTGTCTTTCATTTTTTTATATAAAGGCCGTTAGTTTTCTCATTTGAATTGTTTTACATTGTCTTATCGGGGCCTTTTATAGCTGACTATGCGGTATGGGCTTTGCTCATTGTTGAAGGCCGTACGGTGACATATAGTTATTATTGTCTGTGTCATTTTGGTCTCTTGTGGACAGTTGTATCATTGGCAATCATACCACATCTTTTTTTTTATATTAACTCATCAGATGGATACAAATTCAAATGCTACACAGAGTGGACGTGGACGGGTATTTGTATATCTCCAAAAAAAAAGACAAAAATTACAGATCTGAGAAAACTTGCAGTTACTGACAGATTGTTCAAAGCCACTAACAACTAATCAATAAAAGTATGCATCTTAGACTAAATTATCAATCAGTATACATCCAACATCCAATGGATTAAGTGTAAAGACATCATAAACAGTCAGAGAAAAACATGACCTTGTGCAATGCCAAGATACAGGTATCGAGAGATTTTAGATCCATGAATGTGTATATGTATATAACAATAATATTTAGTTTGCTTTTAGATGTAGTTATCAGTGAAATGCTTTGTCACAAACATTTCTTCCTGTTCATTTGCACAACAATAATAATAAACTTCCGTAATTAAACAATCTGGTAACCATTTAAGGATGTACAACATTTTGATATGCCATTGACAGATATCGTCTGGTCTGACTTTACCCTAACACGTCGTTATAATGAAGCACGAACTGCGTATCCTTTCTGTGCATCTAAGTTGACCCTTAATTAGTTTTAAGTGTGACTTATGAGTTTTCTGAATATTGTTTTTTGTCTTTCTGAATTTTGTTTTGGCCAATTGCGAAAAGACTTTTTCTATAAATCCGATACTTTTCTAAAATATGTTACCGATTGGGTAATATCCAAATTATCTAAACTGTCACGTGATCTACAATGGAAAGACATTTTAAAAGGTTTGATTGACGTTTCTAAACATAAAATAAAATAAATTCCAATTAACATTAAATATATCTATCTCATAACAAACTGCATACAAACCACACATTTTTTTTTATATGTATGTACTGTTTTCATAAGAACTCTGGGGGCTTCGATGGCCCAGTGGTCTAAGTAGTTACTACTATTATCACTGGCAAGTCAACTTTGAGGTAGTGCGTTCGATTCCCGCTTGGACGGGTGCACTCGACTTCAATCTTAATCGACTTGGAAAAGTCTTAGTATTTCACAAATCAAAAAGTTTTGTAAACAGCAAGTTTATAAATATGACCATATCAATGATATATCATGTCAGCACAGAAGTGCTGAATACTGGGCTGGTGATACCTGTGGGGAATTAAAACTCCGCCAGCAGTGGCATCGACCAAGTGGTGGTAAATAAACTCATTATAGAAACCAGGGTTAACTTTTGTATCTACGCCAGACGCGCGTTTCGTCTAAAAAAGACTCATCGGTGACGCTCGTTCCAAAAGAGTTTAAAAGGCCAAATAAAGTCTGAAGTTGAAGAGCATTGCGGACCGAAATTCCTAAAAGTTTTGCCAAATACAGCTAAGGTAATCTATTCCTGGGGTAGAAAAGCCTTAGTATTTCAAAAACTCAAAAGTTGTTAGTTTTTAGAAATGATGCTGAAATATGATAAATGATACGATGGAAGCTGTTGCTGGTCAGGTAATAGTTAGTACGAACGGGACTGTGAGAGAAGTAAGTTTTGATTGGACTATATATCTTCCAATTCATACGATATTCCTGGGTTTGCACATTCTATCATGATTCCCTTTATAGTGATTTGCTGCTAACAAGGAAAATATATAACCAAACGTTCAAAGTGGAAAATGTAAACTACCCCATCGGCAATATTGCAGACGAGTTCGTTGACAGTTATGAAAGATCTTTTTACACAGTAAACAACGGATATGTTCCAAGGGTCGTAACAAAAATCCAGTTCTTTATTTCACAAATATGACCTACCGATTGAGATTTATCTATGGGTTAGTACTTACATGAGCAACACGACGGATGATACATGTTGAGCAGGATCTAGGTGCAGTATGAAGATGTGCTATTGATTTCCCATAATTTTGATGGCTCGTTTCAAAGCTGAATCATTTTCACACACCATGTAATATTTTCGAGGTAGGAAGTGATATTGAACTCTTGACATCTGGTCTTACTTGATGCAACTTCAACTAGTGATAATCCCTTATTTTCACACAGTTAAATTGTCTAGAAATTCAGTTACGTACAAAAACTTTAACTCCAATTTATTTTTTCTAATCTGCATAAATAGTTAAGATGAGTCACCAACTAAAAATAGCATCATGTCAAATTTGATGGTATATCGTTTTTCATTTCTATTTTGGTTAAGTGGGGTCCTCACTTTCAAGCGCATTAGGAGTATAAGCCCGACTGCTTTTCCCCTCGAAGCAATCTTCAGTTATCTATGTTGTGTTTTGTGAACTGTTTTGTTTGTCTCGTGGTCCTTTTTTTTTTCTTTTTTTTTCGGTGCCATCGCGTCGTCATTTTATTTTCTATTTTTGAGATTGTACAATAGGTATCTTTCGCCTCTATTATAGAGGGATTGATCGTGAATTAAAACAAATGTATCTTTCAAGATGTCAATAAATGCATTTGAATGACGTTCATAGAATGAACAACATCATGCTGTGAAGTAAAATTACAAAAAATACTGAACTCCAAGGAGAATTCAAAATGGAAAGTCCCGAATCAAATGGCAAAATCCAAAGCTCAAACACATTAAACGAATTGATAACAACTGTCATATTCCTGACTTTGTAAGAAGCTACATCATACATTGCCCTGTCTGAAACCCAATTAACATTAAATATATCTATCTCAAGTCAACTTTGAGGTAGTGCGTTCGATTCCCGCTTGGACGGTTGCACTCGACTTCAATCTTAATCGACTTGGATTGTCAGTTTTCCTATCGAAGGTCGGCTTAATTATATCTCCATGCATTCCGGCTTCCTCCAGCAATAACAACTGGCCGCCACGAAATAGCCCAAAAGCGGTGCATAAATAAAGGCAACAGTAGTATACCGCTGTTCAAACTCATAAATCCATGGACAAAAACAAAATCGGGGTAACAAACTAAAACTGAGGGAAACGCATAAATATAAGAGGAGAACAACGACACAACACTACAATGTAACTAACACACACAGAAACGGACCAAGCATCAGACAAAATCCCACGAGAATAACAAATATAACATCAAAACCAAATACATGAATTTGTGATAGACAAGTACCGTGACACGTCTTATCGCAATGTCAATTTACACTCAAAAATAAGAGAAAACAAACGACGCAACGTTAAATTGTAACACTTACAGAAACGAACTATAATATAACAATGGCCATATTCCTGACTTGGTACAGGACATTTTTAAAGGAAAAATGGTGGGTTGAACCTGGTTTTGTCGCATGCCAAACCTCGCACTTTAATGGCAATGTTAAAAATAACATAGAAATGACAACATAATATTACAATACAATACAAATAAATAGGAAAACGTATTAGACAAGGAAACACATGATTAATGAATAACAAAAAGCACCAGGTTTAAAATTTAATACGCCAAAAACGCGCCTCGTCCACACAAGACTCACCAGTGACGCCCAGATATAAAAGATCGAAAGAGAAAAAAGTACAAAGTTGTACATCACTGAAGATCAAAAGTTGAAAAAGGTTGTGTCAAATACGTCTAAGTTTTTATGCTTGGGATAAGAACATCTTTATTATTTAGAACAATTAATGCTATTGCAAACAGTAAATTTTATCAAATGAATATAACAGATATACACAATGAAACTGAAGTATTAACTCATTACATAAAAAAAAACACGAATACATAATGAATGACCAACACAAAATAGACACACCCGACTCAGTCCAGGCCTCAACGCAGTAAATTATGAAAATGACGTCATATACGATGGTGAAAAGGCATTAAAATTGACGTCACATACGATGGTGAAAAGGCATTAAACATTACGTCGCATTTGAATATATGAAATTTTTGAAACAGCAGAAAAATTACGTCACATATGAAAAACTATATCTCAAAAGTAAGATAGAATTAGGATTGATTAAAGATTAAACTAGAACTAAATACTGTTATTGCATTTAAACACAATGCATATTGCAATACTTATTAATAGCAATTATCTATAATATATATATATGTGCAGTTTGTTATGAATCCAACTTCAAACGTAAATTATCGTACAGATTATGTTGACCAAAATTAAATCTAATAAATGACGGCGGTGATTAATTTTTGTTTCCATAACACATAAATATAATAGAAAAGACGTCAACACATTTGACAAAATCCGATGAGAATTACAAATATAACATTAAACATAAAAGTGGCGTTAAAACACAGGAAATCAAATCAACTCATAAGAACCTTGACTATAACGAAATGATGTCAACAAAAGTACACTAGTAATTTCCAAAAACAGTTTGAAAAATATAGGCCCATTTAAAAATTTATAACTTTTAACCTTCGATCATACATAATCACAGATAAGGAAAGCGGGGAAACAAATGAAAACGAATATGAAAACATTTTTGAAAAAAAATAAAAAATGCCTAAAGACATTGACTAGATGTGGTCTTAAATGAAAATTGTACATCACCGTTATTTCTATAATTTCAGTTGGAATTTGATCCTGTTTGAAAACAAATGTTCAATTGTGATACATATGCTGTTAAAGAATTCTTCTGTATTTCAAGAAAAAAACAAATGAATATTTTGTAATGAGTTGCTATGAAAATGACACAGATTTATCCGAATAAATCGTTTACTGGTGTGTTTGTCACAGATGTGTGTTTTGCTTTTCAGAGTAACTTTTTATTTCTTCCCGGAAGCTTTTAAAAACGAAAAAAGCAGTAAATATCATTAGATAGAAGACGTGTTTCAGTACGTTTCTCTAAACATTTCTCATCATACAGGCAAACATCATGGAATGGAAATCTTAGAGATAAAATAATAAAATATTATCAAAACAAATTCAACTCTTACGCTTGAAACAGTTAATGCAATTATAATATCTGTATCTAAACACTTATTTAAAATCAATATCTAGTAAATACACCAACGCTTCATCCAACTAAAATCACGACAGTTCCTTTATTTAATTTTATGTTGTAATTTATGATGCCTGTTTTTGATGTTCTCTAATTCATATTTATTACTAATAATACATGTAATACAATAAGGACTAATGCCTCCTATAAATTCTGAATGTGCCTTTAAAGTGACTGTTATTCAATTATTCATTAATAAAATTAAATTTTGAAATGTTTTTCAACTGTTAACTTAAAACTAACTATGCGTTGCTAAGGAAAACTCGTTGATCTGACGGGTCATAAACAATGTAGATACAAAATCGAATTGTTCTATAATGCAAACATGGTTTCTAAATATATAAATATAGGAGCAGACTTTAATGAATTGTATGAAAATATTTAGAAATTTTCATTTTTTTATTGCTAACATCGGATACAAAAGTCCTTTTGTGTGGTCATTAGGCAACATTTTGGTTGCTAGGTTGCTATTTAGAACTTCTTAAAATGATAGTTTGGTAACACATTACCTTTCATTTTAATAGATTTAGAAGTCTTTTTCCTAAGGCAATTGCATTGAAGATGGATATTATAGTTCATTTTATAAAACTCGATGCTAGGCAACCAAATAATCAAATTAACACAAAATGTTCAACATGTTTTTAAGTCACTTTGCATAGACAACATTTTTGTAACCATGGATTGAATATGAAGTCATTTGAAGAGGGGGCCAAAAATGCCCCTTATCATACCTTGTCCTTTCCTGTTTACAAAACTTTGAATTTTTCGAAAAAACTTAGGATTTTCTTATCCCAGGAATAGATTACCCTAGCCGTATTTGGCACACCTTTTTTTAATTTTGTATCCTCATTGCTCTTCATCTTTGTACTTGTTTGGCTTTATAAATATTTTGATATATGAGCGTCACTGATGAGTCTTATGCAGATGTAACGCGCGTCTTGCGTACTAAATTTTAATCCTGGTACCTTTGATAACTATTTACACCACTGGGTTGATGCCACTGCTGGTGGACGTTTCGTCCCCGAGAATATCACGAGGCCACTAGTCAACATTTCGGTGATGACATAAATATCAATAATGTGGTCATTTTTATAAATTTCCTGTTTACAAAACTTTGAATTTTTCGAAAAACTAAGGATTTTCTTATCCCAGGAATAGATTACACTAGCCGTATTTGGCACACCTTTTTGTAATTTTGGATCCTCATTGCTCTTCAACTTTGTACTTGGTTGGCTGAATAAATATTTTGATATGAGCGTCACTGATGAGTCTTATGCAGATGAAACGCGCGTCTGGAATACTAAATTATAATCCTGGTACCGTTGATAAATATTTACAACACTTGGTCGATGCCACTGCTGGTGGACGTTTTGTCCCCGAGGGTATCACCAAGCCAGTAGTCAACATTTCGGAGTTGACATTAATATCAATAATGTGGCCATTTTTATAAATTTCCTGTTTACAAAACTTTGAATTTTTGAAAAACTAAGGATTTTCTTATCTTAGGAATAGATTACCTTAGGCGTATTTGGCACACCTTTTTGTAATTTTGGATCCTCATTGCTCTCTAACTTTATACTTGTTTGGCTTTATAAATATTTTGATATGAGCGTCACTGATGAGTCTTATGCAGATGAAACGCGCGTCTGGTGTACTAAATTATAATCCTGGTACCTTTGATAAATATTAACACCACTGGATCGATGCAACTGCTGGTGGGCGTTTCGTCCCCGAGGGTATCACCAGCCCAGTAGTCAACATTTCGGAGTTGACATAAATATCAATAATATGGTCATTTCTATAAATTTCCTGTTTACAAAACTTTGAATTTTTCGAAAAAACTAAGGATTTTCTCATCCCAGAAATAGATTACCGTAGCCGTATTTGGCACACCATTTTGTAATTTTGGATCCTCATTGCTCTTCAACTTTGTTCTTGTTTGGCTTTATAAATATTTTGATATGAGCGTCATTGGTGAGTCTTCTGCAGATGAAACGCGCGTCTGGCGTACTAAATTATAATCCGGGTAGCTTTGATACCTATTAACATTGTGAATGTTCAGAAATCAAAAACATTTATTTCCGCATCAATTTCCTTGGTAGAGGGGTCTAAATACAGCACAAACAACATTTTCCAAAGGACCAAACAAGTGAAAAAGTATATTTTAACAAAACGCATTTGAATAGCAAGTCGAACAACTGATGTTCTTAAACCCTGCTGACTGCCATTGGCGATTGTCAAATAAACGGATCACCAGATGTAACAATATGGATCTTATAATAATTTATTACCAAACAGAAAACAAAAAACTTGCGGAAAAGATTGTATACCGCAAACATGAGGTGCAAAAAATTTTTACACAATATCCGGATTTCGACAATTTATGTCTCTTTAGTGATGTTAGGAATCGAAACGGTATTTGGAAGGCCATATAATTTAGCTCAATTTAGGATAGACTCTTGAATTTTGAAAAAGTCGAAATAGGATGAACGGATCATATAAACCCGATGGGCAAATATAATAAAAGCCCAAACGAAATATATATATATATTTATTTTCTGTGATTGTGTCTTAAATTAGTTTGTAGGATCCTTTACTATAGATAATTTAGCTGATCTGTAAAAGTAATATCTCCATGCCTTATATATCATGTACTGTAGTACGACGTTAGATTAAAACTGACGTGGAAAGGTAACACCCGGCCATTTTTATTAAGCCCAGGTGGTCGTGTGGTCTAGAGGGACGGCTACAGTGCAGGCGATTGGGTGTCACGATATCTCAGTAGCATGGGTTCGAATCCCGGCGAGGGAAGAACAAACAATTTACGAAAGCAAATTTACAGATCCAACATTGTTGGGTTGATGTTTAGACTAGTTTTATATATATGTATATATATATATATACAACTCGTCTAAACATCAACCCAACAATGTTAGATCTGTAAATTTGCTTTCGCAAATTTTTGGTTCTTCCCTCGCCGGGATTCGAACCCATGCTACTGTGATATCGTGACACCAAATCGCCTGCACTGCAGCCGTCCCGCTAGACCACACGACCACCTGGGCTCTCAAATAAAAGAGCTTTCGGTGGGCATGTGTTACCTTTCCACGTCAGTTTTAATCTAGCGGCGTACTACAGTACATGATATATAAGGCATGAAGATGTTATTGTTACAGATCAGCTAAATTATCTATAGTAAAGGATCCTACAAATTAATGTAAGATACAGTCACAGAAAATAATTATATTAATAAGTACGTCTGAGTCAGTGACAACCCTACAACAGATGTATCCATCGAATCGCCATCAATGATGGTGATACATGGCTGTGTACATAATGTATATACAACTCGTCTAAACATCAACCCAACAATGTTAGATCTGTAAATTTGCTTTCGCAAATTTTTGGTTCTTCCCTATCCGGGATTCGAACCCATGCTACTGTGATATCATGACACCAAATCGCCTGCACTGCAGCCGTCCCGCTAGACCACACGACCACCTGGGCTCTCAAATAAAAGAGCTTTCGGTGGGCATGTGTTACCTTTCCACGTCAGTTTTAATCTAGCGGCGTACTACAGTACATGATATATAAGGCATGAAGATGTTATTGTTACAGATCAGCTAAATTATCTATAGTAAAGGATCCTACAAATTAATGTAAGATACAGTCACAGAAAATAATTATATTAATAAGTACGTCTGAGTCAGTGACAACCCTACAACAGATGTATCCATCGGATCGCCATCAATGATGGTGATACATGGCTGTGTACATAATGTATATACAACTCGTCTAAACATCAACCCAACAATGTTAGATCTGTAAATTTGCTTTCGCAAATTTTTGGTTCTTCCCTCGCCGGGATTCGAACCCATGCTACTGTGATATCGTGACACCAAATCGCCTGCACTGCAGCCGTCCCGCTAGACCACACGACCACCTGGGCTCTCAAATAAAAGAGCTTTCGGTGGGCATGTGTTACCTTTCCACGTCAGTTTTAATCTAGCGGCGTACTACAGTACATGATATATAAGGCATGAAGATGTTATTGTTACAGATCAGCTAAATTATCTATAGTAAAGGATCCTACAAATTAATGTAAGATACAGTCACAGAAAATAATTATATTAATAAGTACGTCTGAGTCAGTGACAACCCTACAACAGATGTATCCATCGGATCGCCATCAATGATGGTGATACATGGCTGTGTACATAATGTATATACAACTCGTCTAAACATCAACCCAACAATGTTAGATCTGTAAATTTGCTTTCGCAAATTTTTGGTTCTTCCCTCGCCGGGATTCGAACCCATGCTACTGTGATATCGTGACACCAAATCGCCTGCACTGCAGCCGTCCCGCTAGACCACACGACCACCTGGGCTCTCAAATAAAAGAGCTTTCGGTGGGCATGTGTTTCCTTTCCACGTCAGTTTTAATCTAGCGGCGTACTACAGTACATGATATATAAGGCATGAAGATGTTATTGTTACAGATCAGCTAAATTATCTATAGTAAAGGATCCTACAAATTAATGTAAGATACAGTCACAGAAAATAATTATTATATATATACATATATATATATAATGATGTTACAACAATATCAACCACCTGGTTATTCCAAAGAACAAGTACACATTTTGGTTTTTACTTGGTTTGAAGTTTAATTTAATACATTTGTACTCAATACCTTACTTTTCTGTATCATAGTTGTATTTCATTTTAGTCACTCTTAAAAAAATATGCCTATAATATATTCGTTTATACATATTAGTACCATCATGTTGTTAGAACCATCATATTATTAGTACCATCAAGTTACATTGATTGTTTGTCGAGTGATTTTTTGTTATTTGAAGTAAACACGTATAAAAGTTCAAGTATTTCCTTGTATACATGTTCGTACCATCATGTTGTTAGACCATCATGTGATTTCAATTGGGTATTTGAACTAATTAGGTATTAAATAAACTCATCATAGACGCCAGACGCGCGTTTCATCTACAAAAGACTCATCAGTTCAAATGTTGTCGTCTACAATTGATTTAACATTGTGAATGTTCAGAAATCAAATACATTTATTTCCGCAACAATTATAATTTCAATAATCTGTTTTCCGTTGATTGATAGCGTTAGTTGACACGATCTTTAAAACATGATGTCAATCACTGTATCGCACAATGTGTATTTCCCTTTAACCAATTTATCTTTATCATACAAATCCTTGTCGTTGTTTAAATAGACAGTGTGACCGTTTGCTGTTGACGGCTAATCCTTTATTGTGCCTGTTTACAATTTTCTTGTTTCAATGAAATGTAAAACTTGAAATATTCAATAGACAATTGTCTAGAATATAGCCGACTGTATGCTGCACTCTAGATGTCATTTAGTTATTTGTGTCATTTAGTTACTGTAAAGTTTGTATATATCCTTCTTCTTTCTCACGAAATTATAAGTTTAAAATGCAAGTAAAATGCGGATAAAATTGATATTTCTAAGTCCGATTTCAAATTCACAATTATTTTCAAGAGTAATGGTCAAACAAAAAAGAAAAATCTACAGGCAAATTAAGATTTGTACAGAACTACTAGAATATGTTCATTAAGACACAATAGCCCATGACATTATGATATGTTCAGTGAACCGTGAACTAAGTGTCAACATTGAAATTTGTTGAATATTTGTAATCTTTTACATAACACTTAACATTTTGTACTTAGTTTCAAATTGTTTTGACCAAATTTCTTTGTAAAATATCAAAACGAAAATCACTAACATAAGAACGTTTTCATTTAAAACTTTGGCAGTTTGATGCTAAGTGAGCTGTGTAACTGGAATCTGGATGCAACAATATGTTACATTATAAACAATAATTCTACAATAAAATTGAGAAAGGAAATGGTGAATATGTCAAAGCGACAACCACCCGACCATAGAGCAAACAACAGCCGAAGGCAACCAATGGGTCTTCAATGTAGCGAGAATTCCCGCACCCGTAGGTGTCCTTCAGCTGGCCCCTAAAATATGCATAATAGTACAGTGATAATGGACGTCATACTTAACTCCGAATTATACACAAGAAACTAAAATTTAAAATCATACAAGACTAACAAAGGCCAGAGGCTCCTGACTTGGGACAGGCGCAAAATTGCGGCGGGGTTAAACATGTTTATGAGATCTCAACCCTCCCCCTATACCTCTAGCCAATGTAGAAAAGTAAAAGAATAACAATACGCACATTAAAATTCAGTTCAAGAGAAGTCCGAGTCTGATGTCAAAAGATGTAACAAAAGAAAATAAATAAAATGACAATAATACATAAATAACAACAGACTACTAGCAGTTAACTGACATGCCAGCTCCAGACCTCAATTAAACTGATTGAAAGATTATGTCTTCATCATATGAATATCAGGTACAATCCCTCCCGTTAGGGGTTTAGTATCATACTATCATAAAATATATGAGAAGAACATAACCCGTGTCATGCCAACAACTGTTTTTTTAGAAATAAATGTGTTTAGTTCCGATGCAAAGACCCTATCAGTGAATCAATGTTAAATCCAAAATATGCAATCTTTAATGACCTGACAACAGTATCGTAACTATATCCCCTTTTAATAAGTCTATTTAAAGGTTTTGTTAGTTTCTGAGGAGAATACTGACATTTTTGTGCTTTATAAAGAATATTTCCATAAAATTTTGGATGTGAAATACCTGAACGTATAAGATGTCTGCAGGTTGAGTTATATTTACGAATTATTTCCTTATACCGGTGATAACATTTAGTAAATGTTTTGACCAGTTTGTGATATCGAAAACCCTGGTGTAATAATTTTTCAGTAATACATAAATTTCTCTCGCTAAAATCTAATACATTGTTACATACACGAGCGAATCGTACAAGTTGAGATATATAAACACCATAAGATGGTGACAAGGGAACGTCACCATCTAAAAATGGATAATTAACAATAGGAAATGAAAAATCATCTCTTTTATCATAATTTTTTGTATTAAGCTTCCCGTTTATGATATAGATATCAAGATCGAGGAAAGGGCAGTGGTCATTGTTATCATTAGCTTTATTTAAAGTAAGTTCTACAGGATAAATTTCTTTAGTATACATACTGAAGTCGTCATTATTTAGAGCCAATATATCATCCAAATATCTAAAAGTATTGTTAAATTTTTGTATCAAATGTTGTTTTGATGGGTCTTTGCTAATTTTAGTCATAAATTGTAACTCATAACAATACAAAAACAGGTCCGCAATAAGTGGTGCACAGTTAGTCCCCATTGGAATTCCAATAACTTGACGATATACGGAATCTCCAAAGCGAACAAAAATGTTATCAAGTAAAAATTCAAGTGCATAAATAGTATCAAAGCATGTCCAATTGACATAGTTCTTTTGTTTATTGCTACTAAAAAATGATCTAAAAGAGTTTGAACATATGTACTCGCATTCCGACTTTTTAAATGCCCAGTTAATTAGGGATGTGAATTTTTTCTTAATAAGAATATGAGGCAAAGTGGTATATAGGGTAGAAAAATCAAAACTTTGAACAGATTCAAAATCACCAATATATGCATGCAATTTATCAAGTACTTCCAACGAGTTTTTGACACTCCAAAAGTAATTAATTCCACTATTTTCAAAGGCCTTATTTGAACAATTTATTATCAGGTTTTTTATTGTACCAAGTGTACTAGTAAGTAAAACAGACAATTTAGTAGTTGAACAATGGCTGGAAGATGAAATAAATCTATATTTGTAAGGTTTTTTGTGCAGCTTCGGAAGCCAGTACATAGTTGGGACTTTCATTGTGTTTGGTTCTGCTTGTAAAGAAGTAGCTAAAAGTTTATGTTTGTTACAGATGTCGTTTTCTGAAAATGAAGTCAGTTGGAATGTTGGTGAATTCGTGATTTCCTTTTGCAGAACCTCTATATAAAATTTACGTCAAACAATAATGATATTATTAGCAGCTTTATCAGCCGGGACAAAAACAAATTCCTTGGCTAGTTCTGTTAGTTTATTTTTGATACGCGAAATAGGGTTTTTATAGTTTTTGTTGAGGGTAAAATGTTCTTTAAAATGTTGTATTCGAATATCAACTATCTTCATTATTGAATTAATAAAAGAGTCCAAAGATTTTTTGTCAGCTTTTTCCCGTTTTACCCATTTCAAACAGTAGGCGCGGAGTGAGTCGTTGATGATATTACGACACTCATTCCAGTTAATAGTTGACGGGGGACGATATTTAGGTCCTTTACTGAGGAATGATTTTAACTCTCGGTCGCGAACGATGTTAAGGTCTCCTGTTATAACATGGGAAATTGGTCCATAGGTGTATTCTGAATTACTGCAATTACACGACATAGGTGTATTTTCAGTGATATTTACATCTTTACACAATTGGCTATAATTAAACACATATTTTCGGGTAGATTTCTTGTAAATATAACAAATGAGAGGGAGTTCAGTATTATCAAAATATCCAGGAATTTGGTCTTTAACAGAATGGTCGTTAAAAATACCGGCAATATTTACAAAATCAAAACCTTTATTGACATACTTTATTTTAATAAAATGTTTTTTATGATCTTCAGGGCGATCAATTTTTGGAAACAGTTTAGAATAACAATATGCCATTATAATTTGGACAATTTCATACTTAGGACTGTAATATGAAATTGTGTTGCAATCCTCTAAAATTTTATTTAATTTATTTATAGGTAAAGAACAAAGCTTGGTTAACAGATAATGTCTGCCGTTGTTTTTTGAAATGGAAATTAGGTCCGAAATATTTGTATGGTTGGTCCGAAATTTTCTTTGATTGCGATTTTTTCTGCGTCCATGAGAACGATTTTTACGAACAGTTTTAGAAACTATATCCAAAATGTTAACAGAATCGGTTCTTGATATATTGCCAATTCCCATGATATTATCATTAAGACCGAGAGGGTAGACTGTCTGTAATTTTTTAATCCAATTTAATTCATTTATTTTTCGAGATCGTACAAACTTGGATTGAGATTCACCAGGCTGCTTATTTACTACTTCTAAAGGTTGAACTGTTAAATATTTAATAGGATGACTGTGCTTCTTAAGATGTTGATAAATGATACTTTTGAATTTATTGGGTCTTTTAAAACGATACAGGTGTTCTTGCGTGCGTTTAGATAAATATCGCCCAGTTTCACCTACGTACTGAATACCGCATCCCGGTTTGTTTCATGTGAGTAAATAAATAATACTGTTTGTTTTTCAAGTAATATCAGTTTCAAAATTTAGAATGCATTTTCTATTGACTACGACCAACCAAAACTTACACCTGATCCGGGATCGACAAATAGACGGAGGCACAAAACAGAGAACATAATTCATTTCTATTATCGCAGTCAGTCATACATATTGTGGTTACAACAACATCAAATGCAAACTTGTTAGAAGTCTAGTCTACGCTAAATCATTTGTAATCAATACCTTAATTTTATAGATTACTGTTGATTTCAATATAATCATTCATACAGAAATATACTTACGCCATCTGCGTTTATAAGTACCATCGTATGATTGCTATAGATAAGAATAGATAAAATATGGGTTATTTATCAATGAAACAAAATTAATACTTGCTAAACAAAACATAAACACAAAAAAGCAAAGGAACTGCGCTTTCATTGCTGTTTTCATTTCAAAGTGACAGTGAGGATTTCAACACAGAGCACGCATCTCCGTCTGCACTGCAAGTTTAAGACGGCTCCCAGCACTGGCTTGAGCGGAATTCTTTGCAAAACTGATTTCAATAGACTTTGTGAGATATTACAACAAGACGTAAAAGGTTTATTTGTTTTTTGAATTTAGTAAGTATCAAAGTTCAAGTTTTTTTTACAATTGTTTTAGCATTGTGAAAGTTCAGATATCAAAGAGAATTATTTCTGCACCAGTTGAAATTTCAAACAATCTGTTTCGCATTGTTTGATTGCATCATTGCCACGATCTTTTAAACATGGCAATAGTTTCTATATAGCACACTGTGTATTCCCCTACAATATGATATCTCCAACATTTACGATATTTCTCCTTATATTAGCTCCTATTTGTTTTAGTGGAAAATATTTCTGTTAAAATACAATGAATTTGTTGAATCAAATGATACTTATTTGGTGTTGATAATAAATCCTGTATTTGGCCTCTAAAACAGCTTGTCTGATTCAAGATAAAATAAATTTATGTTCAAATTACAAAATTTTACTAAAACTTTTTGCTTTTCAGATTAAATTTCTTAAGACATAAAATAAGAAAAAAAAATACGCTCTTAGCAGAGCATTTATTTTGAATTAGCATAAGCATATATCTGGTAAATGCATATGATATCAGAAAGATATTCCTATAGTTAGACCAAAAATCATTTTCTTGGATTATCGGCAACCACACGTTGAAAATTTTCAAATTTAAAACGAGAGGCTCACCGACCATTTTTAATGTTTTTCAACTGTAGAGAATGGAGAGATATCGTATTGCATGATATTTAGTGGTGAAATCTGATTCTCTAATAATTTATAGACAATATACAGACACATTTAATTCTAGATATTCTTTTCGAACCACCTGCAAAAAGATGTATTGTTTCTATGTGATGTCATCAGGCTTGGTCACCTTTTTTCATGACGTCACAGTATGAAATTCAGAAGAAACCAAGAAAGTTTGAAGTCATAATCAAATTTTGATTAACGAAGAACTGAGATCAAACGAACTTCAAGTTTATTAAATAAAATTATATTTACAAACACGTTTGGAGATGGATAAATCGGAAATGAGAGAAATATGTTTATATATTCTCTGTATTTTTATTTACCAATATGTAGATACATGTTTGCACATTCTCTGTATTGGTATTTACCAATTTGTAAATGTGTTTGTACGTTCTCTGTAATATTAAGTACTTAATTATAGATATATATGTTAGTACATTGTCTATAATGTTTTTTACTAAGTCATAGACATATGTTAGTACATTGTTTATAATGTTTTTTACTAAATCATAGATATTATTAGTTACATTGTGTGTGTGCTAGTGACCTAAAACGGTATATATAGGGTCAGTAAATTCCATATGGGGTGAGAGCGAAGCTCGAATCCCCATATGGAATTTACTGGAAACATATAATCCGTATTACGTCACTATCACACTATGTAATGAATTTATCTTACCGACTGTCTTAACGTGTAAAATTTGAAAATATCAATATGAGCAAGTCTTCAATACAGTTAGCATTAACATGATTAAGAAACGACTTCCTTTGATCCTACAAAAACAGATGCCAACACTGACAACTTGTTAGATTTAAATGCGTTTTTTTAATCTATTTCACTTATCATCACTTGAAACCTTTAAGATGTTTTCTCAGTACTGTTTTGTCTTTCTAAAGGGACGTAACACCTCTACTAACCGTGTATGAAATAAACCCCGCCTCCTTATTACCTTATATGGAATATTAAGGGACGTAACTCCACCATTTACTGTGTATGAAATAAGCCCCGCCTCCAAACTAACCTAATATTAAATATACACGGTTTCCACGAGGACGCTTTTAACCAATCACATTCCTAGAAATGTATAGGAGGTAAGATAAATGTTAGCATGGTCAGTACATTGTCTGTAATGTTTTTAATAAATCATAGATATCTGGCGTAAACATAAAATTTCAATCCTGGTGTTTATGATGCGTTTATTTACCACCACTGGGTCGATGCCACTTCTGGTGGAGTTTCACTTCCCCGAGGGTATCACCAGACCAGTATTCAGCACTACTGTGTTGACTTGAGTTATCATTGGTATGTTCATAATTATAATATATCTTTTAACAAAACCTTGAATTTTTTAAAATACTAAGGCTTTTCTACCTCAGGAATTGATTACCTTAGCTGTATTTGGCCAAAATATCAGGAATTATTTGCCCTCAATGCTACTCAACTTCGTGCTTTGTTCGACCTTTTTAACATTTTTGATTCGAGCTTCACTGATGAGTCTTTTTGTAGACGAAACGCGCGTCTGGCGTAAACATAAAATTTTAATCCTGGTATCTATGATGATCTATTTTTTTTCTTCTAAATTATAGATATATGTTTGTACTTTGTAATTTTATTCACTTAATCATAGATATATGTAGGTACATTGTCTTAAAGGTTTTTTTTCTAAATTATAGATAGATGTTTGTACATTGTCAAATGGAATACCTAAGCTTTAAAAAAAATCATACCAACAACGGTACATTGCACGTTTATTTGTAAGTTCTACTAAGTAATTATCCATTAGATTGATAAAAAAAACATATCCGTTCAATAGTATCCATTTCATAATAAGAATATTATAAAAAAAAAATTACCCTACGGATTATCTACCTTACAACGTCTGCGGACTTTCTTTTTTTTTGGACGGTTATAGCTCGGTTACAGTTTTGTCATGATATGATTTATCAAAGAATTTTATCAAGATTGTAACTGGTCTGCCAATGTCCGTTCCCTCTACCGTAACATGAGTTTTAATAGTGTTCATATTGCTCAATTGTGCCCTTACAAGCTTCTCTATACGGTCATTATGAGTTTTTGAAATAAGCGGGTGTATGTATGTGTATGAGTTTGTCCAATCTGAGAAGTAATGATGAGACGTGGTCTTGTGCTGTTTTTTGCTACATGTTCGGGTTGTTGTTTCTTTGACACATTCCCAAGAAGGACTTCGCCATTAAAGAGGGACGAAAGACATTAAAGGGACAGTCAAACTCATAAATCTTAAACAAACTGACAACGCCATGGCTAAAAATGTAAAAGACAAACAAAAAACAGCACACATGACACAACATAGAAAATAAAAGAAATAAACAACACGAACCCCCCAAAAAACTAGGGGTGATCTCAGGTGCTCCGGAAGGGTAAGCAGATCCTGCTCCACATGTGGCACCTGTCGTGTTGCTTATGTGATAACAAATCCGTTAAATAGTCTAATTCGTAGGTTACATTCATGAAAGGGAAGGGGATTGTAGTTACGACGTAAGGAACATATACGATATCATTTATGAAACGGTTATTCCATAACGGTCAACCAACTCGTGATGGCGTCCGTAAAATTTACGAAGAGATGATTTCAACTTCACCATTTGGAACTCTTGGTTTAATAGCTTCCTTGTGAGCAGCAACCCTCTATCAAGAAAATCATGATAGGAAATGCAAGCACGGAAATATCGTATCATTTGGGAGATATATACCCCGTATGCAGGTGCTGCTGGAATGTTTCTACTTAGAAATGGAAAGTTCACAATTGGAAAGCTGAAATCATATCTTTTGTCGGAAAGACGTCAACGAACACTCGTAAGTGTGCAGTAAGCATTTTGTAGAAGGAAGACCAACATCAGGCTAACCATAACCTGTATCTGCCTTGTCGACAAGTTCTTTCAGTACTGTAAAACCATGCAGGAAACCCACAAACAGAAGAGCACTTTTTCGCAAACAACACCCCCAGATCTAAGCCCGTGTCAAGAGCTACTGTCCCAGCACATATACCTCTTTCTTTTCCATTGGTACCCATATCAACAAAGTTCGTAGTAATATCTAGCAAGAATACATCTCCTTCACTACATACCAGTGATGTGCAGTTATAATCTATAGAAGCTGAACACTTTGAAGTATCTGATAGTACATAACTATTATTTATATACAATATTATCCATACTCCTTTTTATTCAATTTGAGCTGTTCTGCGTGAATATGTTTCAATGCTTGCATTATTTAGTAGTAAAATCTGTTAATTATCATAAATGTACACACACATGATACGACACCATTAATATTTAAAGATTTCATTACCGTACCACAGGCACTGGTCGATCCAGCTTGTCTGACAAAACAGCCGTTGGACGTCAGACTAATCTCGAACTAAAACACTGGACGTTCTATTAATAATAATAAAATATGGGCTATGGTCGGAAAATTGTGGCTATGTATATCTTTTTTAAATACATTGACACTATTTTCATCATTGCCCATGTTTTATTATTATTGATAAAAATTCTAGTGCTTGTGACGTATTGTACATGTTGATTTTTTAGTTTCGTTCAGTTGCTGTATTCTTTATGTATTCCTGATATATATGTTAGACTCAGATTGACGTCCAGCCTCTAATCGACGTCCGTTCCTCAAATCGACGGCCGTTTCTCAAATCGACGTCCAAATCTGACGTCACATTCTCAAATTGACGTCCAATATTGTTTTAAGATTATTATAATATGGACTCTGTAAAATAGTTAACAACAAATTTCTGAGTTATACACCTGGAGTGAAACATATACGCAAGAATTTTGCACAGTTTTATGTTGTGCTGTTACACAACTGTTGTAGGTTGAGTGCTTACACACATGTTTAACCCCGTTATATTCTGTATGGGCCTATAGTGCAGTGGTTTTCGATGGTTTATGTCTGTCATATTTGTTTTTTCGGATTTTTTTTTAATAAATGAGATTGTAGATTTTATACATTATTCATGTCATATCACATCTCCTTTTCATGTAATCTCTAAAATTAGAAAAAAATGATATCACAACCTGTCTACATATTTAGTTTAGCATGTTATAAATCTTTAAAAATCCTATCTATCACACATAATTTGTTTTAAGGTCTAAAGATTTCGGCTACTGTCGGTTCTGGTTAATTTTGTATTCTGTGTCCAAAACGGACATTGATTAGAGAAGCTAAAAATTGGACGCCGATTAAAGAAGCAAAAAAATAGATCATCAATTTGGAAGGATATTTTATTGTGACATCAGATTTGGACGTCGATTTGAGGAACGGACGTCGATTAGAGACCGGACGTCGAACTGAGTCTTACATATATGCTAATAAATTTCTGATTCCTATCGGATAACTTTCCAGTGGAGACCAAATATTATACTAGACATACGCAACTATGGATATGTAAACGTACGGCCTTCAACAATTATGGAGAAAATACCATGCATGCAAGAAGCTAAGATCAACTATAAACATGTAGCTCAAACTTAACAAAATGTAAAACATTTTTCTTTTTACATACATAAACTAAATGATCGAAAGCAACCATTGATGAACACTGAATAGCAGGCTGTTAGCTTTAGACAAACATATCTATGATAAATGTCTCTGCCTCCTCTACCGTGGAACAGTTGTGTGATCGTATACAATAAAATAAACGTATTGGCAATTATACCACATCTTCTTATATATATATATATATATATATATATATATATATGTGTGTGTGTGTGCAATTCCTTGTGTTCATATTCCTTATAACAACATTGTACGCTGACACGAGTACAGCTAAGTGAGTAAACAGAATATGTACGATACGTAAAACATATGAAATATATAAAACTACTCAAGAATGTTATTCCCCTTCATTTCCAGCAGGTGCATAGTTTTACAACGCCTGTGGAACAAAGAGGTTAAATACAGACAAACAGCGTGTCAGTGCAGACAGAGATCGCATTTGATGATATGTCACCTTACAGTGATGGTTGTTTTAAAGAAAGCGGAGAATTGAGGAGGCATTCCATCATGGAGGATACATTCAAAAGTGACAACACGTGCAAATTTTATACAGGTACAATTGTTTGGACGTACTTAGCTTGCTTGACAGTTACTAGTACTGACTAAGTCTTGATCTTTCATGACAATAAACGTTTAGAACAAAAATAATAGACATTAGATATTGACAGAGTGTAAGTTTATTTCAGCAGTTGTAACACACTTTTAATTGATGTTTAGTGTACCGCTGTACTATGAATTTCTAGAACATCTAAATTAATCCCTTTTGGGATTATGAGTTTAGAACAGAATTCCGAATGGGATTACATTTTAATGTGAATATTGGTAACTGTCGTGGCAGCCAACATATATGCATGTCCAATTATTTGTACATTTATATATAAAACCACCTGAAGAGTACCCTTGGCAGGGACGAAACAGTTAATATAAGTCATATTACCTATATTTTTATATTTTTAAATGGATGTAAACCCTATCCACTAGAGACCAAAGGTAGTAAGTTTTAGATTTTTCATCAATGTAATAAAACAAAATCAGCTGTAACAAGACATTCATTTACAATCTGGTAGTTACAAAAGAAGTTTTTTTTCCCCTACGTCACATTTATTTTTTTACAGGATTGTCATTAGCCATATTCACATGGTTAAATAGTTTTCAAAAGGACACAGCTAGAAAAATGGTTTACTGGAACAGTGGTAATACAAATGAAAGGGAAAGAAGAACGGTCAATATCTATGCTTCAAAATAAGCATTAATTTATTTTGAAAGAGAATGATATAAAGAGGTACATGGAAAAGTGTGGTCTTCTAACTAAAATTCATCATTTAATATGCTAAATGGGACAGGAAGGGAAAAAGATGCACACAAATATACATTTACTAGAACACACCCGTGATTTCGCGGGTCCGTGACTGAATTAAAGTATATAACTATGCGTAAGCCTTATTTTAGTATTGGTATTGTCATCTGATAAACTCATGACGATTATAAGATACACAGTTTTCTCTGCTTTCAAAACTTTCTGTTTGAACCCGTCGACCTGGAACTTATCAGTTATTGGTTATATTAATTATTTGGAAAACAAAAGGTCTTGAAATGGAGTATTTTTAAATCAACAGCATTGTCCTATATTAGCTATAAATAAAGTTGAATTCTTTGATTCACTGTTTTACGTCATGTACCTATATGTCTCATTTTAAATCCAGATTTTTTATCCGGAACTTGTTAATTATTGGCAATATTAATTAGGTGGAAAACAAAAGTGTCTGGAGTGGTGTAATTTTTAATCTACACCATTGTCCTATATTAGCTATATATAAAGTTGAATTCTTTGATTTGCCGTTTTCACCCAATGACGGCTGACAAATTGGACCTCGTTGTTTAAGTATTATAGATGCAATGAAAACTGTCATATTATTTCAACTTTGCAGCTCTACGTACATTGCCATGTAACTGACATAAGGCTAAGCCAATCTATACTTCATTTGGTCTCCTGACAGAGTTGTCTCATTGAATAGAGAATCGTAACTTATCTATATTGTATTTTAAAAAATATTTTAATTGACACCATACTCTTTTAATCTATGATACCGTATCTTTCAATGTTTTTATAATTAGTTCAAGTTGAAGGAAAATAGTCATGACATTTAATTATTTTTCTTATAACCAGGATTTTGCAATCATCTTGAGAGATATGCTGAATACAACGTATTTCATGTTAAGCTGCTGTTCACTTATTTGCTTGCCGTGTCATCTAAGGAAAAAAATGTTAAAGTAACGTACTGAGGTCACTGTAACATACTCTGTTTGTCATCATCAAATTTGTACAGACAGCAAACTGACATGATTTATTTTATTGATTTTGCACGTTTCATATATTATAAGATGTAAGTATATATACATAATATATATATATAGTGACATATTTTGTGCATTTCTGTAGACACCGAAGCCTGGACCAAACGGAATATTGTCTATCAAAGAGGAACTGGCAATCACACTTATACGTTTACGAAGGGGTTTCGATACCAAGGCACTTGGAAATATTTTTGGCACGTCAGAAAGTAGTGTCAGTAGAATATTTAACACCTGGATCAACTAAGTGAGCCATTAGTTAAATTTTCTTATAAGATGGCCATCAATGGAGCAAATAAGACATAAACTTCCCAAAAGTATTTCCCTAAAATCAGATGTATCATTGACAGATTTACACAACGACCAATCTTTCCTTCAGCACAACGAATAACCTATTCACAATACAAGCATCACAACACATTCATGTGCCTGATTGGAATAAATCCAAGTGGTACTTTTAGTTTCCTATCAGATTTCTTTACTGGCAGTATTTCTGACAAAAAAAATGTTCAATATTCAGGATTTTAGATAACATTCAATTTGGCGATGATATTATGACAGACAGAGGTATCTTAATCAGGGGTAAATTATCTTTAAGAGGTGCAACACTAAATATACCACCTTTCTCTTTTGGTGAACAGATGTGCAGTAATACAACAACTAAGACCACATAGAATAGTAAGGGCAAGAATTCATGTTGAGAGAGCCATTGGAAGGTTAAAAATTTTGCAATTTTGCAAGGAACAATTCCTTTACATATGAAGCCCATCTACAGTGAGGTAGTAAAAGTATGTGCAATGTTATGCAACTTGGATGAACAGCTTGTCAAATGCATAAATCAATCATGTTAATTGTTTAATCTAAATGATTTCTTTTTTATATAAAAGAAAGAAATGGTATGATTGCTAATGGGACAACTATCTAAGAAGTACATTTTTATGTCTTATCACCTACTTCTACTTTTTTCAATACTAATGATACAGAACCCAACAAAAAAGTAAACAACATACATTTATGTATGTAGTCTGTTGTCTTTAGAAGAAAAAACTCTTTATCCTTCAATATAACTTGAGTTCATTAATTGGCTTCTTGTTATACTGTTATCCAAAATCATTAATCATGCTGTGTTCTATGTTGGACTTGCCAAGACATAAAATGCAATGAAAGGAAAATGTGGGACAGACAGTCAGTGTAACACTAGTTGATCACTATATAAGGAGTAAGTCTACATAAATTAATAAAAACAATTGTACAGGTTTGACTAATGCGATGGGTTTTTGTATTTATTCGTTGACACATGTTCTCCAAATACTGATAGCATTGGAAGTAAAAAAGGGACGAAAGATACCAAAGGGACAGTCAAACTCATAAATCTAAAACAAACTGACAACGCCATGGCTAAAAATGAAAAAGACAAACAGAAAAACAATAGTAAACATGACACAACATAGAAAACTAAAGAATAAACAAGTGTTCTCTATTAAATTTATCCAGTTTTGTGAACATGTTATTGAAAATAATCGGGTAAAAGTCTATAGTTGTCACGCATATTCCTTTTGAAGTGTGAATCACTAGATCATATTTGTCAAGTCCATAAATGCCAATTTGTCCTTGTATTTGATGGTAATAATCATTCTTATAAAGTTTATCTTCTGCCACATCCTTTGGGTTGTCAACGCGTGCTGAATACGGACATTACACTTCAATAACTTTTGAAGTGTTACATTTGCATATGATTATGTCATCTACAGAACAACCAATGTATGACATGTTCTCATACAGCAGTAATCCCTTTCTGTGCATACAAGCTTTTTGATGTGCTTTTTTGTTTACTTTCGTATACAAGTGTAAAGCTGTTTCTTCCTTTTTTCGACCCCATTCTCAAGAAGCTGAATTTTTTTACATAAATAAGGCCGTTAGTTTTCTCGTTTGAATTGTTTTACATTGTCTTATCGGGGCCTTTTATAGCTGACTATATGCGGTATGGGCTTTGCTCGTTGTTGAAGGCCGTACGGTGACCTATAATTGTTAATGTTTGCGTCATTTTGGTCTTTTGCGGATAGTTGTCTCATTGGCAATCATACCACATCTTCTTTTTTAGAAGTAGCATTACTGTATTCCCCCATTAACAGTTTCAAAAGTGAAGGGGCAGCGGTCTTTTGAACAGCATTTAAAACTTTCTCAAAATTTGATGTGGTAATAATACCTTTTCTCATTGCAAACCACAAATCATTATTTGATTGTCCACGTGTGTATATTTCTATCAAATCAATATCACCAGAACTGTATTGTAGTGTATCTACAATAAAAACCTTTGTCATCATTGTTGTTCAATTGGTCAATTACTCTTCAATGTACTTTCAAGTTATCACAGTTTAAATCAATCTTATTCACTTCCTGTGTGCATGTTTCATGTGAGGCTTTTAGGTGTGTAATTTTGTCTTGTTCACATTAATACCAAATTCGAAAGAACATAGTAACATGTATACCTTTTTAAGGTATCTTGCTATAGCTTGAATTCTTTACATGTTGTAATTTGCCCTCTGATCAACACTTCTAGGGTCAAAGTTTTGTAGGCCACTGAAATCCATGGTAGATTCTGTAGTAGAGAATTGATAAGAAGTAGTGGATTCGTAAACGATAATCAACGAGCGACTGTAGTCGCGAGTTGATTATCGTTTTCGAATCCACTACTTCTTATCAATTCTCTAGCTTATAGATATAGGAAGATGTGGTGTGAGTGCCAATGAGACAACTCTCCATACAAATAACAATTTAAAAAGTAAACCATTATAGGTTAAAGTACGGCCTTCAACACGGAGCCTTAGCTCACACCGAACAACAAGCTATAAAGGGCCCCAAAATTACTAGTGTAAAACCATTCAAACGGGAAAACCAACGGTCTAATCTATATAAACAAAACGAGAATCGAGAAACACGTATATATTACATAAACAAACGACACTTCTAGTAAAACGACTATCTGTTTCATGATCTACGATGAATCAACGAAATTTCATGAAAATAATTTCGTATTTTGTCTTTTTTATTCTTTAATAGCTGGAAATGGTTAGATCCACACGGTTCACATTTATATTTATATTGATTAAATTCTAGTATTTATGATTCATTCAAAACGACATATAATTGATATATGAATTTATTTTAATCTTTTTTGGAAAGTTAAAAAAAAATAATTACCAACATTTAGAAACCTTTGATATTTACATATATAGTTTTTAGTAGCCTATAGTGTGTAAGTCAATGGTGTTCAGATCTCTTATTTGATGGAGTTTACACCACACCTATAAAATGAAAACAAAACCATTTTAAATCTAAATGAAGTGTAAATGTCACAATCAAACTACTTCACTAGACACCAGTTTGTGATAAGATAGATACAATGGTTATTCTCAACTCAAAAATTATATACTAGTATAATTTTAGTGTAAACTGGTTCCCTTTCATTATGTTTTGATTATTTTAACGTTATTGCATTTAGCATCCATCGTCAATCAGTTAATCAATGAACTAGTATTATTTGGGGTTCGCTTTCTTAAACCCAAGCATAATTGCTCTTGCTACACATGTACAATATACAATTATGTCCATTTTGCATTGAAACATCTGAGCTGTTCATAGCCGTGATCGTCTAGTCGTTGGCACCGAACGAAGTAACTGTGTTATTAACAGTGCCAAGTTCAAGCCTAGTACCAGGAATAAAAAAAAATTGTAATATTTTTCTCTACCAAAATATTGTTTTTAATCTTAGAGGTATCTATATTTCATTTTTCATATGAAGTTGACGATTTTATTTCTGGTTTTACCGTCAAAGAAGTAGTTTTACAGTCGTAGCTTATCACACTTTATTCACATTAGAGTCAGTTAAATTTTGATGTATATTTATATATAATCAAACAAAGAAAAAATAAATGATTATGGTATGATGTCATTATAATACTGAAACCAAAAGTAAGCATTTATTATGATGAAAAGGGAAAGGCCTTGTACGTTAAAAGTGATAAGTGTAATGTGTACATGGATTTTTTTATCCTGGAATTGTACAAATAAGTAATTTTTACAATTCCTTGATTCTATACTGTTTATACATTTTATTAAATAACAAAAAGACAGAAATACAGTTTATTGGCATGTATTGACAGATATACGCTTTAAGAGTAATATTTAGATAAAAATATTTATCAGCACCCGTGGTCAAGTGGTATCATGGATAGACTACAGACTTTACTGATGAAAATACGCGCGGTCAGTGGATTCTTGAAAAATAATCCACTGTTAGAACAATAGACTGACGTCAGAGAAATTGGTTAATCATTATACATTTAATAAAAAAAATATAAACAATTCTAGTTTAGAATCTGATACTCAAATATGTTGATCAATATAAATAAGATGTGGTATGAGTGCAAAGGAGAAAAATCTCCATCAAAGTCACAATGTTTAACTCGTAAAGTAATGCAGGTTACATTTGTTATTCATTTAAACATAAATTGATGATATTTATAAAAACAGAATAGATTTAATAAATATTGCGACATTTTTCCGGTCTTTTGTCCTTCACAATGGTTCACTTTTTCAATTTTGATTTATTTAGGGATCAGTTTATAAATTCCAGTAAACTGTGTTCATAAAATGAAAAGTCATATAATGTTTGTCTGTTACAGATTTAACCTCAAAGGCTTCTATTTCATATAAAGTGGCAGAAACATGCCTAAACGCATAATCTGCCCTGAAAGTAATAAGGATAAATACTAACGTGATAAACATGTTGGATAAAGAAAAAATAAGCAATCAGATATTGACAAATGAGACAAACTATTAAATTCATATTCTTTAAATTCAATTTGATTTTTTTTTTTTAAAGTTAACCGATTCTCAATTAAATTTTTATATCTTATGACGGATGCATGCATATTTTTGTCAATATTATTAAATTCTGCAGTTCTGGTAGAATTTCTTATTTTCAAAGTTAATCAGTTACATATATTGTCCAAACTTTTATAATTAAAGTAAAAGAGAAGATTCTGACAGAATGATCCTTCCAGGAATTTGATCAGATAATACATGTACATTGTAATATAAGTATTATTAATATACATGTATGTACATTGTTCAACATGTATGGATGTCATGTTTGTTTACATTAATGTGTCTTCTTTTTATTTTCTTGCAATGTAAACATTGTATAAATGTATAAGTATTGAACTTTCTTAAAGGTCATGTTTAGTCTTAATTTTTTGTTTTTTGTTTTTTGTTTTTTTGTTTTGTGATTTCTTTTTCTTTAATCAATACATGTAGTCTAACACTAGGAAAGTCCAGCTTACACCACTAGTAATAAGGCTACTTTTCAATATTTAAGAGTTAAAGTTAAGCCCAGAGAGCTAAGAGATTTCCAAATATGGTCGGTGTAATTTCATAGCAGTTGCCATTCCTTTCCTTTTTTGCTCCCACAAAATGTGCACAAATGAAAAGTTGGAAAGAATTTATAAAAGACGGGAGAAAGATACCAGAGGGATAGTCAAACTCATAGATTGAAAATAAACTGACAACGTCATAGCTAAAAATAAAAAGACAAACAGACAAATAATAGCACAGAAGACACAACATTGAAAAACTACAAAATAAGCAACACGAAACCCGACAAAAACTAGGGGTGATCTCAGGTGCTCCGGAAGGGTAAGCATATCCTGCTCCACATGTGGCACCGGTCGTGTTGCTTATGTTATTACAAATCTGGTAAATACTCCAATTCTTTAGGTCACATTCATGAAAAGGTAAGGGTATTGTAGTTTCGACATAAGTAACATATCCGATAACATCTGTGAAACGGTTATCCCGTAACGGTTAACTAACTCGTGATAGCGTCCGTAAAATTTACGAAGGGATGATTTCAACTTCACCATTTGAAACTTTTGGTTTAATAGCTTCCTTGTGAGCTGCAATTTTTTATCAAGGAAATCATAATAGGAAATACAAGTCCGGGAATATCGTATCAATTGGGAAATATACTCCGTATGCAGGTGCTGCTGGAATGTTGCTACATAGAAATGGAAAGTTCAAAATTGGGAAGCTGAGATCATATCTTTTGTCATAAAGTTTTGTTTTCAACCGACCCTCATTTTCAATTTCTAGATGTAAGTCAAGATATGAGGCAGACTTAACTGTGTCTGTCGTATTCTTTATCTCCAGTTCGATGGGATAGATTCGTTCAATATAATCTCCAAATTTATATTATTTAGTGAGAGAACATCATTTATATAACGGAACGTAAAGTTAAAGGATATTGCTAACTCCTTATCTTTCTTCCTAAAAAGTTCCTGTATGAAGTCAGCCTCAAAATAATAAAGAAAAAAGTCGACAAGAAGAGGGACAGAATTGGTTCCCATTGGAATTCCGAGAGTTTGTTGAAAAACACGTCCTCCAAACGTAACAAATATGTTGTCAATCAAGATATCAAGCATCTTGATAGTGTCAGTTTTAGAGAATTTTTTGTTTGCATCGGAGTAATTCTTTACAAAGTAGGAGTTATCCATTCCATGGCAAGATACTTGTATCTACGTTCGCCATTCTTTTTAATGAAACAAAGTAATACCAACTCTTTCAATTTTTATTTTAGTTAAGAATGAGGAATACTTGTGTATAGTGTAGAAAAGTCAAATGTTTTAATACTATGCCAAGATGAGAGAGTCTTAGATTGTATGTTCTCTAAAAGCTCTTTGGAATGTTTCAGTATCCACATCTGATTCACGCCACCTTTAGAATAGGCGGTTTCACAATAACTTTGGAGCCCGGCTTTGATTGCTGATAAAATAGATGTTAAAAGTTAAGAAAGAGGTTCCACGGAGCACTTGGAAGACCCAGCAATATACCGTTGTTTTTAAGGACACTTATGTGGATTAGGGAATACTTGTGTAAAGTATAGAAAAGTCAAATGTTTTAATACTATTGTAAGATGAGAGAGTCTTAGATTGTATGTACTCTAACAGTTTTTTAGTATCCACGTCTGATTCACGCCACCTCCAGAATAGGCAGTTTTACAATTACTTCGGAGCCCGGCTTTGATTGCTGATAAAACAGATGTTAATAATTTAGAAAGAGGTTCCGTGGAGCAGTTGGAAGACCCAGCAATATACCGTTGTTTTTAAGGACACTTATGTAGTTTAGGTATCCAATACAGTTATGGATACAGTTCTTCATCTTTGGTTGAAATTCCAAAGGAACATAGAACAGACCTATGGTTATCCAGGATTTTCTCTTTGGTAAATGTCGTGAGGGTATATGTTGAGTTTCCAAGTGAATTGTCAATACCTAATCTATTTATCAAGCAGTTTTTGCAATGATATTTACTCACAAAAACGATGTTGTTTGGGACTTTATCTGCGGATACAACAACATATTTGTCAGTGAGGTAGGCCAAGTTTTTTGCAACATTGGGTCTTTAAAAATTGACGTAGAGTGGGTATTGATAGTCCCATTTAGTTTCTTTATTCGGATTAGTATCAACAACCTCACAGCCTTAATCCATTCGGAAAGAGTATCTACGTCTTCTTCCTAGCGTTTAGCCCATTGCTTGGCATAATCCTCGACTAAATCCATCAGTATTTTGAAGTTGTATTTCCAATTGATGGATTTAGGCTCACGATATTTCGAACCTTTAGATAACAAATTTCGCAGGGAAGTGTTATTGACAATGTTGAGGTCTCCGGTAATAACATGGCTAATCGGATTATATGTGAATTGGAAACTAGCACAGGTGCAATCAAGTCGTCAATGTTGAGATCCTGCAAAACGTGTTGGTAATTGAAAATTTTAATGACGATTGGTTTGGTATAGGTATAAGAATTGGTACAGACTGATCTTTAAAATAAGGAGGTACTTTCGACTGAACTAATTTATGATGAAGGATATTGTCTAAGTTGACGTCATCGAGACCTTTGTTGACAGAGGTGAGTTTAAGAAAATATATTTTCTCTTTTACATCTTTTCCAATGTGAACTGTTTTGAAAAGTGACTTGCAATATCCGAAATGATAGCTCTTAGTTTGTATTTGTTTGAATAAGGGTTTGTAACAGTGGTTTCCAAACATAAATTGAACAGAGAATGAAGTGTTGAAAGTGGTAATAAATAAAGTTTCGTGCGAATGTGATGAATACCTAACGGCTTTTGTATCAATGGCAGTAAGTTATTGATAGAGACATCATGCAAAGTAGGTGATGTATAATGACGATGACCGTGATTGGTCTACGTCTAGGAGTAGAATTGAAAATATTAATCAAATTCACCGAGCTACAGGAAGGACTAGATAAAATACATACCATCAATTCTGTCATTGCAACCATATGGTGTCGCAGTTCCCAATTGTCGAATCCAGTAGTCCTCTTTTATGTCTACGGAAAGGCGTTGCAGGGTTGTTAGTCTTGTGTTATATTTTTTCGATAATACGAACTGTCATAGAAACGAGGGAATGATCAGGCTGATTGAAATGCTGGTACAGGATGTCGTTTGCATTAAGGTTGATATATGATCTATGGCCGCACATACGTTTGTTTAGCCTTCCTTTCGTTTCACCGACGTAAACCAATCCTCAAAGGTTACACTCTAATCCGTAGACGACATTTATAGATTTACCACTCAGATCATCGTAACTTCTAGTAAATTAAGACTTTTTAGTTAAATTCCTAGTGAATTGAGCATTTGTTATTAAAATTTCACAAGTTTTGCAGCCATTTGTTCCACATTTAGAAATGAAACAGTGGGTCCGAGATCACAATTATTTCGTAGTGCATTTCTTTTAGAACATAAATGAAAATTTAAAAAATCCAACCTGCGCTTTCTCAATGAAATTCTTACAGTGTGTTGTACTACTTTTGGGACAAATTATATCAAAATTAGAGAAAACTTCATCGGCTCTAACTCAAAATATGGACAATTTTATGTTTAGAGCGTCTTGAAATCTTTTGACAGCTTCTGAAGTGCTATTTTTTTTATTTTTTTCAAATGGACCAAATCACTACTTTCCTTAAAAATTCAGGACCCAAATTTTTTTACAGTGTAATTTCACCCCCTTCTTGCAATTTGTGACATTAAACATGGAGAAATAAATTTGGAAGGGGTATACAACTTAATGGCAAGTAACCCACTGTCAACACTAGGGACTATATTCGTGAATAACAAAAATCAAGGGACGACAATTGTGGTCTCGGACCGGTGTTGTTCAGAGAACTGAACATGGCTGTGTATGTGTAATATTGCTATTGTCACTAGTATGATGATCTGAATGAGTCATGTTTGGGATATTTGTCATGTCTGGTGATGTAGGGACACCTGCCGTATCAGACGACACCGTGTCCATGGTGACGTCGGTTTCGGACCTTTTTATACTGGGCGACGTCCGAACCAGTATCCTGTTAGATCTTCGTTAATTATAATATTTCCCTTTATGGAATGTGTATTGCTTGAAATAGAAAGTACACGAAGTCAGTGGCCATGTCATAAAATATCCCAGGTGTATAGGTTTGTCTGCAGGTACATGTACATAGACTCATAGTAACTGAGTTATGCGAGTACATTAAAATTTGTCTTTGTTTTATGTTTAAAACTTAACATGCTATAGTCAATCATTAACTAGGGAGAGATCAACAATTATCAATATGAAGTTCTCATCTGTTTTCAAAAGATCAAGTTCGGAAACAAATGCTTAACAATTTAATATATGTTTCTCATAATTGTATATAGTTATCCATCAATGCATGCACAGTTGGCAGTTTTAACCTCTCCATTTTCTTGTCCATAATGACCCACACATCATATGTTGCCTTGTTTAAATATGTTTTATCGTTCTGTGTAGGTTTGACTTTTGACAGATGTCTCGACTTGGCACTTCTGTATATTGCAACTCCTCTAAATAACACAGACTGGACATGACAGTCTACAAGAATAGGTAGATTTGTCTTTACAATATGTCAACCTCATAATCGTGTTAAACAGTCTACAATAATAGGCAGATGTGTCTTTACAATATGTCAACCTCATAATCGTGATAAACAATCTTCAAGAATAGGTAGATTTTTCTTTACAATATGGCAAACTCATAATCGTGTTAAACAATCTTCAAGAATAGACAGATTTGTCTTTACAATATGTCAACCTTATAATCGTGTTAAACAGTCTTCAAGAATAGGTAGATTTGTCTTTACAATATGTCAACCTCATAATCGTGTTAAACAGTCTACAGGAATAGGCAGATTTTTCTTTACAATATGTCAACCTTATAATCGTGTTAAACAGTCTACAGGAATAGACAGATTTGTCTTTACAATATGTCAAACTTATAATCGTGTTAAACAGTCTACAAGAATAGGCAGATTTGTCTTTACAATATGTCAACCTCATAATCGTGTTAAACAGTCTACAAGAATAGGCAGATTTGTCTTTACAATATGTCAACCTCATAATCGTGTTAAACAGTCTACAAGAATATGCAGATTTGTCTTTACAATATGTCAAACTCATAATCGTGTTAAACAGTCTACAAGAATAGACAGATTTGTCTTTACAATATGTCAAACTTATAATCGTGTTAAACAGTCTACAAGAATAGACAGATTTGTCTTTACAATATGTCAACCTTATAATCGTGTTAAACAGTCTACAAGAATAGGTAGATTTGTCTTTACAATATGTCAACCTCATAATCGTGTTAAACAGTCTACAAGAATAGACAGATTTGTCTTTACAATATGTCAACCTTATAATCGTGTTAAACAGTCTTCAAGAATAGACAGATTTGTCTTTACAATATGTCAACCTCATAATCGTGTTAAACAGTCTTCAAGAATAGACAGACTTGTCTTTACAATATGTCAACCTCATAATCGTGTTAAACAGTCTACAAGAATAGACAGATTTGTCTTTACAATATGTCAACCTCATAATCGTGTTTAACAGTCTACAAGAATAGACAGATTTGTCTTTACAACATGTCAACCTCATAATCGTGATAAACAATCTTCAAGAGTAGTCAGATTTGTCTTTACAATATGTCAAACTCATATTCGTGTTAAACAGTCTTCAAGAATAGGCAGATTTGTCTTTACAATATGTCAACCTTATAATCGTGTTAAGCAGTCTATAAGAATAGGCAGATTTGTCTTTACAATATGTCAACCTTATAATCGTGTTAAGCAGTCTATAAGAATAGGCAGATTTGTCTTTACAATATGTCAACCTCATAATCTTGTTAAACAGTCTTCAAGAATAGACAGATTTGTCTTTACAATATGTCAAACTCATAATCGTGTTAAACAGTCTTCAAGAATAGGCAGATTTGTCTTTGCAATATGTCAAACTCATAATCGTGTTAAACAGTCTACAAGAATAGACAGATTTGTCTTTACAATATGTCAACCTTATAATCGTGTTAAACAGTCTTCAAGAATAGGCAGATTTGTCTTTACAATATGTCAAACTCATAATCGTGTTAAACAGTCTTCAAGAATAGGCAGATTTGTCTTTACAATATGTCAACCTTATAATCGTATTAAACAGTCTACAAGAATAGGCAGATTTGTCTTTACAATATGTCAACCTCATAATCGTGTTAAACAGTCTACAAGAATAGACAGATTTGTCTTTACAATATGTCAAACTCATAATCGTGTTAAACAGTCTTCAAGAATAGGCAGATTTGTCTTTACAATATGTCAAACTCATAATCGTGTTAAACAGTCTTCAAGAATAGACAGATTTGTCTTTACAATATGTCAACCTCATAATCGTGATAAACAGTCTACAAGAATAGGCAGATTTGTCTTTACAATATGTCAAACTCATAATCGTGTTAAACAGTCTTCAAGAGTAGTCAGATTTGTCTTTACAATATGTCAACCTAATAATCGTGTTAAACAGTCTTCAAGAATAGACAGATTTGTCTTTACAATATGTCAACATCATAATCGTGTTAAACAGTCTTCAAGAATAGACAGATTTGTCTTTACAATATGTCAACCTCATAATCTTGTTAAACAGTCTACAAGAATAGTCAGATTTGTCTTTACAATATGTCAACCTCATAATCGTGTTAAACAGTCTACAAGAATAGGCAGATTTGTCTTTACAATATGTCAAACTGATAATCGTGTTAAACAGTCTACAAGAGTAGACAGATTTGTCTTTACAATATGTCAACCTCATAATCGTGTTAAACAGTCTACAAGAATAGGCAGATTTGTCTTTACAATATGTCAAACTGATAATCGTGTTAAGCAGTCTTCAAGAGTAGTCAGATTTGTCTTTACAATATGTCAAACTCATAATCGTGTTAAACAGTCTTCAAGAATAGGTAGATTTGTCTTTACAATATGTCAACCTCATTATCGTGTTAAGCAGTCTATAAGAATAGGCAGATTTGTCTTTACAATATGTCAACCTCATAATCGTGTTTAACAGTCTTCAAGAATAGGCAGATTTGTCTTTACAATATGTCAACCTCATAATCGTGTTAAACAGTCTTCAAGAATAGGTAGATTTGTCTTTACAATATGTCAACCTCATAATCGTGTGAAACAGTCTTCAAGAGTAGTCAGATTTGTCTTTACAATATGTCAAACTCATAATCGTGTTAAACAGTCTACAAGAATAGGTAGATTTGTTTTTACAATATGTCAACCTTATAATCGTGTTAAACAGTCTTCAAGAATAGACAGATTTGTCTTTACAATATGTCAACCTCATAATCGTGTTAAACAGTCTTCAAGAATAGGCAGATTTGTCTTTACAATATGTCAACCTCATAATCGTGTTAAACAGTCTTCAAGAATAGACAGATTTGTCTTTACAATAAGTCAAACTCATAATCGTGTTAAACAGTCTACAAGAATAGACAGATTTGTCTTTACAATATGTCAACCTCATAATCGTGATAAACAGTCTACAAGAATAGGCAGATTTGTCTTTACAATATGTCAACCTTATAATCGTGTTAAACAGTCTTCAAGAATAGGCAGATTTGTCTTTACAATATGTCAACCTCATAATCGTGTTAAACAGTCTACAAGAAAAGGTAGATTTGTCTTTACAATATGTCAAACTGATAATCGTGTTAAACAGTCTACAGGAATAGGCAGATTTGTCTTTACAATATGTCAACTTTATAATCGTGTTAAACAGTCTTCAAGAATAGGCAGATTTGTCTTTACAATATGTCAACCTCATAATCGTGTTAAACAGTCTACAAGAATATGCAGATTTGTCTTTACAATATGTCAACCTCATAATCGTGTTAAACAGTCTACAAGAATAGACATATTTGTCTTTACAATATGTCAACCTCATAATCGTGTGAAACAGTCTTCAAGAATAGACAGATTTGTCTTTACAATATGTCAACCTTATAATCGTGTTAAACAGTCTTCAAGAATAGACAGATGATTTGTCTTTACAATATGTCAAACTCATAATCGTGTTAAACAGTCTTCAAGAATAGACAGATTTTTCTTTACAATATGTCAAACTCATAATCGTGTTAAACAGTCTTCAAGAATAGGCAGATTTATCTTTACAATATGTCAACCTCATCATCGTGTTAAACAGTCTTCAAGAATAGGCAGATTTGTCTTTCCAATATATGTGAACCTTATAATCGTGTTAAACAGTCTTCAAGAATAGACAGATTTGTCTTTACAATATGTCAACCTCATAATCGTGTTAAACAGTCTACAAGAATAGGCAGATTTGTTTTTACAATATGTCAAACTCATAATCGTGTTAAACAGTCTACAAGAATAGACAGATTTGTCTTTACAATATGTCAAACTCATAATCGTGTTAAACAGTCTTCAAGAATAGACAGATTTGTCTTTACAATATGTCAAACTCATAATCGTCTTAAACAGTCTTCAAGAATAGGCAGATTTGTCTTTACAATATGTCAACCTTATAATCGTGTTAAGCAGTCTATAAGAATAGGCAGATTTGTCTTTACAATATGTCAACCTCATAATCTTGTTAAACAGTCTTCAAGAATAGGCAGATTTGTCTTTACAATATGTCAACCTTATAATCGTATTAAACAGTCTACAAGAATAGGCAGATTTGTCTTTACAATATGTCAACCTCATAATCGTGTTAAACAGTCTACAAGAATAGACAGATTTGTCTTTACAATATGTCAAACTCATAATCGTGTTTAACAGTCTACAAGAATAGACAGATTTGTCTTTACAACATGTCAACCTCATAATCGTGATAAACAATCTTCAAGAGTAGTCAGATTTGTCTTTACAATATGTCAAACTCATATTCGTGTTAAACAGTCTTCAAGAATAGGCAGATTTGTCTTTACAATATGTCAACCTTATAATCGTGTTAAGCAGTCTATAAGAATAGGCAGATTTGTCTTTACAATATGTCAACCTCATAATCTTGTTAAACAGTCTTCAAGAATAGGCAGATTTGTCTTTACAATATGTCAACCTTATAATCGTATTAAACAGTCTACAAGAATAGGCAGATTTGTCTTTACAATATGTCAACCTCATAATCGTGTTAAACAGTCTACAAGAATAGGCAGATTTGTCTTTACAATATGTCAACCTCATAATCGTGTTAAACAGTCTTCAAGAGTAGTCAGATTTGTCTTTACAATATGTCAACCTCATAATCGTGTTAAACAGTCTACAAGAATAGGCAGATTTGTCTTTACAATATGTCAAACTCATAATCGTGTTAAACAGTCTTCAAGAGTAGTCAGATTTGTCTTTACAATATGTCAACCTTATAATCGTGTTAAACAGTCTTCAAGAATAGACAGATTTGTCTTTACAATATGTCAACCTCATAATCGTGTTAAACAGTCTACAAGAGTAGACAGATTTGTCTTTACAATATGTCAACCTCATAATCTTGTTAAACAGTCTACAAGAATAGTCAGATTTGTCTTTACAATATGTCAACCTCATAATCGTGTTAAACAGTCTTCAAGAGTAGTCAGATTTGTCTTTACAATATGTCAACCTCATAATCGTGTTAAACAGTCTACAAGAATAGACAGATTTGTCTTTACAATATGTCAACCTCATAATCGTGTTAAACAGTCTACAAGAGTAGTCAGATTTGTCTTTACAATATGTCAAACTCATAATCGTGTTAAACAGTCTACAAGAATAGACAGATTTGTCTTTACAATATGTCAACCTCATTATCGTGTTAAACAGTCTACAAGAATAGGCAGATTTGTCTTTACAATATGTCAAACTGATAATCGTGTTAAGCAGTCTTCAAGAGTAGTCAGATTTGTCTTTACAATATGTCAAACTCATAATCGTGTTAAACAGTCTTCAAGAATAGGTAGATTTGTCTTTACAATATGTCAACCTCATTATCGTGTTAAGCAGTCTATAAGAATAGGCAGATTTGTCTTTACAATATGTCAACCTCATAATCGTGTTTAACAGTCTTCAAGAATAGGCAGATTTGTCTTTACAATATGTCAACCTCATAATCGTGTTAAACAGTCTTCAAGAATAGGTAGATTTGTCTTTACAATATGTCAACCTCATAATCGTGTGAAACAGTCTTCAAGAGTAGTCAGATTTGTCTTTACAATATGTCAAACAGTCTACAAGAATAGGTAGATTTGTCTTTACAATATGTCAACCTTATAATCGTGTTAAACAGTCTTCAAGAATAGACAGATTTGTCTTTACAATATGTCAACCTCATAATCGTGTTAAACAGTCTTCAAGAATAGGCAGATTTGTCTTTACAATATGTCAACCTCATAATCGTGTTAAACAGTCTTCAAGAATAGACAGATTTGTCTTTACAATAAGTCAAACTCATAATCGTGTTAAACAATCTACAAGAATAGGTAGATTTGTCTTTACAACATGTCAACCTCATAATCGTGATAAACAGTCTACAAGAATAGGCAGATTTGTCTTTACAACATGTCAACCTCATAATCGTGTTAAACAGTCTTCAAGAATAGGCAGATTTGTCTTTACAATATGTCAACCTCATAATCGTGTTAAACAGTCTTCAAGAATAGACAGATTTGTCTTTACAATAAGTCAAACTCATAATCTTGTTAAACAGTCTACAAGAATAGACAGATTTGTCTTTACAATATATCAACCTCATAATCGTGATAAACAGTCTACAAGAATAGGCAGATTTGTCTTTACAATATGTCAACCTTATAATCGTGTTAAACAGTCTTCAAGAATAGGCAGATTTGTCTTTACAATATGTCAACCTCATAATCGTGTTAAACAGTCTACAAGAAAAGGTAGATTTGTCTTTACAATATGTCAAACTGATAATCGTGTTAAACAGTCTACAGGAATAGGCAGATTTGTCTTTACAATATGTCAACTTTATAATCGTGTTAAACAGTCTTCAAGAATAGGCAGATTTGTCTTTACAATATGTCAACCTCATAATCGTGTTAAACAGTCTACAAGAATATGCAGATTTGTCTTTACAATATGTCAACCTCATAATCGTGTTAAACAGTCTACAAGAATAGACATATTTGTCTTTACAATATGTCAACCTCATAATCGTGTGAAACAGTCTTCAAGAATAGACAGATTTGTCTTTACAATATGTCAACCTTATAATCGTGTTAAACAGTCTTCAAGAATAGACAGATTTGTCTTTACAATATGTCAAACTCATAATCGTGTTAAACAGTCTTCAAGAATAGACAGATCTTTCTTTACAATATGTCAAACTCATAATCGTGTTAAACAGTCTTCAAGAATAGGCAGATTTATCTTTACAATATGTCAACCTCATAATCGTGTTAAACAGTCTTCAAGAATAGGCAGATTTGTCTTTCCAATATATGTGAACCTTATAATCGTGTTAAACAGTCTTCAAGAATAGACAGATTTGTCTTTACAATATGTCAAACTCATAATCGTGTTAAACAGTCTTCAAGAATAGGCAGATTTGTCTTTACAATATGTCAACCTTATAATCGTGTTAAAGAGTCTACAAGAATAGACAGATTTGTCTTTACAATATGGCAAACTCATAATCTTGTTAAACAGTCTACAAGAATAGACAGATTTGTCTTTACAATATGTCAAACTCATAATCTTGTTAAACAGTCTTCAAGAATAGGCAGATTTGTCTTTACAATATGTCAACCTTATAATTGTGTTAAACAGTCTACAAGAATAGACAGATTTGTCTTTACAATATGTCAAACTCATAATCGTGTTAAACAGTCTTCAAGAATAGGCAGATTTGTCTTTACAATATGTCAATCTCATAATCGTGTTAAACAGTCTTCAAGAATAGACAGATTTGTCTTTACAATATGGCAAACTCATAATCGTGTTAAACAGTCTACAAGAATAGACAGATTTGTCTTTACAATATGTCAAACTCATAATCGTGTTAAACAGTCTTCAAGAATAGGCAGATTTGTCTTTACAATATGTCAACCTTATAATCGTGTTAAACAGTCTACAGGAATAGACAGATTTGTCTTTACAATATGTCAACCTCATAATCTTGTTAAACAGTCTTCAAGAAAAGACAGATTTGTCTTTACAATATGTCAACCTCATAATCGTGTTAAACAGTCTTCAAGAATAGGCAGATTTGTCTTTACAATATGTCAAACTCATAATCGTGTTAAACAGTCTTCAAGAATAGACAGATTTGTCTTTACAATATGTCAACCTTATAATCGTGTTAAACAGTCTTCAAGAATAGACAGATTTGTCTTTACAATATGTCAAACTCATAATCGTGTTAAACAGTCTTCAAGAAAAGACAGATTTGTCTTTACAATATGTCAACCTTATAATCGTGTTAAACAGTCTTCAAGAATAGACAGATTTGTCTTTACAATATGGCAAACTCATAATCGTGTTAAACAGTCTACAAGAATAGACAGATTTGTCTTTACAATATGTCAAACTCATAATCGTGTTAAACAGTCTTCAAGAATAGGCAGATTTGTATTTACAATATGTCAACCTTATAATCGTGTTAAACAGTCTACAGGAATAGACAGATTTGTCTTTACAATATGTCAACCTCATAATCTTGTTAAACAGTCTTCAAGAAAAGACAGATTTGTCTTTACAATATGTCAACCTCATAATCGTGTTAAACAGTCTTCAAGAATAGGCAGATTTGTCTTTACAATATGTCAAACTCATAATCGTGTTAAACAGTCTTCAAGAATAGACAGATTTGTCTTTACAATATGTCAACCTTATAATCGTGTTAAACAGTCTTCAAGAATAGACAGATTTGTCTTTACAATATGTCAACCTCATAATCGTGTTAAACAGTCTTCAAGAATAGGCAGATTTGTCTTTACAATATGTCAAACTCATAATCGTGTTAAACAGTCTTCAAGAATAGACAGATTTGTCTTTACAATATGTCAACCTTATAATCGTGTTAAACAGTCTTCAAGAAAAGACAGATTTGTCTTTACAATATGTCAACCTTATAATCGTGTTAAACAGTCTTCAAGAATAGGCAGATTTGTCTTTACAATATGTCAACCTTATAATCGTGTTAAACAGTCTTCAAGAAAAGACAGATTTGTCTTTACAATATGTCAACCTTATAATCGTGTTAAACAGTCTTCAAGAATAGACAGATTTGTCTTTACAATATGTCAAACTCATAATCGTGTTAAACAGTCTTCAAGAATAGACAGATTTGTCTTTACAATATGTCAAACTCATAATCGTGTTTAACAGTCTACAAGAATAGACAGATTTGTCTTTACAATATGTCAAACTCATAATCGTGTTAAACAGTCTTCAAGAATAGGCAGATTTGTCTTTACAATATGTCAAACTCATAATCGTGTTAAACAGTCTTCAAGAGTAGTCAGATTTGTCTTTACAATATGTCAACCTTATAATCTTGTTAAACAGTCTTCAAGAAAAGACAGATTTGTCTTTACAATATGTCAAACTCATAATCGTGTTTAACAGTCTACAAGAATAGACAGATTTGTCTTTACAATATGTCAAACTCATAATCGTGTTAAACAGTCTTCAAGAATAGACAGATTTGTCTTTCCAATATATGTGAACCTTATAATCGTGTTAAACAGTCTTCAAGAATAGACAGATTTGTCTTTACAATATGTCAAACTCATAATCGTGTTAAACAGTCTTCAAGAATAGGCAGATTTGTCTTTACAATATGTCAACCTTATAATCGTGTTAAAGAGTCTACAAGAATAGACAGATTTGTCTTTACAATATGGCAAACTCATAATCGTGTTAAACAGTCTACAAGAATAGACAGATTTGTCTTTACAATATGTCAAACTCATAATCGTGTTAAACAGTCTTCAAGAATAGGCAGATTTGTCTTTACAATATGTCAATCTCATAATCGTGTTAAACAGTCTTCAAGAATAGACAGATTTGTCTTTACAATATGGCAAACTCATAATCGTGTTAAACAGTCTACAAGAATAGACAGATTTGTCTTTACAATATGTCAAACTCATAATCGTGTTAAACAGTCTTCAAGAATAGGCAGATTTGTCTTTACAATATGTCAACCTTATAATCGTGTTAAACAGTCTACAGGAATAGACAGATTTGTCTTTACAATATGTCAACCTCATAATCTTGTTAAACAGTCTTCAAGAAAAGACAGATTTGTCTTTACAATATGTCAACCTCATAATCGTGTTAAACAGTCTTCAAGAATAGGCAGATTTGTCTTTACAATATGTCAAACTCATAATCGTGTTAAACAGTCTTCAAGAATAGACAGATGTGTCTTTACAATATGTCAACCTTATAATCGTGTTAAACAGTCTTCAAGAATAGACAGATTTGTCTTTACAATATGTCAAACTCATAATCGTGTTAAACAGTCTTCAAGAAAAGACAGATTTGTCTTTACAATATGTCAACCTTATAATCGTGTTAAACAGTCTTCAAGAATAGACAGATTTGTCTTTACAATATGTCAAACTCATAATCGTGTGAAACAGTCTTCAAGAATAGACAGATTTGTCTTTACAATATGTCAAACTCATAATCGTGTTAAACAGTCTACAAGAATAGACAGATTTGTCTTTACAATATGTCAAACTCATAATCGTGTTAAACAGTCTTCAAGAATAGGCAGATTTGTCTTTACAATATGTCAATCTCATAATCGTGTTAAACAGTCTTCAAGAATAGACAGATTTGTCTTTACAATATGTCAACCTTATAATCGTGTTAAACAGTCTACAAGAATAGGCAGATGTGTCTTTACAATATGTCAACCTTATAATCGTGTTAAACAGTCTTCAAGAATAGACAGATTTGTCTTTACAATATGTCAAACTCATAATCGTGTTTAACAGTCTACAAGAATAGACAGATTTGTCTTTACAATATGTCAAACTCATAATCGTGTTAAACAGTCTACAAGAATAGACAGATTTGTCTTTACAATATGTCAACCTCATAATCGTGTTAAACAGTCTACAAGAATAGGTAGATTTGTCTTTACAATATGTCAACCTTATAATCGTGTTAACCAGTCAACAAGAATAGGCAGATGTGTCTTTACAATATGTCAACCTCATAATCGTGTTAAACAGTCTACAAGAATAGACAGATTTGTCTTTACAATATGTCAACCTTATAATCGTGTTAAATAGTCTACAAGAATGGGCAGATGTGTCTTTACAATATGTCAACCTCATAATCGTGTTAAACAGTCTACAAGAATAGACAGATTTGTCTTTACAATATGTCAAACTCATAATCGTGTTAAACAGTCTACAAGAATAGGCAGATTTGTCTTTACAATATGTCAACTTTATAATCGTGTTAAACAGTCTTCAAGAATAGGCAGATGTGTCTTTACAATATGTCAAACTCATAATCTTGTTAAACAGTCTACAAGAATAGACAGATTTGTCTTTACAATATGTCAACCTCATAATCGTGTTAAACAGTCTTCAAGAATAGGCAGATTTGTCTTTACAATATGTCAACCTCATAATCGTGTTAAACAGTCTTCAAGAATAGGTAGATTTGTCTTTACAATATGTCAAACTCATAATCTTGTTAAACAGTCTTCAAGAATAGGCAGATTTGTCTTTACAATATGTCAAACTCATAATCGTGTTAAACAGTCTACAAGAATAGGCAGATGTGTCTTTACAATATGTCAAACTCATAATCTTGTTAAACAGTCTACAAGAATAGACAGATTTGTCTTTACAATATGTCAACCTCATAATCGTGTTAAACAGTCTTCAAGAATAGGCAGATTTGTCTTTACAATATGTCAACCTCATAATCGTGTTAAACAGTCTTCAAGAATAGACAGATTTGTCTTTACAATATGTCAACCTCATAATCGTGTTAAACAGTCTACAAGAATAGGCAGATGTGTCTTTACAATATGTCAAACTCATAATCGTGTTAAACAGTCTTCAAGAATAGGCAGATTTGTCTTTACAATATGTCAACCTTATAATCGTGTTAAACAGTCTTCAAGAATAGACAGATTTGTCTTTACAATATGTCAAACTCATAATCTTGTTAAACAGTCTACAAGAATAGACAGATTTGTCTTTACAATATGTCAACCTCATAATCGTGTTAAACAGTCTACAAGAATAGGTAGATTTGTCTTTACAATATGTCAACCTTATAATCGTGTTAAACAGTCAACAAGAATAGGCAGATGTGTCTTTACAATATGTCAACCTCATAATCGTGTTAAACAGTCTACAAGAATAGACAGATTTGTCTTTACAATATGTCAACCTTATAATCGTGTTAAATAGTCTACAAGAATGGGCAGATGTGTCTTTACAATATGTCAACCTCATAATCGTGTTAAACAGTCTACAAGAATAGACAGATTTGTCTTTACAATATGTCAAACTCATAATCGTGTTAAACAGTCTACAAGAATAGGCAGATTTGTCTTTACAATATGTCAACTTTATAATCGTGTTAAACAGTCTTCAAGAATAGGCAGATGTGTCTTTACAATATGTCAAACTCATAATCTTGTTAAACAGTCTACAAGAATAGACAGATTTGTCTTTACAATATGTCAACCTCATAATCGTGTTAAACAGTCTTCAAGAATAGGCAGATTTGTCTTTACAATATGTCAACCTCATAATCGTGTTAAACAGTCTTCAAGAATAGGTAGATTTGTCTTTACAATATGTCAAACTCATAATCTTGTTAAACAGTCTTCAAGAATAGGCAGATTTGTCTTTACAATATGTCAAACTCATAATCGTGTTAAACAGTCTACAAGAATAGGCAGATGTGTCTTTACAATATGTCAAACTCATAATCTTGTTAAACAGTCTACAAGAATAGACAGATTTGTCTTTACAATATGTCAACCTCATAATCGTGTTAAACAGTCTTCAAGAATAGGCAGATTTGTCTTTACAATATGTCAACCTCATAATCGTGTTAAACAGTCTTCAAGAATAGACAGATTTGTCTTTACAATATGTCAACCTCATAATCGTGTTAAACAGTCTACAAGAATAGGCAGATGTGTCTTTACAATATGTCAAACTCATAATCGTGTTAAACAGTCTTCAAGAATAGGCAGATTTGTCTTTACAATATGTCAACCTTATAATCGTGTTAAACAGTCTTCAAGAATAGACAGATTTGTCTTTACAATATGTCAAACTCATAATCTTGTTAAACAGTCTACAAGAATAGACAGATTTGTCTTTACAATATGTCAACCTCATAATCGTGTTAAACAGTCTTCAAGAATAGGCAGATTTGTCTTTACAATATGTCAACCTCATAATCGTGTTAAACAGTCTTCAAGAATAGGTAGATTTGTCTTTACAATATGTCAAACTCATAATCTTGTTAAACAGTCTTCAAGAATAGGCAGATTTGTCTTTACAATATGTCAACCTCATAATCGTGTTAAACAGTCTTCAAGAATAGGCAGATTTGTCTTTACAATATGTCAAACTCATAATCGTGTAAAACCGTTTTTTACAACAGATATATAGTTTGTGTCTTTACAATATGATAATCTTTAAATCGTCCGGAACTGTCTATAACAATGGATAGGTTATGTATTTTTAATATGCCAAGCTCTAATTCGTCCAGAGTATTTCTCAACAATAAACAGGTTATGTTTTTATCATATATTACAAGCCCTAATATCCTGAAGCTAATAAATAGTCTACCATTACCATGATTGAAAAATTGTTTTACTCCCAATTGTGAATAACATAAAAAAAAAAAGGTGTTTCTGCTGTATAAATCATATCAGTAGATTAAAAACACATACATTGAAAGACATGTAACACTCACAAAATATTGAGGAACACAACTTAGTTTGGAAACATATCGAACATAAACACAAAAACAGAAAACCATACAGTATTGGTTATCGCTTGCGGTTAATGACACTAGGTCAAAGTTCTGATCATATGGGTGTCTTACTCTCACTTGTAATCGGGGGTCCTCGACAAATGAAAAACACATTTTTTCTCGGAAAATCATTCTGTCTCTACAATACTAATATTTCAATTAATGTTAGATTGAATGCGAGAAAAAAAACTATATCAGAAGAATAAACAGCCAGGAAAACCCACTCATAAACCTTTTCAACCGCTTTTATTCCCACAAAGCTATGGTCATACACAGTTTTGAAATATAAAACAAACGACGGGCTATAAAAAATAATAATTTCAATTATTGTGTTTATTTTTATCAACACATAGCCAAAAGACGTCTCGATTGTTTTGTCAAGCTCATTTTTGTAACATAATATTTGTAAAATATTGGGTTATAAATAACGGACTCCACGATTTATTACGAACCCGATATGTACGTATTTTGAACACAGACTCCTACCGAAGAGGCTGGGAGTCCTACCATTGTAGTTTGGAGCATATATGGGGTATGCGGCCAAGTTAATTAAATTAACGGTACCAATTTTCTTGCACCAGATGAGCATTTCGACAATACATGTCTCTTCAGTGATGCTCGTGGCCAAAATATTTGAAATCCAAATCGTATTCAAAAGATGAAGAGCTATAATCCAAAAGGTCCAAAAAGTATAGCAAAATCCGTGAAATTGAGACAGTAGCACAAAAATATTGCTCAAAGGATTTCAAATTCCATAAATATTTATCCAAGGAACCCATGATCTTTTTGGTGAAGTTCAAATCATCTCTTCGTAAATTTTACGGACGCCATCACGAGTTGGTTGACCGTTATGGAATACATGTTTTTCTCTGACTGTTTATGACGTCTTTACACTAAATCTATTGGAAAATGATGTGTACGGATTGATAATTTAGTCTTAGATGCATGATTTTTTTATTACTTGTTAGTGGCTTTGAACTAGCTGTCAGATAACTTCGAGTACTCTCAGATCTGTTCCTACTGTCTTTTTGTTGTCGGGATGTATAAGTACCCGGCCACGTCTACTTGTATTTATGTCCATCTGATGAGTTAAGCCTTTTTCAACTGGTTTTTATTGTTCGTTCTTATGTTGTACTGTTATACCACTGTCCCAGGTTAGGGGAGGGTTGGGATCCCGCTAACATGTTTAACCCCGCCACATTATTCATGTATGTGCCTGTCCCAAGTCAGGAGCCTGTAATTCAGTGGTTGCCGTTTGTTTATGTGTTACATATTTGGTTTTTCGTTCATTTTTTATATAAATAAGGACGTTAGTTTTCTCGTTTGAATTGTTTTACATTGTCATATCGGGGTCTTTTATAGCTGACTATGCGGTATGGGCTTTGCTCATTGTTGAAGGCCGTACGGTGACCTATAGTTGTTAATGTATGTGTCATTTTGGTCTCTTGTGGACAGTTGTCTCATTGGCTATCATACCACATCTTCTTTTTTATATTCACAAATGATATCGGATATGTTCCTTACGTCGTAATAACAATCCCCTTCCCTTTCATAAAATGTGACCTACCGAAATAGACTATTTACCGGATTTGTTATCTCATAAGCAACACGACGGGTGCCACATTTGGAGCAGGATATGCTTACCCTTCCGGAGTACCTGAGTTCACCCCTGGTTTATGCTGGGGTTCGTGTTGTTTATTCTTTCGGTTTCTGTGTTGTGTGGTGTGTGCTATTGTTTGTCTGTTTGTCCTTTTCATTTTTTGACATGGCGTTGTCAGTTTATTTTCGATTTATGAGTTTGACTGTCCTTCTAGTATCTTTCGTCCCTCTTTTCTTTAATCATGAGAATTAACTCCAACGAGGAAAAAGCTAGGTTAGTTTGCAAATCCTAGAACATGTGCTATTACCTAACAAAATACCTCAAATGTTTCTCGATAGATTCAACTAAATTGAATTTAGTTGAATTTATATATAAATATATAAATGAAAAATCAGAAGAGTTTAATTCTTCTGATTTTTTATTTATAAATGATTTTCGGTTAAAATTTTATCAACTGAATACCATGGACATAAAACAAACACTTTTTGTGTCATTATTGCAGATTGTTAGGTAGTTTAATGGTTGTTTTTTGCCTCATGTACGTTTATGCATGAAGTAAGTAAGTGTGTGGTTTTTCTTTACTATGTTCACTTGCTGGGAGCTTGGCGATGGTCTGAGCTATAAAAAATACCCAAAAAATCTTTTGAGATGGAAAGTTATTGGATATTGGAGATGACATAACGTTTTTTTGTTATATGATTCTTATTTATTACTAAATGCTTAAAAAATATATAGTAATACGTATTTTGCCAGATACAATAATGGAAAAAAAAATGATTTTGATTTATATAATTGGGCAGTAATGAATACCATATGTGTGTTAATGATCTTGCAAAATAGGTCCGTTGTGTATTTTTAACATAATGTTCTGTGCTAAAAATGTGATTATAGAGAAAAAAGAAGATGTTAAATCATGAACAAAAAAAATCATTTAGTGACAATTATAAGTGGAGAAAAAATGTAATCATTCTATATATTTAATTATAACTCAACAACACAATTTTGTATATGCCACTAATAAAGTTTACTTAATTGTAAGCTTTATAAGCCATTCCAGCAGGGTAACCGTATCCGTCAATATATTTGTTACCGTAAACCCATAAACCAAATCGAACTTTCTTTTTATGTTCTATGTGATGATACCCTGCCGATATAGGCAGACTGAAAGTGCTTACATTATTCATCCCTTCAGAAATGTTAAAAACACTACTTCGATTATTGAAAGAATTTCCATCCAGCAAAAATCCATTAATAGCATCGCTCTGCACCGTTATGCTTATGAAGCTGTCAAACCAGTATGGTACTACGAAATCATATTCATAAAGATATTGATTTACACCCAGAATCGTCATCATAAAAGGATCTCCTTTTCCTCCACTTAACCCATGCGGATATGACGTGACAAGTATGTCATCAGATGATGAAATAAAAGAGATCGTGTTGTAATAAAAATCGAAGAAATCTCTTGCGTTAATGGTTTTTGATATTGTCTTGTTACCAGTTTTAATGGTTAAATTCGTACTGTTTATTACCTGTATACGTACAGTGTTGTTCAAACGTGTCGATATATAAGGAGTTATGAACATATCATCTAGTTGATCAGTAGGTATAACTGATTCTATAAATTGATTACAACTACCCGCTCGAATATTGTCTGCAAAATTACACTGGTTACCACTGACAACAATGACTGGTTTAGATGATGTTACCAATGTTCCTGATAGGTCTGATGTAGTTGATAACTGAAATGTGTCATACTTGCTTACCATTACTCTAATCGTATCGTTGTTACTATACTGTTTGCTGTCATATGTTACAGAACCACTTTTCAAGTTCAAATTTATACTGACAACTGTATTTTGATAACATGGTGTAAGTGCTATCATATTTTTATATCTTGTAATAAATGCAGGTAGAGTTGGTATAATGTATTTAGTAGAGGCAAATCTCGTAGGCATTGATGAGTATCCCTCTGAGAGTTCGGTTCCGAAGAAAAATCCGTAAACATTTATTCCTTTATCTGAGTGAAGTTCTATGCCAGCCATATGTATTCCATCAGACGGTAGAACACTTTTACTCAGATTATATTCTGTATTACTTTTGTCCATAGTGATAGTATGAATTTTGTTCTCGTTGAAATAACGAACTGAAAGACGTGTTGTGTTTTCTGATGCTACCAAAATTTTCGGTGTTGCCGGGAAACTAGAAATTCCTTCTTGAAAAATTACCATGAAACTTGTATCTTTTCCACCTGTATAAAATATATAAGTTAATACACAAGTAACAAATATTTGCAAAAAAAGCTTCCAGAGAAAACTAAGAATTTTGGTTATACATAATTCATACTCGAGTCTTAAAAGTATATTTTGAATTTAATAATAAAATAAATCAATTATACTTTCAATAACTGGGGTTGAAGTACATTGTCTACCATCCATCAACGAAAAGGATTTGAACAAGAACTGGTGACAATGAGTAAAACTCATATGAAATTTATTGGATAATACTACATATAGGCTGTTGTCTGCTCTATGGTCGAGTTGTTGTATCCCTTTTACAGTCCTCATTTCCATTCTCAATTTGATAGCTATCACCGTGAATATTACAAAAGAACATCAGATACAAATAATATCGGAGACTGCAACCCGAACAGGCACATATAAATCGTGCCTGGATAAACATATTACCTTATTTTGATGTGTTGTTTAGTGCATGATTTTCTAAAAGGAAATTATATACAATGTAAAACTAGACACTTCATATGATTGATTGATGATTGCATATTATCTCGTGTGATTACACATTTCAATACCATTTGGGAAAGTTAAACATTGTGAAAGTGCAGACAGGACAGTTTTATATTACACGATTTGTCTTTGGCATGGGGACATTAACAGAAGTAAATTTGTAATAAATGGAAATCAAACATGTATTCTTTATTCAACGAAATTGGGGCGACACGACTTTTATAATTCATATGATTTTCATTAAACTTTTGTCATTGTATAGTGATTAGAAAAAAGGAAAGGACACAAAGGGATCGATTACCCATTAGAATTAGAGAGTAGGCACAAATCCATAATATAATGAAATCATCAAAGTTTAACAATGACAGTATAAATACACTAGCTAGCAGGCAAGTGACTCTCAGCCAAAAACCATACTTTGTTTATCAAATTGACTTTGTTTTACTAACAAAATAACAAAAGCATGGTTTCAAATAGCAAATAAGTTGCGTGTATAACCAAATATCCAAAAAAAATAATAATTACCATGTATTACGTTATGTATTCTGAAATAGCTACATAGATAAGGTGACCAATGACTAGTTCGTATGAAGTATTTTATTTCTTGAATAATGAAGAATAACTCATTGCACAATTTTCTGGCGTCAAGAATTAAAGACAGCTCATTCCTACGGAATTGATGTGCTTTTTATTTTCGAGAAAACGAAAACATACAAAACATGTTCAAAAACTTTAAAGCTAGGTTCACATTGCCGATCAGACCAACTCGATCAATCACGATCAAGACAAATTAAGCGATCGGGAGACTGGTCTGACTCAATAGACAAGAATATTCGGGGTGATCTACCTTGGTTTTCATCGATCTGACTTTCTACCCGAGAGTTTTTGACATGTCAAAAACATTCGAGTAAGGATCGAGAAGCCTGTCACTCAAGAATTTGTCGAGTAGCGGTCGATTTGATCGGGAAAGGATCGTGCAGAGATCGAGTTTGGTCGGAATACAAATAGTTTATCGATCATTACTCGATCATTTCGATCTTTAAAAGATCGCTTCATGATCACAGCGACTTCTCTTATTTTTTTCGTCCCAGACCAACTCGACCATACACAATCTATATGCGACCACATTCGACCACTTTTCAATCTCTACTCGGCCATATACGAGTATTCATGACTGCTACAGGATTCTATAAAAATGTGTGCAGCTCTAGATCTGATGAACTCTCATAACTTTGCTTCTTCAAAAATTTATTGTCACTATTTATTTTTAACTGTACTTAAACCCTTCCATGAATAGTACGTGTTGGTACTTTTGCAAGGAGGGATAAAGTTTTAAAAGAGAAACAAAAGATATAAAAAGAACAATCGAACTCAAAGGTAAAAAACAAACCGACACAGCCAAAACGAAAAACGGAGCGGACGAGAAGACAAACAGCAGTACACATAGCACAACATACAAAACGAGAAACTTAGCAACACGAAACCCAATAAAACCTGGGATGATCTCCGGTGTTTCGGAAGGAAAGTAGATCCTGCATTTTGGTCCAAAGGATTTGTCAAATAGGAAAGTAAGTAAGGATCAAAATTCATTCGAAGACAGCTGATGAATACTTTAACCTTCAGAGTTAGTTTTTAAGAACATCAATATCATCTTTTACTTGTTTAATGGGCTATTTTTGTTTGACTGTCCGTATTTTCCGCCTGTCCAGAAATTGTAGTATAAAAATAAGAAGATGTGGTATAATTGCCAATGAGACAACTCTCAACAGGACACCAAATGACATAGAAATTAACAATTATATGTCACCGTATGGTCGAATATTTAAAAACACTTTTTTTTTCATACGCTTTTTGACGCAGTTTTATAAAACAAAAATGGACGAGAGACAAATGCTTTTAATTTTAATTCGTGATAGATATATGTAAACAATTTCAGAAAAGATATCCTCTAGGGGATTGAAATTTTATTTTTGGCCAAATTCTGGGAAAATATGTGACATCTTTACCCTATTTTTGCAATAAAACGCACTTCTGACGTATTAAAATTTAAACTTGGTGCCTTTTGTTAGCTCATATTCGTGTGTTTCTTTGTCAAATATGTTCTCCTATTTATTTGTATTGTAGTCCTGTAATGTTGTGTTGTCATTTAAATGTTGTATTAACATGGACATTAAAGCGGGAGGTTTGACATGCTACAAAACCAGGTTCAACTCACCATTGTTTTCCTTTAAAAAATGTCCTGTACCACGTCAGGCATATGGCAAGTGTTACATTATAGTTCGTTTCTGTGTGTGTTACATTTTAACGTTGTGTTTACTTTGTGTCGTTTGTTTCCTCTTATATTTGAGTGTGAATTCAAATTATTATAAGACGTGTCATGGTACTTTTCTATCCCCAATTTATTATATCCAGTTTCGAAGTTATATTTGGTATTCTAATCAGATTCTGTTTAATGCTTGGTTCGTTTCTGTGTGTGTTACATTTTAATGTTGTATCGTCATTTTCCTTTTATATTTAATGCGTTTCCCTCGGTTCTGGTTTGTGACCCGGATTTCTTTGTTTCTATCGATTTTTGAGTTTTGAACATCTGTATACTACTGATACCTTTATCTGTAAACAATTTGTGCAGAAGAAATACATGACCTTTTAAATTAAAACCAAATCTCTTGTCGTTTTGTGAACCGTCATCAAACTAATTGTATCTTAGTTCTAAACCTCAAGAGGGTATAAAAGAAGGACGAAAGATACCAGAGGGACAGTCAATCTCATAAATCAAAAATAAACTGACAACACCATGGCTAAAAATAAAAAGGACAAACAGACAAACAATAGTACACATGACGAAATATAAAAAACTAAAGAATAAACAACACGAACCCATAACAACCTAAACCGTTACAATACAGAACGTCGTTTTCAATCTTCCAAAATGCTGTTGTTCATTGTTCCGATTTTTATCCTGAGATCACCCCTCATTGTTGTTGGGGTTCGTGTTGCTCAGTCTTATTCCTTCTTCGATTCTTTTTGTTTACTAATGTTTGTTTGTTTGTCTGTTTGGTTTTTTTTTTCTTTTGTACCAATGGCGTTATCACTTCTTCTTTGATCTTACAGTTTGAATGTCCCTCTGGTATCTTTCATCCCTCTTTTATATAGTTTTTCTAGTTATGTTCTGTTTTTTATATATCTCTGCATAATGAATATATTATCTTTTTGGCTAATAAAGAATCACACATAAGTGTTTTAAATGTAAATAACATACTTTGAACCTACCTAAATTCTTGAAATTCACAATAAAATTTGGGACTCCAACTTATATCCCTAAATAGTGTAGCCCTCCTTCTATATGACTGCAAATTATCTACACTTTTTGGATTTGTTTTATTTAATCTCAATGATCAAAAAATCCATTTGTAAACCTACTAATTTATATATGCTAACTTCAGCCATGTTTACAACATATAAACTCCCTGGATAACCGAATTATCTATTCTACAATGTTACAACTAATGCCTTCATTATCATGTTGTATTTAAACAAACCGTTTTTAAATCTAGCAAATTAAACTCCTAACCACGGTGTATAAACGACAGTACTATACATTAAGAATAGATGTGTCAAAGCGACATATATGACCCCGTCTCAAAAAGTTGAAAAATCTGCAATTTCAATTACACATGTGGACACAAACATGAAGGTACATGTAGTCTCACATTTAAAAAAATCAGCTCAAAATCTGGAGGCGTAAAAAAAGTCCGTATAACTAAGATTTTAAACAATTTTCAAAGTTGGAAACCTTTAATATTGGTAAAAATTAGCGTAGCGGAACGAAACTTTAACTTGATCTGTAACTCATCATGGTTAGCATACATACCAAATATCAAAAAATCAACCCAATATCTGAAAGCATTTAGAAAAAAGGTTCGTATAACTGTGATTTTCAAAAAAAAATTAAGTCCAAAGCCCTAAATTACAGCATAAATTAGCCGAACAGAGCGAAACTTAAACCTGATCTGTAACTCATTCTTGTTAACTCACATGCCAAAAATCATCACAATATCTGAAAGCATTAAAAAAAAAAGTCCGTATAACTGTGATTTTCAACATTTTATCAAAGTCTAAAACCCGTAATTTCGGCAAGAAATAGCGGAGCGGAACGAAACTTAAACTTGATCTGTAGGCGTTTAGAAAAACTCCGTATTATGGTTTGTTGTGGAATCACGGAGTGACGGAATAACAGAAAGACAGAATAACGGACAAGGACTAACAATTCAGAGAACCAAACTATTCATAAACGACATAACTCCTTACTTAACGGTAATTATTATAACACAAGAATTGATACCTAAACCTGTCGAAAAGCCGCTAGTTATTTATGTAATTCTCTTAATAATTTAACAATACAATTTTAAGTCTTAAAACCACGTTAAAAATGCGTATTCATAACTTGTTAAATAATAATTTTTCTTCCGACGTATTCAAACTCAAGTACTTGAAGACTTCATATGTGTTAATGTGTCCTGCGTTGAAAATAATTCTGACAACTAGAGTATATATAGATATAGGGATACAATAATCCTTTTTGTGGTCTGAACGTTCCTGATCCAGTTGAATTAGTACACAAATAAAAAGTAAACCCAGACTTGAGCTTTGGGCCCACCGAATTAATTTTGTTTATAAATTTAATATCTTACCTGAATATTCACATTGTTTACCGAAGAATCCATTTGTACAGACGCATATGCATTCATTATTAGTTTTTTTTATAGATTCCACCATTGTAACACGTTGTATGAGTATCTGGAATAAATTAAATCATCTTTTTTAAAGTATTGAACTAAATTGCACTAATACAAATGTGTTAATATCATGAATGTACGTGTAAATATGATATAAAGTTGATATGAACACGTATTAAAGATAAATTACTTTTCTCTAAACGAGGGGAATAAAAAACTTATTTTCATTTAGATAAATTACAAAAGAAATGGTTGGACATACTTTTGTTTTTATTGCTGATTTCTTCTCCTATTGAAGATACTTGACGTTCAGTAACTAATCAATCAATCTTTGATCATAACATGTCTTCTTCAAGTAGAACTTGTGAAGGAATGAGCATAGTCATTTATCTTCATACACTTGTTAAACCAGTTTTCGACGTAAGGTAATACTTTATCTATTGTTTTTCAGAAATTTCATTTCCTTGTACAAGACTGTATTAAAACCAGTTGGAGCATATAAACTATGAACGTATAAGACTGTCTCAAATACATGACTAAGTCATCTAACCAACAAGACATAACCGGGAAAAACACATATACATTAATTAATTATATAAATAGACCAATAAACATTCACCACCAAAGGATACCAATGAACCCTTACACTCATACAATACAATACAACACAATATGTTTTGTTTCAAAAACACTCCGTCACATTGACATGTGAAACTAGAGGTTAATTACAAAATACAATCACATACAAATAAAGAAATAAATAAAACAATGATGGGGATATTGCATATTCAGTTTGGTTTACAGCCTTGCATATATAGATTTGTAAAAGTTTTATGTTTTACGAAATTCAAATAAATCTAGAATTTCCGAATGTTAGAGTTTGACCTCTGCGATCGTATCAGGCTGCGCTCAGCAAAGCATTTTATTTTTCTAAATTCAATCTTTTCTTTTAGATCAATTGATGAAATGACCCCCACACACATGGGATATAAAGACAAACGCAGTGTGTATGGTGTAAATGTATTTACGGGGGAGAAAAGGACAAGATAAGTGGAGGTAAAGCAACCAACAATCAATCAATCAATAAGTGGAGGTATGTATAAAATACACTTTTACCTATTCCGACACTCAAAAACTCACAAATGAACAATCATACGTTTTAATTCATACTTCACCTTTATGTGGGAATAGGAATATTCAATTTGAGAGGTTTGCCGATCTTTCCTCCTAAATATGAAAACAGAGTTCGATAAGATAGACGTAAGAAACAAAGACAGTATATGTAATTGTTCATTGTGTTGATTCATATATACCTAGGTTAGTACTCTCTCCGTTTTCACTCTCCCGCAGTTTCGTCCCATTTTGCTTTTCAATTGCTGTCAATCTCATATCAATATCCGCTAATTTCTGTCGTAGCGGAACTAAATTAGAAAATAAAAACTTTAAATTTCAAGCCGCGACAACTTTAACTTAGATTTTCTTTCAAAGGTAAAATTAATGGTGATACATTAAAATAAATTAAGATATCATATAAAAAATATTGTTTCTTTCTCGATTATTTGTTATAAGATGACACACATATTTTAGTCATGTTTGAGAAGATGTTGTTTGAGTTCAGACTACAAATTTCGATTGAAATTAGCGATTCAGTGTTTAAGCTATTGTCCATGCTGCAAAATCATAGAGAAACCTGCACGAGAAACAAAATCCTATTTATGTCTGTCCTACCTATTACAATAAAATAGATAACTGTCAGTATAATTCCAGTTGTCAACATATTTATTGTTAGTGCAAGGCAATTAGTTTTTATCCATTTTTTCCACAACAGAACTACCACATGGTCATTTTTTATTTTCTTCTCCTCCATCTTCAAGTCGTCGTATCTATGGTCATCATCTTCTCTTTTGATTTCTTCGTAAACCTGCATTTGTATTTCAGCCATTTTTATTTATTTACGAATTTTATACTACACTTGACATTAAACTAGTTAATGACTTCTACTTGTGATGGTCCTATTAATTTATAATACATATAAGGAAGTATTATACGAAAGAAAATGAACACGTGACAATCATTCGTCAATTTGGATGTAAACATACTGAATTCGTTTAATTGTCATGGTTACTGTCTGTGTCAAGATTTGTCAGTTCTTCGTCTTCCAGTAAGACTTTCCTACCACATGTTTTAGATTGCGCGCATGAAAATAATTTTAAATTTAATAACAAAAAACAAAAACTGGGTAACATTTATATACAGGTACAAATAAAAACATGTCATTTAATTTACTGACGAAGCTGGGCCTTGAAAGATGCAGGACTCGGGGCAGATACCTTATTGTTGGGCAAGGTGATTATTCTAGGATAGTATTAAACGACTCCTTCCAAACTGCTGTCTTGCATGATGGTATTCTGAATGATTTTGCGTTGCTATTTCTTGAAGGAAGTTCATTTTGTTAACAGCTTATTTGATGTATCGAACTTAGAATAGTTTTTTTTAAGCTTATACATCATTAACAGTCGGCTCTGTTTTCTTTCTCACTTGTAGGGCAGTTCATTCTAGATGTTCAAACATGTTACACCACTGGGTCGATGCCACTGCTGGTGGACGTTTCGACCCCGAGGGTATCACCAGCCCAGTAATCAACACTTCGGTATTGACATGAATATCAATAATGTGGTAATTTTTATAAATTTCCTGTATACAAAACTTGCTTTTTGAAAAACTAAGGATTTTCTTATCCCAGGCATAGATTACCTTAGCCGTATTTGGCACAACTTTTTGGAATTTTGGATCCCCAATGCTCTTCATCTTTGTACTTGTTTGGGTTTATAAATATTTTTGATTTAAGCGTCACTGAGGAGTCTTATGTATACGAAACGCGCGTCTGGCGTACTAAATTATAATCCTGGTAACTTTGATAACTATTTACTAGCAGTTGAAGTGTGATAAAATTGAGAAAGGAAATGGTGAATATGTCAAAGCGACAACCACCCGACCATAGAGCAAACAACAGCCGAAGGCAACCAATGGGTCTTCAATGTAGCGAGAATTCCCGCACCCGTAGGTGTCCTTCAGCTGGCCCCTAAAATATGCATAATAGTACAGTGATAATGGACGTCATACTAAACTCCGAATTATACACAAGAAACTAAAATTTAAAATCATACAAGACTAACAAAGGCCAGAGGCTCCTGACTTGGGACAGGCGCAAAATTGCGGCGGGGTTAAACATGTTTATGAGATCTCAACCCTCCCCCTATACCTCTAGCCAATGTAGAAAAGTAAAACAATAACAATACGCACATTAAAATTCAGTTCAAGAGAAGTCCGAGTCTGATGTCAAAAGATGTAACAAAAGAAAATAAATAAAATGACAATAATACATAAATAACAACAAACTACTAGCAGTTAACTGACATGCCAGCTCCAGACCTCAATTAAACTGATTGAAAGATTATGTCTTCATCATATGAATATCAGGTACAATCCCTCCCGTTAGGGGTTTAGTATCATACTATCATAAAATATATGAGAAGAACATAACCCGTGTCATGCCAACAACTGTTTTTTTAGAAATAAATGTGTTTAGTTCCGATGCAAAGACCCTATCAGTGAATCAATGTTAAAGCCAAAATATGCAATCTTTAATGACCTGACAACAGTATCGTAACTATATCCCCTTTTAATAAGTCTGTTAGTAACATACCTTGCTGCCATTCTTTGAATTATTTCCAATTATTTCCAATCTATCTATGTCATTTATTAGTACGGGTTCCATACTGCACTGACATATTTTTATGTTGATTTGACAAGGGACACCTATGATTTTTCCATTATAAACTTATTTTTATGAAAGACAAAGAGACTGATGCAAACAAAGCAAATGTTCATACGTTGTCAAAGTTTATTGATTGACATCTTTAATTATTTCAAAATATATTCGCAATTAACAATTTATATATGTTTTGATAGAATGTAAGCTCTATGACAAGTATTTTGGTTTGCATACTGTATTCAGTACCAACGAATAATTTTGACACATCGATGCGTGACCCTTGCAAGTATCTTTTGATAAAACAAAGATCATTCTATGTTATATAGGAAGCAAGAGTTATACTCACTTAAAATATTGGTACTGTTTTCAATAAATTTTTAAACGTACTGTTATATTGTAATAAACACATAAATTTTCATGATGACGATGCATAAATTAAAGAATTGTTCAAAATCATCTTTTACTAAACTGATTATAACGTATTTGTACTAATTACATTGGATGTGTACTATACTTAGTTATAAGAGTGGGATATTAGCAAATGCAATTCACAGAAACTATACGTTAAATAAACAAAGTCATTCTTATTAGCAAGGTTTTTCAATACTTCAATGTTAATCTGACAGTTACAAGGACATCGAAAACTCAATTAAACAAATAAACTTAATACTAATAACATTATGAACAAGGTATAATTCATAATTGTAATCACGTTTTTACAAATAACTCTCAATTAGCCTGCTTGCTTGATCAACGAACTTCACTTCTACCATGTCTACAAGCAAATATAGATCAACAGCCTGGGTTTTCGATAAACCGGATGAAGCCTTTAAATATCTGACTTGGGCCGGTTGTTTAAATTGTTCTGACCTCGTTAAAAACTCTTACGTGTCTTTACTTAACGCATGGTTAAAATGGTGTTGTTCGACATTAATTATTTTATCCACTCTATAAATATTTAACTAAAGTTTAGAGGCTGATTTTGTTACCTATAATGCAAGTATTTGTTAATTTTCATTCCAACATGGCTGACATGTCTTCTAAAAAACAAAGGGACCGAAAATTTAACTTTACTCAAGAAGAATAGAATGTTATACAAGACCAAGTTGAAAACGTATACAAAATCTTGAATGACAAATTTAGGGATGGAGTAACCAATTCAAGCTCTGCAGTCTGGAACAAAATTTCAATTTTGGACAGTGCTCTTGGTGTTACAAACATATCAATTAAAGACTGTGAAGAAACGAAGAAGGATGCTAAAAAGGTGTTTTGCAAATTGAACAGGGAGCAGAAGGCCTCGTTGGTGGTCCACAGGCAATCAATTTAGTCTGGCCGTAGCAAGGACAATAGACATTTGCAAAGACTTAGCTTTTTTTCAATAGGTTTAAATGAGTTGAAAATGTATTTGGTGTGTATCACTTACTAATTCATCCTCTATTGTAAATAGATTCAAAAAAAAATATACAAAAATAAATAAAATGCTTTTTTTTATCACCTACAATTTTATGCTGATACAAAAATCGCTTAATATTTCTACTTAATCTTTATTGACTGAGGATTGTCAGTATTTCTACCGAAGATCGTTGATATTTCCTTTAATAAAAACACCTCAACTGCATGATGGTGCAAGTTGAGTGGTGACAGACGATGTCTGATTAGCCAACACATACTGAATACTCAAACATTTACTTGTACAGTACATTTTGCAATGTAATGCAAAACCCAGAATGTTGTACACCCTCTTCAGTGTCAATGTGGCATGCAGGACTTTAGTGAGATAGAACAGTTATCCACCAAACGCATATATGGTCATCGAAGAGACTACAACTGCAAACCTACCTCCCCATAAGTCGTATAAACAAAAACGAGGGTTGGTTAAGGGTCGACAGACTTGCTCGGGATAAAAAAATAGTTAAGGACAGTTTCCCCAGAAGGCATTAATGAAAAAACATAATGAGTTCCTACCATCACTTGTTTCTCAGGCTTCAGTGCAGGACTCTCTCAGTTTTAAGAAATTTTTTCCTCCTCCCAAACATTAATATTGAACAATTTACCAGCTTATTGATTCGTGATAATTTGTTAGATGTTAAAGATCAGTATTTTAGTTGATAAGTATCATTTGATATCTAATTGATGAAGGATATTAGTCATCCGAAATATTAAATATTTTTCATGATTTTACTTTTTCTATTTTGATGTCGGTGTACCCTTTCAGACTTGTTTATTAGATATATCTACGTATCTCAAGTATACATATAAAATTGCGTGAAAAACATCCTGCTTGAAGGAGGTATGAATAAATATTAGGAACTCATCCTCTTTGTTTCTATTCAATAGAGACGGAAAGTTATAGATTAAAAGTGGGACACACTTGACCTCAAATGATAAGGAAGATAGCTCTCAGTCCTTACGCTCAGCTGGAAACTAATTCTATTTTTATCAAGTTAACCTTAGAATAATTAAACTTGTTTTGTATTTGTTTTATTTTGAATAACGATGACTTGGTGTAATCATAAGGACATGTACATTCTGTTCTATTCGGATTTTACAGATTAATATTGAACTGAATTGCAACAGTAGAATATGAGCAAATGTGCAGAAACTACTTACCAAAGATACCAAGACATTTTATGAGTAAAGTTTTTTTTAAGTTTCAATGATACGTTGTCTGTAACGGAAGCCGATGAGGGTTATTCGAATAAAAAATGTATGTCGCAATTGACCGTTTAAGATTCTAAAGGACTATGCGTTATTTCAATTTTCGTATCCCAAAATGAAAAACGTCACGTCATTGGTTGTATTTCCATTTTATATGACATTTTTAACCCAATGCAACGTTTTGTTAGCCACTGAAATATTACCCAGAATGCATAATAATCTGAAACAGCGAATTATGACATAGTATGTTGTAATTACGATATCATTATGTCGTGAAAACAACATCCGTATGTCGTTATAACGTCATCGTTATGTCGTTATTACGACCTCGTTATGTCAAAATTACGACAATCTTAGCGTTGTTTCTTTTTGATCCGATCGGAAATTCAAAATGTTCGATATATTAGGTAAAAGATTGTATTGAAACACTATGGGAAACAATATTTGTATCTTCCTTTTTCCGGGTGTCATTCGGTTTAACGAGAGAAATGCTCGTGAAAGAATATCTAACGGTGGACAAGTATTGCGAGACGATCGTGAATGCTCTGGTACCGGATCGTGAAAGACATGTAATCGAGAAGACACATGAAAGGTCAATAAATAATCTTATTTAATTAATTACACAGACAAATTTACCAAAAAAAACTGTCTGTCAAAATGGTTCAACATTATGATTAGTATCTGAGAAAATCCAGTTTCAAAAGAACATAGTTTTTACAAAAGAACAAAAGGCAGATTGCTTCTCGACATTTCAATGACATAAAAAATGTCAAACAAACACAATTTTTTCACAAGTTCGAATAACATAAACTACTTTTATCCGAATGAGGGCATTCCATTTGAATGAATCAAATGGTGCTCACAGTTATTTTGTATAAACATAATCTGGAACTTGGTAAAAAAAAGAAATATTTACACAAAATTGATTTTTCTGATGGTTAAAGATCACGTACCGCTTTTTGAAGATCGTGAAAAAGGATCGTGAAAGATTTGATGCTACGAAGAAGTTTAAATTATTCTTTAATTATATGATAATTAACATTTGTTATTGGTATTGACAAAAAACTATATTGGCTAAGATCCTCAATAAATTTAAGCATTTCAAAGTAATAATATTTTCAGAAAATGTAAGGAACAATTTCAAACCATGTTCAAACAGATAATTGATTAATATGATCGTATAAAAACATTTCGACGACTCAGTTCTAAGCCAACTAGAAGAGAATGAATGTATTACAAGCTTAAGAAATGTATCTTTCAATATCAGTCTTGCGATTAAAGACATGCACCATTTATTTGCAAACAAACTTACGAACTCGATAAATTTATTTTGAAAGTTCAAAAGGAAACTATCAAAAACTACTCCTGCGATATTCCCGTGCTTGCATTTCATGATTTTCCTGATAGAGGGTTGCTGCTCACAAGGAAGCTATTAAACCAAGCGGCTAAAATGGTGAAGGTAAAATCATCCCTTCGTTAATTTTACGGACGCCATCACGAGTGGATTGACCGTTATAAAATAACCGTTTCACATATGATATCGGATATGTTCCTTACGTCGTAACTACAATCATCGTCCCTTTCATGAATGTGACCTAGAGAATTATACTATTAACCAGATTTGTTATAACATAAGCAACACGACGGGTGCTACATGTGGAGCAGGATATGCTTATCCTTCCGGAGCACACGAGACTACCCCTTATTTTTGGAGGGGTTCGTGTTGGCTTATTCTTTAGTTTTCTATGTTGTGTCATGTGTTCTATTGTTTGCCTGTACGTCTTTTTCATTTCTACCCAGGCGTTGTCAGTTTATTTTCGATTAATGAGTTTGACGATCCCTCTGGTATCTATTGTTCCTCTTTTATTGATGCGATAAAAACAAATATATTAATGACAAAGGCTGTAATTGCAGATACACTTAAAGCACACAATTGTATCCTTAATTCAATTTCACAGTTTAATGAATCTAACGAATATATAATGAACATTTGCAATAAAGTTGATTTGTCTGCATCACCATTGTTTTTCGCTTTCAAAGATCACATTTTAATTGAAGACGAAGAGACCCTTACACACCTTATCAAACAAAAAACAAAGAAATGGGAAGAAATCAGAGGCTCATTTAAGGTGACAGGAAGTAAACCGCACCAAGCACTTGGTCTTAATGGATTAAAAAAAAACAATAAGGCTTTTTCAGGAGGCAATAGGTCGGGCAAAGACAACCCGAACCAAATGATATACAGAAACAAGCAATAAAACATAGAACTGAAAATGAAATAAATGAGCTAGCTACCCTTCGTTCCTAAGTTTAACCAGCATATTTTCCAAATTAAAGTTACTACGAACAAGGTATGGAAAAATGACAGTCGTGATATCATTGATGTGTCCTTCGACAGAAGTATACGAGCATCACAGAAACATTCAGAAAATATCACATTTGTCCTAGAAGTTAAATGCCAGTATACTCCTGTTTACTATAAGATTCACAAAAGATATATTTGCCAAGTTATGTTGGAAATGAGAGCATTAGGTTAATTAATTGGCCAAACATAACTTTTACATTTGTCAGTTTCTAAGGTACTGTAAGGATCGGAACACATATATTTGGTGTACGGGATGTTTGTAGAGGTCAGTATGGCATAGTTTATCTTACCCTGACCTCTTTTTATGAACCATTGACAATTGTAAGCGTATTTGACACTTCTAATAAAACCCTTAGTACTACAGACGTTCAACAAATATACTTAAGGAAAGCAGACGAGACATTTCAGCATTTGCGCTCTGGTATTCTTTAGTCTGAAGTTATCTCATTGGAAATCAATTCATCTGCTACGTTGGATTTAAAGATACATAGCACTTAAGAAAGTACTGTTGCACAAAATGTTGCTTATCGTTTAATCTCAAATTGCTCATGAAAGATGCTGTTTTTGCTATAAGTTTTTGGTTAATGGTTAACATTTTAGTTTAAACGTTGTATACCCATATTATTGAGTAAATAGTGGCGGTCTGTCTAAATTGTACTCGACAGATTCTCAGCGCTGAACTTTTCAAACTGATTTAGACACGTTTTAAATTGATGTTTTTAACTTTCGAGGTAAAGTGTTGAATTAAAAAAAATTGATAGCCCAAAACATTTTCAGACTGTTGATGAACATGATCATGATGAAGCTAGACAGCAACATAAGCATGACAACATTAATTTAATTTGCATCTGTTGACAACACAGATCAGGATGACAATGTAGATCATACTGAATTAGAAGTTCCAACAATACCACCTGCTAAAAAGCAATCTGAAAAAAGAACAATAACAGCAAAGCATCTACTAGCAAGACAGAAGCACCAAAAAGAAATAAAGATGGAAATAGTGATAATGTAGACAAAGTACAAACCCCCAATAGATAGATTTGTTAGAAAACCACATACATAGGAGAATAGTGTATGCAAATGACAGCTCACCTCTAACACCTACTGAAGCTTTACATGACAAAACTAGTGGAAATATTGGAACTAAAAAAAGTAAAGAATAATTCAAATGTATAGAAATCACAAAACCATGACAATGATTGCACAATAGTTTTATCATACAAAGTTACTATAAAAAAAGGACAAATAAATTACAGCTCATTTCAAGAGTTTTCCAATCAAATAGACAAAACATAAATTGTAACTTTTGCCTTATCTGTTTCAGTATTGTTTTTGTTTTGCTGAAATTTTATCTTAATTTGATATCATTTAAAAAAAAAATGTAAAAGTTTACAGCTCTTTAAAAGAGTTAAAAGTTGCTATGAAGAAGTTGTTTTTAAAAGTGAAGTTGTACTAAAATGTGAAATATGTAACGAAACTGTGAAAATGTCAAATGTGTAGATGTTGTTTACCTATCATGATACATGTAATAATACATCAGCTGTTCAATGTTTACATTATAAACATAGGAATTAGGTTTTTACCTATGCTATATATTGTAAACGATTCACACTATCACACTGTGTCTAAACCACACCGGCAAAATTTGATCGGACTCGATTGTATCTAACAATATTTTCTACAACCGTTCTATATCAACGGAGAAATAAGTAAAAATGCACGCCAAAATGACGAATTGAGTGAACCTTGCCTCGAAATTGTTTAATTTCTCGTTAAATTGTTCACATTGTCTTGTTTTTTTCTATTTGTAGGTATCTAATCAGTGATGTAATGTTCAGAAAGAAAAGTTTCTTGTTCTGTTTAACGTTAACTGATACATTGTGTCTAAACCACACCGGCAAAATTTGTTCGGACTCGATGGTATCTAACATCCGGAACAATGACGGAACATTAATAGACAGAAGAAAGCTAGGTTTCTCCTTATTTTCTTATTTTTTTTATGATATCGAAGAATATATATACATATACAACTATTTTCTATTGTGATATGCAATATTTTCTACAACCGTTCTATATTAACGGAGAAATAGGTAAAAATGCACGCCAACATGACGAATTGAGTGAACCTTGCCTCGAAATTGTTTAATTTCTCGTTAAATTGTTCACATTGTACGGAAAGAAAGGTACGGGAAGATAGATATTGACACGGAGATTGCAAAACTAGTCATTATGAGCATCTAAATACTTGTACGACAGAAATGGGTCATGCCAAATTAAAATACACCGGTTTCGTCATTGTTGTTTCTACACAATCATCCGGTTTCGTCTATATATATTACCCGGTTTTTTATATTTTTTTAAAACCAACAATTTATGAAAAGCAACGTTAACACGGATCTGAACATTGTCTTTCGAAAGAATTTAAATATATATTTATTATAAAGTAAACTTGGCGTATTTACATTTATTTACATAGGTACAAATGTAATTATAGTACTACACATTTTCCTAAGGAACGGCGTATCCGTTATTTCACTGATCTTCAAACTAATTTTAAATGGAATATAAATACTCAATAGCAAACACTGATATCTAATTATTTTTTTAACATTAACATTATGATATATTTTTATATAGGTTTTGAGATGCATCGCAATATGTGACCCCCCTTTTTTTAACAAAAAATCCTAAATAACGCTTAATAAAAAAAAATTAAAGCATCACCAAAAAGTATGCAGAAGTTTTAATATAAGATTTATATTACTAAGAAGTGTGTAAAGTTTGATGCAATTATGATAAATCGTTTTGAGATATGGCGCGACATGTTAAAAAAACACACTCCTGTTTTACTTACAAAGTTCTGTAACTCAAAAGATGTAATTTGTTTTTCACTAAAATGTTTACAGATCGTTTGACCATTTCAAGAAATTACTTTGTTAAGTTTCATGAAAACTAGATAAGCTGTTCTCAAGTAATGGTGCGACATGTTTACGCTGGACAGAAGGATAGACGGACGGATAGACGGACGGACAGAATGACTGATAGATGGAGGAACGGACGGATGGAAGGAAGGACAGACGGACGGACGGAAGGATGTATACAATAATACGTCCTGTCAAAATTGTGATGGGCGTGTAAAAACGCAATAAAATGAAAAAAAACCTCTTAATTAAAGGTCAATAAGTTTTATTAGGATATCGGCCAAGTCTATTTATTTGTATATCTTCTTGACTTCCTAAGTCATTTTTGCTATATGACTTTTATATATATGTTTGAAAATAATAGATACAAATTGATAAAAAGAACTTCAAATTCGTCATTTAAGGGCAATGCAATAACTCCTTTAAGAACTTATGTGAGAATTTTATAGTAAATGGACAAATGGTAGAGCTCAACATTTTGAAGATAATCATCTGGCCCTTTCGAATTGTCTATGTCTACGGCTGTTTTTAAATAATTGACATCATGCACTTGCATGCCCTCCTTTATTTATTTCTTAGCCATGAAGGCTATATTGGTTGACAAGCGGGGTCACAGTAAACTTTTTAAAACTATACCCTAATCATAATTAAAAAAGACATATGATTTTAAATAAGGTTTAAAGCAGCCTAGTAATTTTAGATGGGAACATTTATGTAAAAAATTGTAATGAAAGATAATGAACGACGGTCGACCGGTGCCAAGTGATGATCAAAAAACCTTTTCCTGTTGGGTCAAGTGAGCTAAAAACAATCAAGAATTCCAAACAAAATTACACCGTTCTTGAATTTAAAATAAAATGTGTAACAACTGAAAATTTCAAATTTCACGAACCGGATCGGACATAGCAAACAACTTCACTGGCGTTTTTTTTTAATAAAAAAAATAAGACATATTTTTTATATTTAAGTGTACGCACTGACATATCACAGATGCTTAAATGGTCGCAACTCAATTTATGATAAAGGTCTGTGGCCGAGAGAAAATAATATAGAAATGAGGTCAAGGGCAATGGAAATATGGCAAATAGGGGGGAAAATCGTTAGATCTGTGTTCCATACTTGTATATGTTACAGTCAAACCTTCTAACTTTTGACATATGCAGCTTTATACAAATACTTCAAAACGCTATGAATTCGAATCACCTAGTGTCGCTTGTTTAAAAATATCAATGTAATGAGATGTTTATAATAAACATAATCAAACTCACATAATCCGATTTCGTGGTTGTCCCTGTTTTCTTATTTCTTACAATATTTTAATTCGGTATACACTTTATAAGATAAGTAGCGAATCTAGAAGACGTATAGATTGCAACACCCCCAAACCCCCACCCACCGCCCCCACCCGACCCCACCTTTGATGCATGGTAGTTGTATCCTTTTTTTCCTATAAACATTCATTTTCGATGTCGATTATGCATGCATATATACATATATACATTTGTCTGATCATCAACGTTTATCCTTAAGAAGATTTATTTTTAACGATCATAGAAAAGATTACATACATAGAATGATTATATCGTCGCTGTTATGCAAAAACCTCGTATCTAAGGTTTTCATAATTTTACACCAGGCAATAAAAACTGATTTTTTTTATCGATTATTTAGAATTAAATATTTATGTTCCAATGTATGCAAAAATATCGTATCTTCTAACCAATCAATTACCAAGGCGAGCAAAAATTTCTGCACCTATATTGTATTTTCAAAGCTTTTCATTATTTCTAAGCTATACATAATATATTAGACAAAAAATTGACAAAACTGTACCTGTTATAATCTCAGCTGCTAGTGCCATCTTTTTTTTCTTTTGAGATATGATATTTTCGCACAACAAAATGTCTCACCAATCCGACTACACTTTTTCGTCACTTGTCAGAATTCGGGTTAATGATTGGTTAGAAGATCAGATATTTTCGCATTCAGTGGAACATACATATTTAATTCTTAATAATCGATAAAAAGATTTCCGCAAAAAATTGAGATACGAGGTTTTTGCATAACAGCGACGATATTACTTATAAAGGTGTCCATCCTATTGTACGAGAAAATCACATTGCAATTGTGTGTTTCGATTTTTTAAGACCGTAAAGTTTAACTCTAATTTCTAGTTTTAACTAAATTTTGAATGCAAAGTAAGATTAAAATTATTTGTGTTCTATAAGAGTAGGAATTCTAGTGTTTGCTTATTATTTATTTGAATTTGAGACTAATCATATAAATAATAAGCCGTTGTCCTGTAAAAGAACTTGTTTTCCAACGACCCGGTCACAAAACCCCTTTTTAACACTGAAGTTAATGATTATCAATTATAATGCAATGCGATTATGATTTTTTTTTTATTTGACAAAACCGGGTTATGCATTGTGAAATCTATGACCAAACCGGGTGGTAAACATTGACGAAACCGGCCAGTTCCATTTTGACATGACCCATTTCTTTCGTTCCATACTCAGAAATACAAGTATTGAGATGTTCATAAAACAAGTTTTGCAATCACCGTGTCAGTATCTATCTTCCCGTACCTTTCTTTCCGTACAATGTGAACAATTTAACGAGAAATTAAACAATTTCGAGGCAAGGTTCACTCAATTCGTCATTTTGGCGTCCATTTTTACTTATTTCTCCGTTAATATAGAACGGTAACCGTTGTAGAAAATATTGCATATCACAATAGAAAATAGTTGTATATGTATATATATTCTTACATATCATAAAGAAAAATAAGAAAATAAGGAGAAACCTACCTTTCTTCTGTCTATTAATGTTCCGTCATTGTTCCGGATGTTAGATACCATCGAGTCCGAACAAATTTTGCCGGTGTGGTTTAGACACAGTGTATAAGTTAACGTTAAACAGAACAAGAAACTTTTCTTTCTGAACATAACATCACTGATTAGATACCTACACATAGAAAAAAAAACCAAGACAAGTAGTATGAAAAAAAAAAAAAATACTTACCTGTAGAGTGCGTAAATAGTCCGGCAGTATGCACATATATTTGTCCACAACCATTTACTTTTCAAACAAAAACAAAAAATGCACAAAGTATATATCAAGTACACATGTATACAATAAAGCACTGCATTATTTCCATTGTATTGAATTGAAAAACCATGCAAGTAGCGTAGATCAGAAGAAATTCTCCACGATTCAGAATATATCGAAACACATTGTTTTATGCTGTGTTTCTGGTTCTACACTTAACCGTAAAAACATGAACGGCATTAAATTGTCCACCTTTTAACAGGTTGGATACAACCCACAAAATGGGGGACTGATCCCCAAATGAGTAACAACCTCTCATTTGAGTAAATCATTTCATAGTGATAAAAACAATATTTTCTAAAAATGAGTCTTTTTAGTTAAAATGGCACCAATTTATAGAAAATGGAGCAACTTCTTCCAAAGAACTATATTTTTAATATAGATTTTAAAAAAGTTAAAAGCATTGAAAATAGTCTTTTCTTAAGTTTTCATAGGATTGTATCTTTTTAATAAATCAAGATAGGGATAATCATCATGTAGAAAAAGTGCTGCATTTTTCATGAATATGTGTCATTTAACGAAAAAAGACTCAGTTTAGAAAATTTAGTTTTTTAGCACTACCAAATGATTACTCAAATGAGGGATTGTTACTCATTTGAGGAACAGTTCCCTATATGGTGGGTTGTGCCCAACCTGTTCAATCGTGTCGAGTTCATGCTGTCAATTTAATATATATTTACATGATAGTATTTCCCTTTCAAACACGGACATATAATTCTAAATTATCAATTACCATGCGTTAATTCCTACACTATCAAACTATCCAAATTTATTTACAATGCATTTTAAAAAAACACATTACTTTTCACGAGGTTTAATAGCGGAACAATTGGTTTAAGGTCACACCAGGTAAAAGGTAATCATTATGTAGGTTGTATAGATATGTGTAACAACTATGCATTACCTAAAATAATGAATCTGTATTTTAATTGTGTACCAATTGATGTAATTGTATTAAATATCTCTGAGTGTTATAAAATTGTAACTTTGTGTAGTGTGTTGAAACTAAAGTATAATCATAATTTATATATTATTAACTATGACATTTACAAATACAATTAATTTATGTAGTCTCAACGTAAATTCAAGAGCAGTTACCGCGCAGTTATAGAATGGGTTACCGCGCAGTTATAGAATGGGTCACCGCTCAAAAAAGTGTCATAAGTCTTTCGCAAGAAACACATTTTGATAAAATTATCGAAATGGATATAAATAGTAAAACAGAATATGCATTTTGTAGTCATGGTACTACGGCTAGAAGGGGTGTAGCTATCTTAATGAACAAATCATTAAGCTACGAACTAATTAATAAATTTATTGATAGGGACGGAAGATTAGTGCTTATCAATGTGCAGATAAATGACTCAATTTTTACATTTATTAATGTATATTCACCTGTTACATACTGACCACCAAAGCGTATTTCTGAAAAATTTAAGCCAGAAAGGGGGAATGGGTATTGGAAAATTGACAATTCAGATTTGCAAGATAAAGATTACCAAGAACTGATTAATACTTTGATAGATAAATATAATTTCGAAAAGGAAACATTAGATTGTAGATTATTATGGGATGGGTTTTAAATCGCGGTGAGGGAAGTAACCACAAATTATTGTAAAAATAAAGCAAAGTTAACCAAGGGACGGAGATATACTCTGGAAAAAGAATTGAAAGTAAAAATAAAATTAAGAAACGAGACAAATATAGATGACGGTGAAATAGAAGAAGGAACTAATGGTATTGAAGAAGAGCTAGATAAGATATATGAAGAAAAAACGAAGGGAGCTCAAGTGAGATCTAGAGAAAAATATGTAGAGTTTGGTGAACAAAATAATTCTTACTTCCTTGGGTAAGAAAAAAGAGACAAGTTAAAAAATCTATAAGTAAGTTAATGGGAGATAATGGGGAAATAATTTGGGATCAAGAGAAACTTTTAAACAAAATAAAAGATTATTATGAAAACTTGTATAACAAAAAAAGTTAAAACAAATATTCAACAGAGGAATATATATCAGCGATACAAAATTAGAAAATACCGTTGATGAAAATGACAAACTAATATGCAATGGGAAAATCACAGTGGAGGAACTGATCCACATATGGTATCTTTAAAATGAAATGAAATAAATCTCCAGGTCTTGATGGACTTACGGTAGAATTTTATAGATTTTTTTGGAATAAACTTAAATCACTACTGGTAAATGTCTTAAATACAGGATACGATAGAAACAGTCTTTCATATTCACAACGTACAAGTATATTAACTTTGATATTTAGAAAGGGGGATCTATTACTTTAGGAAAACTATCGTCCAATATCACTTCTTAATATAGATTTTAAAATTTCGTCATATGTTCTTGCGCAACGTTTAAAAAGGGTACTTTCAAAAATTGTAAATGAGGATCAAACCGGTTATGTTAAAAATAGATTCATTGGGTTTAATCTGAGACAAATCCAATTTGTAATAGACTACTCAGAAACATACAAAATAGAGGGAGCAATTGTTTTTCGTGGATTTGACAAAAGCATTTGATTCTTTAGAATGGTATGTTATGCTTGTATCTTTGAAACATTTTTGGTTTAATAAATCATTCATTAAGTGGGTTAAAACTATGTATACAGATGTTCAAACATGTGTTATGAACAATGGGTGGGTATCAGAAAATTTCTAAAAATTCACGGGAAATCTGGCAAGGCTGTCCTTTATCAGCATCATTCTTTGTTTTGGCTGTTGAAATTATAGCTTTTAAGTTGAAGAATAGCAACGAAGTAAAAGAAATCACTATTAAGTTAGATGGGAAAAGTCACAGTATAACAATTTCACAACTAGCAGATGACACAACATCATTTTGTAAAGATAAAAACGATGTAATATCTGCAATGAATATAATAGAAATTTTTGGCTCATTTTCAAAACTATTGGTAAATAGAAATAAAACAGAAGGATTATGGATCGGGAAATTGAAATAATGTTAAGATAAAATTGCGGGAATTGATTGGAGGGATACACCTATTTAAGCATTTTAGGTGTTTTTTGGACTTGATAAAGATGAATGCAAAAAATTAAATTGGAATTGTAAAATAGAGAAAATGATGAAATTGTTCAAGACATGGGAAAAAGGGAATTTTTCAGTTTTAGGGAAAATACTAATTATTAAATCATTAATTTTGCCGTTATTTACGTTCTTGGGAAGTGTTTGCTCAACTCCTGAAAATTATCTTAAAGAAATAGAAACAAGAAGCTTTGAATATATTTGGGATAGGAAGCCAGACAAAGTAAAAAGAAACTTAATAACACTTCCTTTTGAAAAAGGAGGCCTACAAATGGTCGATTTTAAAAGTAATTTTATATCGCTTAAAGCATTATGGGTATATCGACTAGTTAATGGTAAATTTGCCAACTGGAAGCTTATACCTTTTAAATATCTAAAAGTGTCTAATAATATTTTAGTTATATTTAATATGAATTTAAATGATATAAAACATTTAGAATATTTTAAATATGTTTCAGTATTTAATAGAGAAGTAATAAAGTCCTGGATTTTGACTGGGGGTGGGCAAACAAAACAGGCAGTGACATATGGTGATATAAGAAAACAAACAATTTAGGGGAATAAATTTATTGCACTTCATAAAAAAACAATTATCTTTGAAAACTGGATTACAAGTGATATAATATACTTAAATGACATTCTAGATGACACTTTGTCACTATCAGAAAATTATATTTTTAACAAATTAAAGTGTAAGTAAACTGGATTGCTGAATTTCATAAATTGAAACAATCCTTTCCACAAAATTGGATTGACATAGTTAAACAAGAAAATTCTGTCCAAAGTAAACTAAACATCCAGAGAAATAAGATCACATGGAATGATCGTTATTTTGAGACTACATTTTTTTCAAATAAAATGTTATATGACTCTCTAGTGAAAAGTAAAAAAGAAACGTCAGTAGGGTTAAACAGGTGGCTCAAAATTCTAACATTACAAGAAGCTTGACATATGAATTCATTATATAACTTTATTTTCAAATACTTAACTGAAAATAAATTAAGAATATACAGATGGAAAATACTACAGTTTATTGTACCAACCAAAAAGCATTTATTACAATGGAAAAAAACTAATAACGGTGTGTGTAATTTTTGTAACATAGAAGAAAACCATGCACATTATTGTTTTCAATTGCTCTTATTTAAAAAAAAAAGTAATTTAGATTTTTCAATAAAATTACAACACATGATAGTTGGATACAAAAATACAGACAGCAAGTATTATCCAATAATTTTTTTTATTACAATTATTAGTTTTTCAATATATAAGTCGTACAATGTATCTGAGCAGAAAACAAAACATATAGACGTCTACAGAAATTTTGCAAATGAATACACCAAAAGAGTAGATACCAATATTAATGGACATAAGACAATAAGTCCAATGTTACTTTCAATTTAAAGAAACATAATCCATGAACAACTGTTTATAATGTTAATATAGAGTTTTGTAAACAAAATGTATGTCAATTATTTTAATCAACTAATTATTCCCAGGGTAGTCAGTGGACTTTGATGAGACTGTCATCAAAGTGAGAGGTTTAGCGCTATAGAACCAGGTTTAATCAACCCTTTTCTACATTTGAAAATGCCTGTACCAAGTCAGTAATATGACAATTCTTGTCCATTCGTTTTTGATGCGTTTTGTATTTTAATTTGTCCATGTTATTTTGACTTTCAGAATTGATTTTCCTCTAAGTTTAGTATTTTTGTGATTTTTGTAACAGAGTACGTCAAGAGAAGCTTGGAATCTTGATGATTTATGTAACAAGCAATATTTGATGAATAAAACTATTGTGTAGTTAAAAGAAAAAAATGATAGCTTTAATAATCATTTGTTTTCAATATTTTATCTTATGCACAGTAATGTGGAGGAAGTTAAACTATTTTGACAGACAAGTATTTTTTTTTCGGAATTGTTCCGCGTTTTGAAAATTGGGCGATTTTTTCACAGAATCTGAACTAGAATTTACATTAAATGTCTTTCACGATCCGGTACCAGAGCTTTTACTTGACCATTGTTCGATATTCTTTCACGATCAATTATCATCCGTGATTTCGAGAACTACTGGTCATAATCAAATCAAACTTGATAAAGTTCACATTAAGGTCCTAAATAAGTATTGTTACTTTGTTGCCATTTGTAAAAAACACATGACCGCCAATGGACTTTGAAGACACAAGGAAGCTATTAAAATGGTGAAGTTGAAATCATCCCTTCGTAAATTTTACGGACGCCATCACGAGTTGGTTGATCTGCTTACCCTTCCGGACACCCTCAGTTTTTGGTGAGGTTCGTGTTGTTTATTCTTTGGTTTTCTATGTTGTGTCATGTGTACTATTGTTTGTCTGCTTGTCTTTTTCATTTTTAGCCATGGCGTTGTCAGTTTGTTTTGGATTTATGAGTTTGACTGTCCCTTTGGTATCTTTCGTCCCTCTTTTAGATTTTCAAGAACCTTCTCCTCATGAAGGTATTGAGTTTAAACTTAGTATATTAGGTACATATCAATGTCACTAACAAGTGTTGCTACGTATTGATCTTATCAGAAATTCAAAATTCCAACTTGTAAAGGCAACGTTTGTATTGAAACCCAATCCTATTCATTTTGAGAATGGTAAAATTGTGTTAAGATGGGAAATATGTCAAAGATACAACAACCCGACCAAAGAGCAGACAATAGCTGAAGGCCACCAATGAACACTGAATTAAATCAAGCTTGATATTAAAGTTATAAACTATATCTTGCACCTAATAGAACTTTACTTTTAATCAAGTCTAATGAGACACATTTGAACTGGGATTCAGTTCTATTTGGCATGTATGTAGATCACCTCAATAAGAAGTGTATCGTACCCGAAGTGGTATGTAAATTTTTGATATCGCTCGTCGTCTGTCGTTAGCGTATTTTTCAAAATCTCCTCTGAAACTACTGTGCAAAATTTTATTAAAGTTAGTTTGATTTTTACTTATGTAACGAGGACAACGAAAATTCAAATGAAGTTACAAAATTAGAAAAGTTTAAAAGGATCAAATGTTTCCATATTTAACTTTTTACTGATTATTTTCACACTGGTACTTTGATTAGTGTTTATTCCACTCTTTGATTATTGAACTAAGTTCTATTAGGTGATTTTGTATTCTAAAAAATTAAATGAGAAGGCATTTTACAAACGAATTAAATTATTTTCAAGAGATTATTGATCATCGTCCAAATGTCAAGGTCTTATATATGTTTTTGTATTAAAAACATTTGAATGAATTTTAAGATCATTAGCGGCGGCCATAGTAAATTGATAACACCTATTTAAAAAATAGTGCATAATCTATGTTTTCTGTATAACCGTACCCTATTTTGAGATCTGCCTGACTATAATTTTCAATAATGAAACCAGAACCAATATGTTGCGTCTGTGTTATATAAGAAGCAAGAGTCATCTCATTCAAACTGATAAATGGTGTTCCTTTGTCTAACAAGTCAAAGATAAATAAATATGTGATAATATAAGGGTATGAACACTAATTCACCTTTATCATTCTTATGTTTGAATTTTAGGATTTGGTGCAATCATGCTTCATTTAAGGTGGTTCCTAACACTACAGTGAGATAACTCTGTAAAACAAGCTAAACGTTTTAATAACGCTGTGTTGTTAAGGGAATATTAAGCTTCTCAATGATCAAAATCAGTGTTTGTCAAATTGTTATATAACCAGTGTAATGTTTCTGACAAAACAGATTTTTTTATATTTTTGTCAAAGGGTCAAAGTAAATACTTTGTCAAAATTTTATGAAAATTTAACGAGCCAAATTAATTTAAGTGAAAGTGTTGGTTATCACCTTAACCTTTCTACCATTGAATGAGTTCTGTTACATATCTAAGTCTAATTAAATCCGATGTATTTGTGTATTGTAGTAAGTTTTTGAAGTGTATATAAATATATATTGTATTATTCCAGATCAATGTTTTTTGTCATTTGTCTTTTTGTAAGTTGCTCTTTGCGATAATCAAATGAGTCCTGTCTGTTTTTTAATTATTTTTTTTTTATTGTTTTCTTTTTATAGATGTAAAACATCTGATACATATCATGATAATGTTATATGCTTTATAAAATGTTTGACACCACCATGTTCTCAAGTGCCTGTAATTCAGTTGTTTTCGTTGATAACTGTATGCAGTATTCATTTTCTTTTGAATTTGTTTAAGTATAAATTAGACTACTTTATATTTTATCAATATTATTCTGTTAACTACGATAGTAGTGGATAAAGATATGTGTATCTCTAGTATAAATCAAATATTGTGAGGAAACATCCCATTTGATAGAGTATTAAAAATAGTTAAAATCTTCCCCCTTTTTTTATTCAAAGAGATTGCGAATCATTCCAAATCACTTGTCCTAAGTCAACATCAATAAACGAAAGAGTTTCTTTGTTATTATGAGGCTGACTTCATGCAGAAAGAAAAATAAGAAGTTAGCAATATCCTTTAACTCTACTTTCCGCTATATCGATGATGTCCTTTCACTAAATAATTCAAAATTTGGTGACTTTTTAGAACGCATCTATCCAATCGAACTAGATATAAAGGATACTACAGATACAGTTAAGTCGGCCTCATATCTTGACTTACATCTAGAAATTAACAATGAGGGTCGGTTGAAACAAAACTTTACGACAAAAGAGATGATTTCAGCTTTCCAATTGTGAACTTTCCATTTCTAAGTAGCAACATTCCAGCAGCACCTGCATACGGGGTATTATGATTTTCTAGATAGAGGCTGCTCACAAGGAAGCTATTAGTCCAAGATTTCCAAATGGTGAAGTTGAAATCATCCCTTCGTACATTTTACGGACGCCATCACGAGTTGGTTGACCGTTAAGGAATAACTGTTTCACAAATAATATCGGATATGTTCCTTACGTCGTTACTACAATCTCTTTCCCTTTCATGATAGTTATCAAAGGTACCAGGATTATAATTTAGTACGCCAGACGCGCGTTTCGTCGACATAAGACTCATCAGTGACGCTCATATTAAAATATTTATCAAGCCAAATGAGTACGAAGTTGAAGAAAATTGAGGATCCAAAATTCCAAAAAGTTGTATCAAATACGGCTAAGGTAATCTATTCCTGGGATAAGAAAATCCTAAGTTTTAATGTTAAATTCAAAGTTTGGTAAACGGGAAATTTATAAAAAAAAAAATGACCACATAATTGATATTCATGTCAACACTGAAGTGTTGACTACTGGGCTGGTGATACCCTCGGGGACGAAACGTCCACCAGCAGTGGCATCGACCCAGTGATGTAAATAGTTATCAAAGGTACCAGGATTATAATTTATTACGCCAGACCCGCGTTTCGTCTACATAAGACTCATCAGTGACCCTCATATTAAAATATTCATCAAGCCAAATGAGTATGAAGTTCTAGAGAATTGAGGATCCAAAATTCCAAAAAGTTGTATCAAATACGGCTAAGGTAATCTATTCCTGGGATAAGAAAATCATTAGTTTTAATATTAAATTCAAAGTTTGGTCAACGGGAAATTTATAAAAAATGACCACATAATTGATATTCATGTCAACACCGAAGTGCTGACTACTGAGCTGGTTATACCCTCGGGGACGAAACGTTCACCAGCAGTGGCATAGACCCAGTGATGTAAATAGTTATCAAAGGTACCAGGATTATAATTAAGTACGCCAGACGCGCATTTCGTCTACATAAGACTCAATAGTGACGCTCATATTAAAATATTTATCAGGCCAAATAAGAATGAAGTTGAAGAGAATTGAGGACCCAAAATTCCAAAAAGATGTATCAAATACGACTTAGGTAATCTATTCCTGGGATAAGAAAATCCTTAGTTTGAATGTTAAATTCAAAGTTTGTTAAACGGGAAGTTTATAAAAAATGACCACATAATTGATATTCATGTAAATACCGAAGTGCTGACTACTGGGCTGGTGATACCCTCGGGGCGAAACGTTCACCAGCAGTGGCATCGATCCAGTGGTGTTAATAGTTATCAAGGGTACCAGGATTATAATTTAGTACGCCAAACGCGCGTTTCGTCTACATAAGACTCATCAGTGACGCTCATTTCAAAATATTTATCAAGCCATGAATGTGACCTACCGAATTAACCCTTTCACCGATTGCTGCCCAGACAGAAGCTACTCTGAGACGATGGCTTCCCTGGCTACTATTACTCAAGTGGGAGATCTTGATAATAAATGTCAATAAAAACTTGTTTGTAGTTATTTCATTCACTAACACCATGTTCACAGTTTTATTCATGTTTTAATAATTTTTTCTTCTTAAAATATTCAAATTTTCAAATTTTCGGCATTTTCTAGGTGAAATTCTCAAAATTCTGCTCTTTGACCCCAAATCGTAATTTTTTAACCCAAAACGGCAAAATTTTGAAAATTTTTATGAGGCTGTACAAATTCCTCACACTGAACGATGTCCATTCCAAGTGTTTTGTACTTAAAACCACATTTTATGTCAAAAAAGTATACTAGTTTGGCTTCAATTCTTCCATATTCTTTCAAAAAAAATGTTCCCTCATTTCAAATTCTCGTAAATTCCGTAAATTTCCTCTGATTTTGACACGGTTTTCAACAAACGGAAGCGCAATGTTTACACTTTCATCCGGGTATCCATCAAAGAAAGATAACTCATGTTTGCACTGTTTTAAGCGGGAAACATAAAAGAGGTATTCCGATCCCGGTAAAACGGGACTCATCGTCAGCTGTCTGAAGCGTGAATCCCGGTAAACCGGGACTCATCGGCGAAAGGGTTAAACTATTTACCGGATTTATTATCACATAAGCAACACGACGGGTGCCACATATGGAGCAGGATCTGCTTACCCTTCCGGAGCACATGAGATCACCCCTAGTTTTTGGTGGGGTTCATGTTGTTTATTTTTTAGTTTTCTAAGTTGTGTCATGTGTACTGCTGTTTGTCTGTTTGTCTTTTTCATTTTAAGCCTTGGCGTTGTCAGTTTTTTTTTTCGATTTATGAGTTTGACTTTCCTTTTGGTATCTTTCGTCCCTGTATTCTTGGACTAACTTAAACTAGCAGATATGTGCAGATGAAAGATATGAGCTGCGATAGTAAAGTCATTTTTATAAGAAAGGATTTGTAAACGCATGGAGATAACATTTAAAGTTTCTATATTTTATATACAGGATAATGTTACAAATATAGTATAGGGTAAAACATATTTACAAACTCTTAAAACTAAAGACAAAATATTCACAAAACAGCGAATTATGGTAGATCTTAAAAAAGTATCAGCTTTCATCTGACCGAAAAAATAAGTAAAATATCAATATTGATCTCTAATAAGGCTACCGTAAGTTTTCATCTTTGGTCGTAGTGTATATTTTCAAAAAATCATAACCATTGAAAACACTCATTGCTAACAAAAAACCCGGCCACACTAGTTGAAGTTCGAGTGTTAACGTATTGTTAAAAATGATTGATGTTTAAAAATAGATTCAGATTCTATTTCTTTAAAGATATAAAGACTCCATTCACGTTATAAGTAATAAAGCAACGTAATCAGAATTCTTCGTTTTGTTCGATGAATCTTAATGACATGGTAAACTTTTGCACGGAACTAAACGCTATACGACACATACATGACATAAGCGTATTCTTCTTTCCCTTAATCCTTAATCATAATTCATAGAAATGTTCACCATAGGCGTATGTCTCTGTCTTCTCAATATCTCCAAGCTCTTAATATTCCCGAACAATCTTCACCGATAGACAGGTTATATCTTTATAACATGTCGACTTACAATATTGCAAGCTCTTGATAGTCCATTTCGTCTTAAGCAAATAAAAGTCTCTTCCTGAGCAATATGGCATGTTCTAAATCGGCACAAACAGTCTTTCAAGTGATCTACAGGTGTAAATATCTGTCACTAATTTATTGGAACCGTAGCACAAAAATATTGCTCAAGGATTTTCAAATTCCATAAATATTCATCCAAGGAGCCTAAATTTCTTGACCTTGAGACGGGACTTCGACCATCAAATAAGCTTGGTTGTTTCACAAAACTAAGAACCTATGCTGTTACCAAACAATAATACACAAGTGTTTCTTGATAGATTCAATTAAACTTAGTTTTAGAGGGTTTTTTTCCATCTGCTTCTTTCGTTTTTTGTCGGTTAACATTTAATCGACCACTAAGTACTATGCACAAACACAAACATTTGGTTTTATCATTATTTCAGATTGGTGTGTAGTTTTATAGTTGTTCTTTGCTTCATTTACGTTTATACATTAAATAAGGCAAAATTGTTAGGTTTTTCTTTTTTATGTTCACTTGCTTGAAGCTTGGCAATGGTCTGAGGTATAAAAAATCCTAAACAAATTTTGGAGATGGGAAGTTAATGGATATGACATTTCGTTTTTTGTTTTATGATTCTTATGAATTACTAAATGTTTTAAAATATATATATTAAAACGTATTTTGCCAGATACAATTATTGAAAAAAACTGATTTTGATATGAATAATGGCGCTGTAATGAATAACATAATTTTTTATGATAGTGCACTATGGGTCCGTTGTGTATTTTTAATATACAGTTCTGTGCTGAAAATTTGATAATTGAGAAAAGAAGAGGACTTCGAGGTGTTAAATCATTAACAAAACAAATCAAATAGTGACAATAAAAAGGTAGAAAAATAATTTGATTGATTGTTATTTGCTTTACGCCGCATTAGCACAAGGCTATATCGCAGCGACAAGGTAGAGAAATAAGGTAATCATTATGTTATGTTTAATTATAACTCAACAACACAATTTCGTTAATGCAAAATATCAGTTAACTTAATTGTGAGCTTTATAAGCCATTCCAGCGGGGTAACCGTAACCATCCAAAGGATCTCCATTGCCGTAAATCCATAAACCAAACCGTACTTTCTTTTTATGTTCTATGCGATGAAGCCCTGCCGATATAGGCAGACTGAAAGTGCTAAAATTGTTCATTCCTTCAGAAATGCTAAAAACACTACTTTGACTTTTTGAAGAATTTCCATCCAGGAAAAGCCCACCAGTAGCATCGCTCTGCACCGTTATGCTTATGTAGCTGTCAAACCCTGTTGGTACTACGAAGTCATATTTATAAAGGTATTGATTTACACCCGGAATCGTGATCATAAAAGGATCTCCTTTGCCTTCACTTAACCCGTGTGGATATGAGGTGACAAGTATGTCTTCAGATGATGAAATAAAAGATATCGTGTTGTAATAAAAATAAAAGAAATCTCTTGCGTTTAGTGTTTTTGATATTGTCTTGTTACCAGTTTTAATAGTTAGATTAGTACTATTTACCGCCTGTATGCGTACAGTGTTATTTAAACGTGTAGATATATACGGAGTTATAAACATATCATCTAGTTGATCAGTAGGTAATACTGATTCTATAAATGGATTACAACTACCCGCTCGAATATTGTCTGGTACTGCAGAATTACACTGGTTACCACTGACAACAATTACTGGTTTTGATGATGTTACCATGGTTCCTGATAAGTCTGATGTAGCTGATAACTGAAATGTATCATACTTGTTTATCATTATTCTAATCGTATCGTTGTTACTATACTGCTTGTTGTCATATGTTACAGATCCACTTTTCAATTTCAAATTTATACTGACAACTGTATTTTGATAACCTGGTGTAAGTGCTATCACATTTTTATAACTATATTTATTAAGAAATGACGGTAGACTTGATATAATGTATTTGGTAGAGGCAAATCTCGTAGGCGTTGCTGAATATCCCCCTGAGACTCCGGTTCCAAAGAAAAATCCGTAAACATTTATTCCTTTATCTGAGTGAAGTTCTACTCCAGCCATATGTATCCCATCAGACGGTAAAACACTTTTACTCAGATTATATTCTGTATTACTTTTGTCCATAGTGATAGTATGAATTTTGTTCTCGTGGAAATAACGAATTGAAAGACGTGTTGTATTTTCTGATGCTACCAAAATTTTCGGCGTTGTCGGGTAATAAGAAATTCCTTCTTGAAAAATTACCATGAAACTTGTATCTTTTCCACCTGTATAAAATATATAAGTTAATACACTATGTAACAAATATTTGCAAAAAAAGCTTCCAGAGAAAACTAAGCATTTTGGTTATACATAATTCTTATCGAGTCTTAAAAGTATCTTTTGAATTTAATGATAAAATAAATCAATTATACTTCCAATAACTGGGGTTGGAGTACATTGTCTACCATCCATCAACGAAAAGGATTTGAACAAGAACTGGTGACAATGAGTAAAACTCATATGACATTTATTGGATAATACTACATATAGGATGTTGTCTGCTCTATGGTCGAGTTGTTGTATCCCTTTTACGGTCCTCATTTCCATTCTCAATTTGATAGCTATCAGCGTGAATATTACAAAAGCACATCAGATACAAATATTATCGCAGACTGCAACCCGAACAGGCACGTATAAATCGTGCCTGGATACGCATATAACCTTATTTTGATGTGTTGTTTAGTGCATGATTTCCTAAGGACATTATAAAAATGTGTGCAGATCTGATGAACTCTCATAACTTTTCTTCTTCAAGAATTAATTGTCACTATTTATTTTAAACTGTAAACAAACCCTTCTATGAACAGTACGTGTTGGTACTTTTGCAAGGAGGGATAAAGTTTTAAAAGGGAAACAAAAGATATCAAAAGAACAATCACACTCAAAGGTCAAAAACGAACCGACCCAGCCAAAACGAAAAACGAAGCGGACGAGAAGACAAACAGCAGTACACATAACACAACATAGAAAACGAAAAACTTAGCAACACGAAACCCAATAAAACCTGGAATGATCTCCGGTGTTTTGGAAGGAAAGTAGATCCTGCATTTTGGTCCAAAGGATTTGTCAAATATGAAGGTAAGTAAGGATCAAAATTCATTCGAAGACAGCTGATGACTACTTTAACCTTCAGAGCTAGTTTTTAAGAACATCAATATTATATTTTACTTGTTTAATGGGTTATTTTTGTTTGACTGTCCGTATTTTCCGGCTGTCCAGAAATTGTAGTATAAATAAGAAGATGTGATATAATTGCCAATGAGACAACTCTCAACAGGGCACCAAATGACATAGAAATTAACAATTATATGTCACCGTACTGAATATTTAAAAACACTTTTTTTATACGCTTTTTATCACAGTTTTATAAAACAAAAATGGACGAGAGACAAATGATTTTTTTTTTGAATTCGTGATAGATATATTTAAACAATTTCAGAAAAACCTCTAGAGGTTTGAAATTCTATTTTTGGCCAAAATTCTGGGAAAATATGTGACATCTTTACCCCAATTTTGCAATAAAACGCACTTCTGACGAATTAAAGTTTAAAATTGGTGCCTTTTGTTAGCTCTTATTCGTGTGTTTCTTTGTCAAATATGTTCTGCTATTTATTTGTATTGTAGTCCTGTAATGTTGTGTTGTCATTTAAATGTTATATATAACATGGACATTAAAGCGGGAGGTTTGCCATGCTACAAAACTATGTTCAACCCACCATTGTTTTCTTTTAAAAAATGTCCTGTACCAATTCAGGCATATGGCAAGTGTTATATTATAGATCGTTTCTGTGTGTGTTTCATTTTAATGTTGTGACGTCATTCTACTCTTATATTAAATGCGTTTCCCTCGGTTCTGGTTTGTGACCCGGATTTTTTTTGTTTCTATCGATTTTTGAACATCTGTATACTACTGTTACCTTTATTTGTAAACAATTTGTACAGAACAAATACATGACCTTTTAAATTTAAAAAAAATCTCTTGTCGTTTCGTGAACCGTCATCAAACTAATTGCATCCTAGTTCTAAACCACAAGAGGGTATAAAAGAGGGACGAAAGATACCAGAGGGACAGTCAAACTCATAAATGAAAAATAAACTTACAACGCCATGGCTAAATATGAAAAGGACAAACAGACAAATAATAGTACACATGACACAACATAGAAAACTAAGAATAATCAACACGAACCCATAACAACCTAAACCTTTACCAAACAGAACGTCGTTTTCAATCTTCCCAAGTGCTGTTGTTCATTGTTCCGATTTTTATCCTGAGATCACCCCTCATTGTTGTTGGGGTTCGTGTTGCTTAGTCTTATTTTTTCTTCGTTGTTGTTTTGTTTACTAATGTTTGTTTGTTTGTCTGTTTGGGGTTTTTTCTTTTGTAGCAATGGCGTTGTCACTTTGTCTTTGAATGTCCCTCTGGTATCTTTCAACCCTCTTTTATATAGTCTTCCTAGTTATGTTCTGTTTTGGGACTTATTCATCGTACATAATGATCAACTAGAATAATTGCTAAAAATAACCACCGGGAATTTCATTTTCCCTAGCCCATCAACTTAAAGGCAAACTCAATGGATTACGTTCATGTTTATGCTGAAAAATGCTTTAAGGTTAAGCCAGATAACCCTGAGCTGGGCACTTAATCTGAAAGGATAAACTCTATTATGTTATGCATTCAGAACTTATCAAACAACTACAACGTTACATGAGAACACCGGTTTCGAACCTTTTCAATAATTTCAAGGATGTTAATTATCTCTGCACAATGCATGTATTATGTTTTTGGCTAATAAAGAATCACACATAAGTGTTTAAATAACATACGTTGAACCTACCTAACTAAACATCTTGAAATTCACATAAATTTTGGGACTCCAACTTATTTCCCTAAATAGCGTTATGGCATTTCAAAGATGGCAAATATAAGACTCATAACCTCATCAAGACTATTTTGCTTGAGAAAATTAAATTTGGCAGTAAAGAACCAAACGGGTTATGCCACCCGTATCCCAAAACCTTATAATGTCATATTAAGCTTTTGAAGGGAAACTAGAGGTTTGCATCGCCACAAGATTTTACGTGTAGCCCTCCTTCTATAAATTGAAATTTGTTTTCTATATGACTGCAACTTAACTCAGCTTTTAGGATTTGTTTTATTTAATCTCAATGATCGAAAAATCCAATTGTAAACCTACTAATTTATATATGATAACTTCAGCTTGTTTACAACATATAAACTCCCTGGATAACCGAATTATCTATTCTACAATGTTACAACTAATGCCTTCATGATCATGTTGTATTTAAACAAACCGTTTGTAAATCTAGCAAATTAAAACTCCTAACCACGGTGTATAAACGACAGTACTGTAAATTAAGACTAGATGTGTCAAAGCGACACGAATGACCCCGTCTCAAAAAGTTGAAAAATCTGCAATTTCAATTACACATGTGGACACAAACATGATGGTAGTCTCACATATAAAAAAATCAGTTCAAAATCTAGAGTCGTATAAAGAAAAAGTCCGTATAACTGAGATTTTCTACAATTTTCAAAGTTGGAAACCCTTAATATTGGTATTAATAAGCGGAGCGGAACGAAACTTAAACTTGATCTGTAGGCGTTTAGACAAAACTCCGTATAATGATTTGTTATGGAATCACGGAGTGACAGAATGACAGAAAGACAGAATGACGGACAAGGGTAAAACTATATGACACCGACAACTTCGTTGCGTGGCCATAAAAACGGTTTATAAAACCTATACACAACCAAGGGTTTCTTTCTCTTACTAACAAGTCAGAGAACCGCACTATTCATGAACTTGACATAACTCCTTACTAAACGATAATTATGATTGCACAAGAATTGATACCTAAACCTGCCGAAAAGCCGCTAGTTATTTGTGTAATTCACTTTATAATTTAACAGTACAATTTTAAGTCTTACTACCGCGTTAAAAATGTTAATTGTTAAACAATAATTTTTCTTCAGGCGTATTCAAACTCAAGTATTTGAGGACATCATATGTGTTAATGTGTCCTGAGTTGAAAATGATTCTGACAACTAGAGTATATATAGATATACTGATTCAACAATCCTTTTTGTTGTCTGAACGTTCCTGATCCAATAGAATTAGTACACAAATAAAAAGTAAACCCAGACTTGGGCTTCGGGCCCACCGAACTAATTTTGTTTATATATTTAATACCTTACCAGAATATCCACATTGTTTACCGAGGAATCCCTTTGTACAGACGCATATGTATTCATTATTATTTTGTTTAGAGATTCCACCATTGTAACACGTTGTATGAGTATCTGGAATAAATTAAATCATCTTTTAAAAGTATTGAACTAAAATGCACAAGTACAAATGTGTTAATATCATGAATGTACGTGTAAATGTGATATAAAATTGATATGAACACGTATTAAAGATAAATTGCGTTTCTCTAAACGAGGGGAATAAAAAACATATTTTCATTTAGATAAATTACAAACAAAATGGTTGCACAGACTGTTGTTTTATTGCTGATTTCTTCTCCTATTGAAGATACTTGACGTTCAATAACTAATCAATCAATCTTTGATCATAACATGTCTTCTTCAAGTAGAACTTGTGAAGGAATGAGCCTAGTCATTTATCTTCATACACTTGTTAAAGCAGTTTTCGACGTAAGGTAATACTGTATCTATTGTTTTTCAGAAATTTCTTTTCCTTGTACAAGACTGTATTTAAACCAGTTGGAGCATATAAACTATGAACGTATAAGACTGTCTCAAATACCTGACTAAGTCATCTAACAAACAAGACATTACCGGGAAAAACACATATAAATTAATTAACTATATAAATAGACCAATAAACATTCATCAACAAAGGATACCAATGAACCCTTACACTCATACATGATGGGGATATTGCATATTCAGTTTGGTTTACAGCCTTGTATATATTGATTTGTAAAAGTTTTATGTTTTACGAAATTCAAATAAATTTAGAATTTCAGAATGTTCAGAGTTCGACCTCTGCGGTCGTATCAGTCTGCGCTCAGCAAAATTTTTCTAAATTCAATCTTTTTAATTTTTTTAAGATCAATTGATGAAATGACCCCCTCAGACATGGAATATAAAGAAAAATGCAGTGTGTATGGTGTAAATGTATTAAGGGGGGAGAAAAGGACAAGATAATTGCAGGTATTTATAAAATACACTTTTACCTTTTCCGACACTCAAAAACTCACAAATGAACAATCGTACGTTTTAATTCATTCTTCACCTTTATGTGGGTATAGGAATAATCATTTTGAGAGGTTTGCCGATCTTTCCTCCTAAATATGAAAACAGAGCTCGATAAGATAGACGTAAGAAACAAAGACATTAGATGTATTTGTTCATTGTGTTGATTCATATATACCTAAGTCGGTACTCTCTCTGTTTTCGCTCTCCCGCAGTTTCGTCCCATTTTTGTTTTCAATTGCTGTCAATCTCATATCAATATCCAATAATTTCTGTCTTAGCTGAGCTAAATTAAAAAACAAGAACCTTAAATTGCAAGCCACGACAAATATAGCTTAGATTTTCATTCAGAGGAAAAAATAATAGTAGTGATACCTTGAAATAAATTTAGATACCATATAAAATCATTGGTTTTTTTCTAGATTATTTTTTTTAAGATGACAAACAATATTTAAGTTCTGTTTGAGAAGATGTTGTTTGATTTCACGAATTAAACTTCCCACCAGTGGTGTAAACAGCTTCGGTGTCACTGAACAGCTTTCAATAATGAACAAAGCACAAGCCGTATAGTAAGCTATTTAATAGTTTTTGCTTTAAATTATATGAATCCAGATGTGTGCACTGCTGTTTTAGCAAATGTTGTAAAAGAACGGGGGCGAAAGATACCAGAGGAACAGTCAAACTCATTGCAAATTAATCAATGCCGTCTCTAAATTAATTTCCTGCCGTTCATCAATCTGATAAGTGTAGTGAATACATTTACTTTTTTTTATAATTATGTCAAGTAATGTGTGATAGTTGTAGTTATTATGGATACAGTGTAATACAAGAAATATCTATCAATGCCAGACATAGATATCATATCACAACCGTAAGAGAATAGTATTGCTATTTCTAGAAGTCAGTCAATAAATGAATTGTGAAATACATATAAAAATATATATTATAATTATGTAACAATTTTTTAAAAGTGAATATTTCACCCTCTCATGAAAATTCATCCACCGAGTGTCATTCAAATGTAACTTCATTGCTGTAAACAATTCCCTTATCTATATGAAAATATTAGAAGATCACCATTTGTTGACTAAGAATAGTGATTGAACAGTCATCAAAGGTACCAGGATTATAATTTAATACGCCAGACGTGCTTTTCGTCTAAACAAGACTCACCAGTGAAGTACAGATCAAAATAGTTATGAAGCCAAACAAGTACAAAGTTGAAGAACATTGAATTAGCGATTAAGTCTTTAAGGTATTGTTCATTCTGCAAAAACATAGAGAAACATGCTCGAGAATGAAAATGCTATTTATTTCTGTCCTACCTATAACAGTAAAATAGATAACAGTCAGTACAAATCCAGTAGACACCATATATATGGTTAGTGCCAGACAGTTCGTTTTAATCCATTTCTTCCATGAAGGAACTAACACGTTGTCTATATTGACTGTTTTCTCGTCGACCTTTAAATCGTCGTATTTATGGTCATCATTTTCTCTTCTGATTTCTTCGTAATCCTGCATTTGTATTTCAGCCATCTTTGTTTAATTACGAATGTAACAGCACTTAACATAAACTAGTTAGTGACTAATAGTGTTGATGATACTATTAATTTATAAAACACATGAGGAAGTATTATACGGAAACAAATGACCACGTGACAATCATTCGTAAAATTGGATGAAAATATGGTGAACTCGTTAACTTGTCATGGTTACGGTGTATTGTTATGAATTAAATGTCAGAAAAGCTGTTTGTTCAAGCAATATTTTGAACTCTTTGATGTTTATATTCATAAGATTTCTTACTTCTATTAAATTGAAGCAGTAGGATTTTTTGTTATATCTGTCTTCATTTTTTCCAAACATTGTCTCAGCGAAAAAAAACCTTTTTAAGAAATCATTCTTTCATGCCATGCTCTACTGGTCGAGGACCAGTTACCGTCATTTTTTGTCAGTATATTTCATTTATCTGCTTAACGTGAGAACATTTAAATCTATCCTTTGACAAGGAAAGTGGTTACCAAAAAAACTTTAAAATTTCAATTGGTCGGTATTTAAAATTAACTAAATTTCTCAGAAATTTACTTTTTACGGCGTCCGATTTCGTACGAGATTTGAAGATGCCGAGGACCAGTTACCGTCAGCACCGAAATTGTTACAATTCTCTCTCAATGGTTGTCAGATGAGTTTAAACACGGTCTCAAACTATTCTTACAAATTGTATAGTATTGATTTTTTACATTAAATGTTACGAATCAATTTTGAGATAAGCAAATATTTTTTTATCGCTGAAGCGTCGTCTTCGTTACGCAGGAGATGTCTCTCTTTGCTTACCTCGTCAAAGTGCCTCATTATAATTTAGCGCCCTTTTCGATGAATTGTAAACCCCGGCGTTGAGCAACATGGAAAGCATGGCTGGAAGTGGAATGAAGTTGACTGACCAACTGTGAGGAAAACAAATTTGAAACAGACGAATAAACAGTCAAAATTTTACTCAAAATAGACCGCATGATTGGTGGTGATAGTCGAGATCGACTTGAAATCGGGTGGAATTTTCACTTTCAGACAGAGCCTCCAGTTTACATGCAGGTTATTTCACTGAAACGTAGGTCAACATTTAATCGATAGGTGACAATCAGACATTTTTTCCATTTGTTATCAGTGGAGGATCCAGAACTTTTCCTAAAAGGGGGGCTGACTGACCTAGGCGAAGGGGGAGGCACTCCTGTCGTGCTTCAATGATTCCCTACATAATCAACCACAATTTTTCCCACAAAGAAAAGGGGGTGATCCGCCTATGGTTATGTCAGACAACCTGAAGAAGGAGCAGTCGACCATTTGATTCTAGTTGTTTTAAGGGGATGACGGCAATTTCAATACTTTTACGTCCTACCCCCCTCTTCAATGTGTCCATTAAAAGTGAAAAATTGGTTGATAGTATAAACACAACAGACAACATCAAGAAAGATGTTATGGAATTTTATTGACTCGTCTTATATTTTTGATAGTTTTCCCGACCTATTCCAGCAGCATGGCTTTTCACATTGTATATATTTAATATCATAGGAAGGAAGTGCCCCACCCTTTGTGAACCAATTTGAGGGGTCTTCATTTGCATCACATGGTTAGGTTAACTTTTTAACACATGACATATCCTGATGTGTGTTGTGTTACAAATTATGCCACCTCCTGGCCCCAGAGTCTGAGTTTACCTAACTGTTTACGAGGCATGCTATAAATGTCCCAATTCTACTTTTAATAACATAACGTAAGGGTACCCAAATTGCACCTATTTAGAAAAAAAAAGTAACGGAAATCTTACAAGATTTCCTAGAGACTAAACAATTTGTATTTTTATGATTTGATACTATGCTCGTCTTTCAACATAGGTAAACATATTTAGATATACACAAAACGTTCACAGTATTTATCAACAGATGGACTGTTTACTGAAAAAGCAAAATGTACGAAAACGTCACCATGCGACCGTACGTCATCAAAACGTCATCTTTTTAAAATTAGCAAATACAATATAGTATAAGTATCCATTTCGTAAAATATGAAGAGTAAGCATGGACTAATATGCAATTGTTCAAAATATTTGAAGAAATTAAACCAAAACTCGGTTATTAGACTTTTGACGATGTGAATTTAAGCATGGATGCAATTTGGGTACTCCTCATTACAGAATCATGGATAGTTTGGAGGTTAATCTAAACCCATTTTTGTATGACTTAATATGGATTCAAAATTAAATTGGTGTACCTATACAATAAAGAAGGGTAGGGCTACAAAATAAACACAGTATGGACATTTTTTTCTTGATCATAAAAAAACGTAGGTGAAAAAACTGTCAAAATAGGTGCAATTTGGGTACCGTCACGTTAGCTGCATGCAGTATGCCATATCTGTAATAAAAATACTGTGTTAAATATTATCACAATTATAGACAATCTTGAAATGAATGCAAGGGCTGTACAGCCAGTCATGGTACAAAATGTAGTTAACTTCCATCATCATCAGGATAAACAATTTCTTGTGCAAATTATATATATATATCATTACATTGAAGATATGTTGGTGACTTTTTACTGTTGTCTGTTCTATGGTCCGGTTGTTGTCTCTTTGACACATTCCCCATTTCCATTCTCATTTTTAAGAACTTTGGACATGTAAATACAGATTTTGACAGTTAACAGTTTCATGTCCTCTTAAACTAATATTAAATTGATGAAATAGACATGATAGATTGGGACTGGCAAAAGACCAAACACGTTATCAGGTTGGGAAATTTGGAACAATTCCCAATGAGAACTACATGTATCCCTTAATTGATAGACTATCACTAGGGCAAGGGGTCATTTTACTGTTGTACATAGAAAGGAAAAACTTGAAGAATTGTTAACTTGAAAAGAAAATTCATTACACATGTACCAAGTAAAAACAACCATTCTAAAAGAGGGATCCCATTAATTTTAATAATATAAAAGAAGATATAACAAGTCCATGAATATTACAAAATTCTTTGACATGTTCCAACCATATGTATAATTCTTTGGGATTTCTTTTTTCAAACAATATGAATTGTATCTTAAATTAATTTGTAGGATCCTTTACTATAGATAATTTAGCTGATCTGTAAAAGTAACATCTCCATGCCTTATATATCATGTACTGTAGTACGACGTTAGATTAAAACTGACGTGGAAAGGTAACACCCGGCCATTTTTATGAAGCCCCGGTGGTCGTGTGGTCTAGAGGGACGGCTACAGTGCAGGCGATTGGGTGTCACGATATCTCAGTAGCATGGGTTCGAATCCCGGCGAGGGAAGAACAAACAATTTGCGACAGCAAATTTACAGATCCAACATTGTTGGGTTGATGTTTAGACTAGTTTTATATATATGTATATATATATATAATGATGTTACAACAATATCAACCACCTGGTTATTCCAAAGAACAAGTACACATTTTGGTTTTTACTTTGTTTGAAGTTTAATTTAATACATTTGTACGCAATACCTTACTTTTCTGTATCATTGTTGTATTTCATTTTAGTCACTCTTAAAAAAATATGCCTATATTATTTTCGTTTATACATATTAGTACCATCATGTTGTTAGAACCATCATATTATTAGTACCATCAAGTTACATTGATTGTTTGTCGAGTGATTTTTTGTTATTTGAAGTAAACCCTTTCAAAAGTTCAAGTATGTCCTTGTATACATGTTCGTACCATCATGTTGTTAGACCATCATGTGAATTCAATTGGGTATTTGAACTAATTAGGTATGAAATAAACTCATCATAGACGCCAGACGCGCGTTTCGTCTACAAAAGACTCATCAGTTCAAATGTTGTCGTCTACAATTGATTTAACATTGTGAATGTTCAGAAATCAAATACATTTATTTCCGCAACAATTATAATTTCAATAATCTGTTTTCCGTTGATTGATAGCGTTAGTTGACACGATCTTTAAAACATGATGTCAATCACTGTATCGCACAATGTGTATTTCCCTTTTACCAATTTATCTTTATCATACAAATCCTTGTCGTTGTTTAAATAGACAGTTTACAATTTTCTTGTTTCAATGAAATGTAAAACTTGAAATATTCAATAGACAATTGTCTAGAATATAGCCGACTGTATGCTGCACTCTAGATGTCATTTAGTTATTTGTGTCATTTAGTTACTGTAAAGTTTGTATATATCCTTCTTCTTTCTCACGAAATTATAAGTTTAAAATGCAAGTAAAATGCTGATAAAATTGATATTTCTAAGTCCGATTTCAAATTCACAATATTGTTTTCAAGAGTAATGCTCAAACAAAAAAGAAAAATCTACAGGCAAATTAAGATTTGTACAGAACTACTAGAATATGTTCTCTTAAGACACAATAGCCCATGACATTATGATATGTTCAGTGAACCGTGAACTAAGCGTCAAAATTGAAATTTGTTGAATATTTGTAATCTTTTACATAACACTTAACATTTTGTACTTAGTTTCAAATTGTTTTGTAAGATATCAAAACTAAAATCTCTAACATATGAACGTTTTCATTTAAAACTTTGACAGTTTTATGCTCAGTGAGCTGTGTAACTGGAGTCTGGATGCAACAATATAATGTACATTATGAACAATAATCCTACAATGCATGCTTGTGACTACGGCTCGAAAAAAAGTTACCAACCAAAACTTAAACCTGATCCGGGATCGACAAATAGACGGAGGCACAAAACAGAGAACATAATCCACTCATATTATTGCTATTACAACAACATCAAATGCAATTTGTTAGAAGTCTACGCTTAATTATTTGTTATCAATACCTTAATTTTATATATAACTGTTGAATTCAATATAACTATTCATACTAAAATATACTTACACAATCTGCGTTTATAAGTAGATACCATCGCATGATTGCAATAGATAAGAAAAACAAAAGATATGGGGTATCTATCAATGACACAAAATCAATACTTGCTCAACAAAAAACACACAAAAAGCAAAGGAACAGCGCTTTTTTTTTGCTGTTTTCATTTCAAAGTGACAGTGAGGCCTTCAAATTTCAAACAATCTGTTTTGCATTGTTTGATTGCATTATTGCCACGATCTTTTAAACATGGCAATAGTTTCTGTATCGCACACTGTGTATTCCCCTAGAATATGATATCTCCAATATTTCTCTCTTTCATTAGCTCCTTGTATTTGTTTGATATATAGTAGAAAATGTTTTTGTTAAAACACAATGAGTTTGTTGAATCAAATGATACGTATTTGGTGTTGATGATAAATCCTGTATTGGGTCTCTGGTTTAATTCAAGATCTTTTTTTTTAAGTTCAAATTACACAATTTTACTAAATCTTTTTGCTTTCCAGATTAAATTGTGTCTTCTTATTTTGAGACATAAAATAAGAAAAAACTTACGCTCTTAACAGAGCATTTATTTTGAATTAGCATAAGCATATAACTGGTAAATACCTATGGTATCGGAGAGTATTCCCATTGCATGTATAGTTAGACCCAAAATAATTTTCTGTGATTATCGGCAACAACACGTTGATTAACTCTTTTATACAATTGTTTCGAAAAAAGTTAAATTACCAAATAATTAGATGATTATACCACTGCATCGAGTGTGATACGATATCTATCCACTCGAGACAGTAAAATTTTTTAATTTAAAACGAGAGGCTCGCCGACCATTTTTAATGTTTTTAATTCAACTGTCGAGAACGGAGAGATATCGTATTGCACGATATTTAGTGGTGAAATCTGATTCTCTAATAATTTATAGACGATATACAGACACATTTAATTCTAGATCTTCTTTTCGAACCACCTGCAAAAAAATGTGTTGTGTCCATGTGATGTCATCTTCATATGTAATATTATGTACTTAATTATAGATATATGTTAGTACATTGTCTGTAATGTTTTTTACTAAATCATAGATATATGTAAGTACATTGTCTGTAATGTTTTTTACTAAATCATAGATATCTGCCGTAAACATAAAATTTCAATGCTGGTATCTATGATGAGTTTATTTACAACCACTAGGTCGATGCCCCTGCTGGTGGAGTTCCAATTTCCTAAGAGTATCACCAGCCCAGTAATCAGCACTACTGTGTTGACTTGAATTATCATTGGTATGTTCATAATTATGAATTAACTGTTAAACAAAACTTTGAATTTTTGAAAATACTAAGGCTTTTCTACCTCAGGAATAGATTACCTGAGCTGTATTTGGCAAAACTTTTAGGAACTATTGGTCCTCAATGCTCTTCAACTTCGTGCTTTATTTGTTTTTTTTACATTTTTGATTCGAGCGTCACTGATGAGTCTTTTTGTAGATGAAACGCGCGTCTGGCGTAAACATAAAATTTCAATCCTGGTATCTATGATGAGTTTATTTAGAACATTGTCTGTAATGTTTTTTACTAAATTAAAGATATATGTTTGTACTTTGTCTGTAATGTTATTCACTAAATCATAGATATATGTAAGTACATTGACTTTAATGGTTTTTTTTCTAAATTATAGATAGATGTTTGTACATTGTCAAATGGAATACCTAAGCTTTAAAAAAAAATCATACCGACAACGGTACATTGCACGTTTATTTGTAAGTTCTACTAAGTAATTATCCATTAGATTGATAAAAAAAACATATCCATTCAATAGTATCCATTTCATAATAAGAATATTATAAAAAAAAATTACCCTACGGATTATCTACCTTACAACGTCTGCGGGCTTTCTTTTTTTTTTGGACGGTTATAGCTCGGTTACAGTTTTGTCATGATATGATTTATCAAAGAATTTTATCAAGATTGTAACTGGTCTGCCAATGTCCGTTCCCTCTACCGTAACATGAGTTTTAATAGTGTTCATATTGCTCAATTGTGCCCTTACAAGCTTCTCTTTACGGTCATTATGAGTTTTTGAGATACTGAAATAAGCGGGTGTATGTATGTGTATGAGATTGTCCAATCTGAGAAGTAATGATGAGACGTGGTCTTGTGCTGTTTTCTGCTACTTGTTCGGGTTGTTGTTTCTTTGACACATTCCCAAGAAGGACTTCGCCATTAAAGAGGGACGAAAGACATTAAAGGGACAGTCAAACTCATAAATCTAAAACAAACTGACAACGCCATGGCTAAAAATGTAAAAGACAAACAAAAAACAGCACACATGACACAACATAGAAAATAAAAGAAATAAACAACACGAACCCCCCAAAAAACTAGGGGTGATCTCAGGTGCTCCGGAAGGGTAAGCAGATCCTGCTCCACATGTGGCACCCGTCGTGTTGCTTATGTGATAACAAATCCGTTAAATAGTCTAATTCGTAGGTTACATTCATGAAAGGGAAGGGGATTGTAGTTACGACGTAAGGAACATATACGATATCATTTGTGAAACGGTTATTCCATAACGGTCAACCAACTCGTGATGGCGTCCGTAAAATTTACGAAGAGATGATTTCAACTTCACCATTTGGAACTCTTGGTTTAATAGCTTCCTTGTGAGCAGCAACCCTCTATCAAGAAAATCATGATAGGAAATGCAAGCACGGAAATATCGTATCATTTGGGAGATATATACCCCGTATGCAGGTGCTGCTGGAATGTTTCTACTTAGAAATGGAAAGTTCACAATTGGAAAGCTGAAATCATATCTTTTGTCGGAAAGACGTCAACGAACACTCGTAAGTGTGCAGTAAGCATTTTGTAGAAGGAAGACCAACATCAGGCTAACCATAACCTGTATCTGCCTTGTCGACAAGTTCTTTCAGTACTGTAAAACCATGCAGGAAACCCACAAACAGAAGAGCACTTTTTCGCAAACAACACCCCCAGATCTAAGCCCGTGTCAAGAGCTACTGTCCCAGCACATATACCTCTTTCTTTTCCATTGGTACCCATATCAACAAAGTTCGTAGTAATATCTAGCAAGAATACATCTCCTTCACTACATACCAGTGATGTGCAGTTATAATCTATAGAAGCTGAACACTTTGAAGTATCTGATAGTACATAACTATTATTTATATACAATATTATCCATACTCCTTTTTATTCAATTTGAGCTGTTCTGCGTGAATATGTTTCAATGCTTGCATTATTTAGTAGTAAAATCTGTTAATTATCATAAATGTACACACACATGATACGACACCATTAATATTTAAAGATTTCATTACCGTACCACAGGCACTGGTCGACCCAGCTTGTCTGACAAAACAGCCGTTGGACGTCAGACTAATCTCGAACTAAAACACTGGACGTTCTATTAATAATAATAAAATATGGGCTATGGTCGGATAATTGTGGCTATGTATATCTTTTTTAAATCTTTTTTAAATACATTGACACTATTTTCATCCCATTGCCCATGTTTTATTATTATTGATAAAAATTCTAGTGCTTGTGACGTATTGTACATGTTGATTTTTTAGTTTCGTTCAGTTGCTGTATTCTTTATGTATTCCTGATATATATGTTAGACTCAGATTGACGTCCAGCCTCTAATCGACGTCCGTTCCTCAAATCGACGGCCGTTTCTCAAATCGACGTCCAAATCTGACGTCACATTCTCAAATTGACGTCCAATATTGTTATACACCTGGAGTGAAACATACACGCAAGAATTTTGCACAGTTTTATGTTGTGCTGTTACACAACTGTTGTAGGTTGAGTGCTTACACATATGTTTAACCCCGTTATATTCTGTATGGGCCTATAGTGCAGTGGTTTTCGATGGTTTATGTCTGTTATATTTGTTTTCCGGATTTTTTTTTAATAAATGAGATTGTAGATTTTATAATTTTTTAAATTGTTTACATTATTCATGTCATATCACATCTCCTTTTCATGTAATCTCTAAAATTAGAATAAAATGATATCACAACCTGTCTACATATTTAGTTTAGCATGTTATAAATCTTTAAAAATCCTATCTATCACACATAATTTGTTTTAAGGTCTAAAGATTTCGGCTACTGTCGGTTCTGGTTAATTTTGTATTCTGTGTCCAAAACGGACATTGATTAGAGAAGCTAAAAATTGGACGCCGATTAAAGAAGCAAAAAAATAGATCATCAATTTGGAAGGATATTTTATTGTGACATCAGATTTGGACGTCGATTTGAGGAACGTACGTCGATTAGAGACCGGACGTCGAACTGAGTCTTACATATATGCTAATAAATTTCTGATTCCTATCGGATAACTTTCCAGTGGAGACCAAATATTATACTAGATATACGCAACTATGGATATGTAAACGTACGGCCTTCAACAATTATGGAGAAAATACCATGCATGCAAGAAGCTAAGATCAACTATAAACATGTAGCTCAAACTTAACAAAATGTAAAACATTTTTCTTTTTACATACATAAACTAAATGATCGAAAGCAACCATTGATGAACACTGAATAGCAGGCTGTTAGCTTTAGACAAACATATCTATGATACATGTCTCTGCCTCCTCTACCGTGGAACAGTTGTGTGATCGTATACAATAAAATAAACGTATTGGCAATTATACCACATCTTCTTATATATATATATGTGTGTGTGCAATTCCTTGTGTTCATATTCCTTATAACAACATTGTACGCTGACACGAGTACAGCTAAGTGAGTAAACAGAATATGTACGATACGTAAAACATATGAAATATATAAAACTACTCAAGAATGTTATTCCCCTTCATTTCCAGCAGGTGCATAGTTTTACAACGCCTGTGGAACAAAGAGGTTAAATACAGACAAACAGCGTGTCAGTGCAGACAGAGATCGCATTTGATGATATGTCACCTTACAGTGATGGTTGTTTTAAAGAAAGCGGAGAATTGAGGAGGCATTCCATCATGGAGGATACATTCAAAAGTGACAACACGTGCAAATTTTATACAGGTACAATTTTTTGGACGTACTTAGCTTGCTTGACAGTTACTAGTACTGACTAAGTCTTGATCTTTCATGACAATAAACGTTTAGAACAAAAATAATAGACATTAGATATTGACAGAGTCTAAGCTTATTTCAGCAGTTCTGTATTTGTAACACACTTTTAATTGATGTTTAGTGTACCGCTGTACTATGAATTTCTAGAACATCTAAATTAATCCCTTTTGGGATTATGAGTTTAGAACAGAATTCCGAATGGGATTACATTTTAATGTGAATATTGGTAACTGTCGTGGCAGCCAACATATATGCATGTCCAATTATTTGTACATTTATTTATAAAACCACCTGAAGAGTACCCTTGGCAGGGACGAAACAGTTAATATAAGTCATATTACCTATATTTTTATATTTTTAAATGGATGTAAACCCTATCCACTAGAGACCAAAGGTAGTAAGTTTTAGATTTTTCATCAATGTAATAAAACAAAATCAGCTGTAACAAGACATTCATTTACAATATGGTAGTTACAAAAGAAGTTTTTTTTTTCCCTAAGTCACATTTATTTTTTTACAGGATTGTCATTAGCCATATTCACATGGTTAAATAGTTTTCAAAAGGACACAGCTAGAAAAATGGTTTACTGGAACAGTGGTAATACAAATGAAAGGGAAAGAAGAACGGTCAATATCTATGCTTCAAAATAAGCATTAATTTATTTTGAAAGAGAATGATATAAAGAGGTACATGGAAAAGTGTGGTCTTCTAACTAAAATTCATCATTTAATATGCTAAATGGGACAGGAAGGGGAAAAGATGCACACAAATATACATTTACTAGAACACACCCGTGATTTCGCGGGTCCGTGACTGAATTAAAGTATATAACTATGCGTAAGCCTTATTTTAGTATTGGTATTGTCATCTGATAAACTCATGACGATTATAAGATACACAGTTTTCTCTGCTTTCAAAACTTTCTGTTTGAACCCGTCGACCTGGAACTTATCAGTTATTGGTTATATGAATTATTTGGAAAACAAAAGGTCTTGAAATGGAGTATTTTTAAATCAACAGCATTGTCCTATATTAGCTATAAATAAAGTTCAATTCTTTGATTCACTGTTTTACGTCATGTACCTATATGCCTCATTTTAAATCCAGATTTTTTATCCGGAACTTGTTAATTATTGGCAATATTAATTAGGTGGAAAACAAAAGTGTCTGGAGTGGTGTAATTTTTAATCTACACCATTGTCCTATATTAGCTATATATAAAGTTGAATTCTTTGATTTTCCGTTTTCACCCAATGACGGCTGACAAATTGGACCTCGTTGTTTAAGTATTATAGATGCAATGAAAACTGTCATATTATTTCAACTTTGCAGCTCTACGTACATTGCCATGTAACTGACATAAGGCTAAGCCAATCTATACTTCATTTGGTCTCCTGACAGAGTTGTCTCATTGAATAGAGAATCGTAACTTATCTATATTGTATTTTAAAAAATATTTTAATTGACACCATACTCTTTTAATCTATGATACCGTATCTTTCAATGTTTTTATAATTAGTTCAAGTTGAAGGAAAATAGTCATGACATTTAATTATTTTTCTTATAACCAGGATTTTGCAATCATCTTGAGAGATATGCTGAATACAACGTATTTCATGTTGAGCTGCTGTTCACTTATTTGCTTGACGTGTCATCTAAGGAAAAAAATGTTAAAGTAACGTACTGAGGTCACTGTAACATACTCTGTTTGTCATCATCAAATTTGTACAGACAGCAAACTGACATGATTTATTTTATTGATTTTGCACGTTTCATATATTATAAGATGTAAGTATATATACATAATATATATATATATTGACATATTGTGTGCATTTCTGTAGACACCGAAGCCTGGACCAAACGGAATATTGTCTATCAAAGAGGAACTGGCAATCACACTTATACGTTTACGAAAGGGTTTCGATACCAAGGCACTTGGAAATATTTTTGGCACGTCAGAAAGTAGTGTCAGTAGAATATTTAACACCTGGATCAACTAAGTGAGCCATTAGTTAAATTTTCTTATTAGATGGCCATCAATGGAGCAAATAAGACATAAACTTCCCAAAAGTATTTCCCTAAAATCAGATGTATCATTGACAGATTTACACAACGACCAATCTTTCCTTCAGCACAACGAATAACCTATTCACAATACAAGCATCACAACACATTCATGTGCTTGATTGGAATAAATCCAAGTGGTACTTTTAGTTTCCTATTAGATTTCTTTACTGGCAGTATTTCTGACAAAAAAAATGTTCAATATTCAGGATTTTAGATAACATTCAATTTGGCGATGATATTATGACAGACAGAGGTATCTTAATCAGGGGTGAATTATCTTTAAAAGGTGCAACACTAAATATACCACCTTTCTCTTTTGGTGAACAGATGTGCAGTAATGCAACAACTAAGACCACATAGAATAGTAAGGGCAAGAATTCATGTTGAGAGAGCCATTGGAAGGTTAAAAATTTTGCAATTTTGCAAGGAACAATTCCTTTACATATGAAGCCCATCTACAGTGAGGTAGTAAAAGTATGTGCAATGTTATGCAACTTGGATGAACAGCTTGTCAAATGCATAAATCAATCATGTTAATTGTTTAATCTAAATGATTTCTTTTTTATATAAAAGAAAGAAATGGTATGATTGCTAATGGGACAACTATCTAAGAAGTACATTTTTATGTCTTATCACCTACTTCTACTTTTTTCAATACCAATGATACAGAACCCAACAAAAAAGTAAACAACATACATTTATGTATGTAGTCTGTTGTCTTTAGAAGAAAAAACTCTTTATCCTTCAATATAACTTGAGTTCATTCATTGGCTTCTTGTTATACTGTTATCCAAAATCATTAATCATGCTGTGTTCTATGTTGGACTTGCCAAGATATAAAATGCTATGAAAGGAAAATGTGGGACAGACAGTCAGCGTAACACTAGTTGATCACTATATAAGGAGTAAGTCTACATAAATTAATAAAATCAATTGTACATGTTTGACTAATGCGATGGGTTTTTGTATTTATTCGTTGACACATGTTCTCCAAATACTGATAGCTTTGGAAGTAAAAGAGGGACGAAAGATACCAAAGGGACAGTCAAACTCATAAATCTAAAACAAACTGACAACGCCATGGCTAAAAATGAAAAAGACAAACAGAAAAACAATGGTAAACATGACACAACATAGAAAACTAAAGAATAAACAAGTGTTCTCTATTAAATTTATCCAGTTTTGTGAACATGTTATTGAAAATAATTGGGTCAAAGTGTATAGTTGTCACGCATATTCCTTTGAAGTGTGAATCACTAGATCATATTTGTCAAGTCCATAAATGCCAATTTGTCCTTGTATTTGATGGTAATAATCATTCTTATAAAGTTTATCTTCTGCCACATCCTTTGGGTTGTCAACGCGTGCTGAATATGGACATTACACTTCAATAACTTTTGAAGTGTTACATTTGCATATGATTATGTCATCTACAGAACAACCAATGTATGGCATGTTCTCATACAGCAGTAATCCCTTTCTGTGCATACAAGCTTTTTGTGGTGCTTTTTTGTTTACTTTCATATACAAGTGTAAAGCTGTTTCTTCCTTTTTTCGACCCCATTCTCAAGAAGCTGAATTGTTTTACATAAATAAGGCCGTTAGTTTTCTCGTTTGAATTGTTTTACATTGTCTTATCGGGGCCTTTTATAGCTGACTATATGCGGTATGGGCTTTGCTCATTGTTGAAGGCCGTACGGTGACCTATAATTGTTCATGTTTGCGTCATTTTGGTCTTTTGTGGATAGTTGTCTCATTGGCAATCATACCACATCTTCTTTTTTAGAAGTAGCATTACTGTATTCCCCCATTAACAGTTTCAAAAGTGAAGGGGCAGCGGTCTTTTTGAACAGCATTTAACACTTTTTCAAAATTTGATGTGGTAATAATACCTTTTCTCATTGCAAACCACAAATCATTATTTGATTGTCCACGTGTGTATATTTCTATCAAATCAATATCACCAGAACTGTATTGTAGTGTATCTACAATAAAACCTTTGTCATCATTGTTGTTCAATTGGTCAATTACTCTTCAATGTACTTTCAAGTTATCACAGTTTAAATCAATCTTATTCACTTACTGTGTGCATGTTTCATGTGAGGCTTTTATGTGTGTAATTTTGTCTTGTTCACATTAATACCAAATTCGAAAGAACATAGTAACATGTATACCTTTTTAAGGTATCTTGCTATAGCTTGAATTCTTTACATGTTGTAATTTGCCCTCTGATCAACACTTCTAGGGTCAAAGTTTTGTAGGCCACTGAAATCCATGGTAGATTCTGTAGTAGAGAATTGATAAGAAGTAGTGGATTCGTAAACGATAATCAACGAGCGACTGTAGTCGCGAGTTGATTATCGTTTTCGAATCCACTACTTCTTATCAATTCTCTAGCTTAACCCATTTCTAGTAAAACGACTATCTGTTTCATGATCTACGATGAATCAACGAAATTTCATGAAAATAATTTCGTATTTTGTCTTTTTTATTCTTTAATAGCTGGAAATGGTTAGATCCACACGGTTCACATTTATATTTATATTGATTAGATTCTAGTATTTATGATTCATTCAAAACGACATATAATTGATATATGAATTTATTTTAATCTTTTTTGGAAAGTTAAAAAAAAATAATTACCAACATTTAGAAACCTTTGATATTTACATATATAGTTTTTAGTAACCTATAGTGTGTAAGTCAATGGTGTTCAGATCTCTTATTTGATGGAGTTAACATCACACCTATAAAATGAAAAAAAACACATTTTAAATCTAAATGAAGTGTAAATGTCACAATCAAACTACTTCACTAGACACCAGTTTGTGATAAGATAGATACAATGGTTATTCTCAACTCAAAAATTATATACTAGTATAATTTTAGTGTAAACTGGTTCCCTTTCATTATGTTTTGATTATTTTAACGTTATTGCATTTAGCATCCATCGTCAATCAGTTAATCAATGAACTAGTATTATTTGGGGTTCGCTTTCTTAAACCCAAGCATAATTGCTCTTGCTACACATGTACAATATACAATTATGTCCATTTTGCATTGAAACATCTGAGCTGTTCATAGCCGTGATCGTCTAGTCGTTGGCACCGAACGAAGTAACTGTGTTGTTAACAGTGCCAAGTTCAAGCCTAGTACCAGGAATAAAAAAAATTGTAATATTTTTCTCTACCAAAATATTGTTTTTAATCTTAAAGGTATCTATATTTCATTTTTCATATGAAGTTGACGATTTTATTTCTGGTTTTACCGTCAAAGAAGTAGTTTTACAGTCGTAGCTTATCACACTTTATTCACATTAGAGTCAGTTAAATTTTGATGTATATTTATATATAATCAAACAAAGAAAAAATAAATGATTATGGTATGATGTCATTATAATACTGAAACCAAAAGTAAGCATTTATTATGATGAAAAGGGAAAGGCCTTGTACGTTAAAAGTGATAAGTGTAATGTGTACATGGATTTTTTTATCCTGGAATTGTACAAATAAGTAATTTTTACAATTCCTTGATTCTATACTGTTTATACATTTTATTAAATAACAAAAAGACAGAAATACAGTTTATTGGCATGTATTGACAGATATACGCTTTAAGAGTAATATTTAGATAAAAATATTTATCAGCACCCGTGGTCAAGTGGTATCATGGATATACTACAGACTTTACTGATGAAAATACGCGCGGTCAGTGGATTCTTGAAAAATAATCCACTGTTAGAACAATAGACTGACGTCAGAGAAATTGGTTAATCATTATACATTTAATAAAAAAAAATATAAACAATTCTAGTTTAGAATCTGATACTCAAATATGTTGATCAATATAAATAAGATGTGGTATGAGTGCAAAGGAGAAAAATCTCCATCAAAGTCACAATGTTTAACTCGTAAAGTAATGCATGTTACATTTGTTATTCATTTAAACATAAATTGATGATATTTATAAAAACAGAATAGATTTAATAAATATTGCGACATTTTTCCGGTCTTTTGTCCTTCACAATGGTTCACTTTTTCAATTTTGATTTATTTAGGGATCAGTTTATAAATTCCAGTAAACTGTGTTCATAAAATGAAAAGTCAAATAATGTTTGTCTAGTTTCAAACCCTAAAAATTAATGACACGTACCTTGCTTTTATTTGTTTCATCTGTTTAATTGGGACTGGACAGATATGTTTTCTCGGCCTTTTCTTCCATTGGTTCCCTCCATCTGTTACAGATTTAACCTCAAAGGCTTCTATTTCATATAAAGTGGCAGAAACATGCCTAAACGCATCATCTGCCCTGAAAGTAATAAGGGTAAATCCTAACGTGATAAACATGTTGGATAAAGAAAAAATAAGCAATCAGATATTGACAAATGAGACAAACTATTAAATTCATATTCTTTAAATTCAATTTGATTTTTTTTTTTAAAGTTAACCGATTCTCAATTAAATCTTTATATCTTATGACGGATGCATGCATATTTTTGTCAATATTATTAAATTCTGCAGTTCTGGTAGAATTTCTTATTTTCAAAGTTAATCAGTTACATATATTGTCCAAACTTTTATAATTAAAGTAAAAGAGAAGATTCTGACAGAATGATCCTTCCCGGAATTTGATCAGATAATACATGTACATTGTAATATAAGTATTATTAATATACATGTATGTACATTGTTCAACATGTATGGATGTCATGTTTGTTTACATTTTTGTGTCTTCTTTTTATTTTCTTGCAATGTAAACATTGTATAAATGTATAAGTATTGAACTATTTAAAAGGTCATGTTTAGTCTTAATTTTTTGTTTTTTGTTTTTTGTTTTTTTGTTTTGTGATTTCTTTTTCTTTAATCAATACATGTAGTCTAGCACTAGGAAAGTCCAGCTTACACCACTAGTAATAAGGCTACTTTTCAATATTTAAGAGTTAAAGTTAAGCCTAGAGAGCTAAGAGATTTCCAAATATTGTCGGTGTAATTTCATAGCAGTTGCCATTCCTTTCCTTTTTTGCTCCCACAAAATGTGCACAAATGAAAAGATGGAAAGAATTTATTAAAGACGGAAGAAAGATACCAGAGGGATAGTCAAACTCATAGATTGAAAATAAACTGACAACGTCATAGCAAAAAATAAAAAGACAAACAGACAAATAATAGCACAGAAGACACAACATTGAAAAACTACAGACTAAGCAACACGAAACCCGACAAAAACTAGGGGTGATCCCAGGTGCTCCGGAAGGGTAAGCATATCCTGCTCCACATGTGGCACCGGTCGTGTTGCTTATGTTATTACAAATCTGGTAAATACTCCAATTCTTTAGGTCACAATCATGAAAAGGTAAGGGTATTGTAGTTTCGACATAAGTAACATATCCGATAACATCTGTGAAACGGTTATCCCGTAACGGTTAACTAACTCGTGATAGCGTCCGTAAAATTTACGAAGGGATGATTTCAACTTCACCATTTGAAACTTTTGGTTTAATAGCTTCCTTGTGAGCTGCAATTTTTTATCAAGGAAATCATAATAGGAAATACAAGTCCGGGAATATCGTATCAATTGGGATATATACTCCGTATGCAGGTGCTGCTGGAATGTTGCTACATAGAAATGGAAAGTTCAAAATTGGGAAGCTGAGATCATATCTTTTGTCATAAAGTTTTGTTTTCAACCGACCCTCATTTTCAATTTCTAGATGTAAGTCAAGATATGAGGCAGACTTAATAAGATTTATTCCTATGAAGAATAAATCCGGTTATCGGAGGAAAGTGAGCTTACGTTTTGGGAGTTGTCCCGCTTTGAACACGTGGTGGAACTTGTTATGTATTATGAGTTGTGTTAATTATTTTAACCTTGATAACTGTGACGTCATCATTCTTTCTTTACCACGTACGATACAGCAGAGGGAAGACACAAAAAATTGGGTTCCGTATGAATTAACTAATGTTTGTTTCAAAAGTTAATAATATTTCTTTGATTTGGTATATATGAAATGGATGTCTTTCAAAAAATCTTATTTTACTGAAAAGGTTCGGAAAGTTTGAAAGATAGGAAAAGCACATGGTTTTGATCCAGTATAAAATAGTGTTAAAGATTTTATATCTTTTGTTGTTTCTTGTGTAAAGAGTTTCTAAATATTTCATTGTAAATTTTTAATTGTTGGTTTAATTCAGTGGAAATCATGAATTATATTTCCAAAAATAGAAATTTTAACAGACCCGTAATTTCAGATAAAAACTGCGCACATGGTTTTAAAGACACGTGTCGCATGGACGTCTGCGATTTTAAAACTATCGATATATGAAACGTTTCATCTGCTACACAGCAAGCAATTTAAAGAGAAACCAATAATGAATAAATGTATGAAGTTTATAAAATATACAGATCTAACATTGTTGGGTTGATGTTTAGACGAGTTGTATAGATATTATAACTTTTCAACGGTCGTTTCACTAATATTATTGTAGTAATTTTTCAGTTTTAAAAACCAAACATCTTATGGAAATCGGGAAAGCAGATCGTATGTCACAAAGGCCCTCTAAAAGTCCTTATAAATGCAGCCAAAGGCAAAGGGTACAGCAGAGGGGCGTACCGACACCGTTGGGAAACAGATCTAGCAAGGTCGTTGGACAGCATACTTTCACGCAAGTTTTAGCTACATGTATGATGACTCCAGAACTTAGGAATGAAGTTGTTCAGATTGTCAATGGCAATGCCCTTATTCACTCTCCAGATACTGTTAGTGTTACATCTCCTGCCTCAGTCAATGAAAGGCAACAATCGAATACAGGTGTAACACAAAGTTCTAATATTTGCCAATAACTAGTGCAAATGATAATCTATGTTTAAATGTTTCACAAAACTCGGAACAAAATAATTAATGGTGAATATGTAGATTTAGGTATATATTGCTTTAATACAAATTCAGGCACAGAACAGTAGATACAAATGGACAGCTGATTATCCAAACTAAACTAAGTAAAAAGATTACTGATATTAACACATGGATAGATGCTTTCCTTATTTACATAAGTATTTATATTGGTGTACATTTAGAAGATGCACCTAACTTAACCGAATACATACATGTTAAAATATTTTGTGTATCCGTGTTTCCAGTGCAAAATTTACAAAATCTCTCATTAGAGGGTATTGTTGGTCTTGCATACCTACCAGTTTCTATTGATAATGAGTGTGCACTTATTCTTAATTTAGTGATCAATAAAAAGTTAACCACAGTTTCCATCTTTTATCTTAGATAGTTCAAATTTAATTTAATTTTGTAGAAATCTTCTAGTTTCTGTTTGAAATTACCACTACAATGCTTGTTAAAGGGTATTCCAATATATTTCATTAATTCAGATAATTTATTAGATCACAAATTTTCTCTGTTCTAAGTTGATATTTTAATAGGATTGATTGATTGTTGGTTGCTTAATGTCTAGTGGCAAATATTTCAGGCATATCTATCAGGACGAATATTTACACAGTGTCTGTAAATTGTGTCATTTTAGGATACTTTAGTTTGTATCAAGCGGATACATTGTTATGACACAGTGTCTGTAAATTATGTCTTTTTAGAATAATTTAGTTTGTATCAAGAAGATATTCTGGTCGGACACAGTGTCTGTAAATTGTGTCTTTTTAGGATAATCTTGTTTGTATCAATTAGATCCATTGATAGGACAAAGTGTCTATAAATTGTGTCTTTTAAGGATAATATAGTTGTATCAAGTAGATACATTGATAAGACATAGTGTCTGTAAATTGTGTCTTTTAAGGATAATATAGTTTGTATCAAGTAGATATGTTGATAGGGCAGTGTCTGTAAATTGTGTCTTTTAAGGATAATATAGTTTGTATCAAGTAGATATGTTGATAGGACAGTGTCTGTAAATTGTGTCTTTTAAGGATAATATAGTTCAGGGGCGGATGCAGGAATTTTCGAAAGGGGGGGTGCTAACCCAGGGCAAAGGGGGGGGGGGGGGGGTGCAAGGGGTGCAAAACATATGTCCCGATACAAATGCATTGATCGGCAAAAATAAAGGGGGGGTGCGCACCCCCGGAACCCCCCCCCCCCCTTGGATCCGCCACTGTAGTTTGTATCAAATAGATATGTTGATAGGACAGTGTCTGTAAATTGTGTCTTTTAAGGATAATATACTTTGTATCAAGTAGATATGTTGATAGGACACAGTGTCTGTAAATTGTGTCTTTTAAGAATAATATAGTTTGTATCAAGTAGATATGTTGATAGGACACAGTGTCTATAAATTGTGTCCTTTAAGGATAATATAGTTTGTATCAAGTAGATATGCTGATAGGACAGTGTCTGTAAATTGTGTCTTTTAAGGATAATATAGTTTGTATCAAGTAGATATGTTGATAGGACACAGTGTCTGTAAATTGTGTCTTTTTAGGATAATTTAGTTGTATCAAGTAGATACATTGATAGGACAGTGTCTGTAAATTGTGTCTTTTAAGGATAATATAGTTTGTAGCAAGTAGATATGTTGATAGGACAGTGTCTGTAAATTGTATTTTTTAAGGATAATTTAGTTTGTATCAAGTAGATATGTTGATAGGATACAGTGTCTGTAAATTGTGTCTTTTAAGGATAATATAGTTTGTATCAAGTAGATATGTTGATAGGACACAATGTCTGTAAATTGTGTCTCTTAAGGATATTTTAGTTTGTATCAAGTAGATACATTGATATGACACAGTGTCTGTAAATTGTGTCTTTTAAGGATAATTTAGTTTGTATCAAGTAGATATGTTGATAGGATACAGTGTGTGTAAATTGTGTCTTTTAACGATAATTTAGTTTGTATCAAGTAGATACATTGATATGACACAGTGTCTGTAAATTGTGTCTTTTAAGGATATTTTAGTTTGTATCAAGTAGATACATTGATATGACACAGTGTCTGTAAATTGTGTCTTTTATGGATAATTTAGTTTGTATCAAGTAGATACATTGATAGGACACAGTGTCTGTAAATTGTGTCGTTTAAGGATAATTTAGTTTGTATCAAGTAGATACATTGATATGACACAGTGTCTGTAAATTGTGTCTGATTAGGATAATTTATTTGTATCAAGTAGATACATTGATAGGACAAAGTGTCTGTAAATTGTGTCGTTTAAGGATAATTTAGTTTGTATCTAGTAGATACATTGATATGACACAGTGTCTGTAAATTGTGTCGTTTAAGGATAATTTAGTTTGTATCAAGTAGATACATTGATATGACACAGTGTCTGTAAATTATGTCTTTTAAGGATAATTTAGTTTGTATCACGTAGATACATTGAAAAGACACAATGTCTGTAAATTGTGTATTTTAAGGATAATTTAGTTTGTATCAAGTAGATACATTGATAGGACACAGTGTCTGTAAATTGTGTATTTTAAGGATAATTTAGTTTGTATCAAGTAGATACATTGATAAGACACAGTGTCTGTAAATTGTGTCGTTTAAGGATAATTTAGTTTGTGTCAAGTAGATACATTGATATGACACAGTGTCTGTAAACTATGTCTTTTAAGGATAATTTAGTTTGTATCAAGTAGATACATTGAAAAGACACAATGTCTGTAAATTGTGTATTTTAAGGATAATTTAGTTTGTATCAAGTAGATACATTGATAGGACACAGTGTCTGTAAATTGTGTATTTTAAGGATAATTTAGTTTGTATCAAGTAGATACATTGATAGGACACAGTGTCTGTAAATTGTGTATTTTAAGGATAAATTAGTTTGTATCAAGTAGATACATTGATAGGACACAGTGTCTGTAAATTGTGTATTTTAAGGATAATTTAGTTTGTATCAAGTAGATACATTGATAGGACACGGTGTCTGTAAATTGTGTATTTTAAGGATAATTTAGTTTTTATCAAGTAGATACATTGATAGGACACAGTGTCTGTAAATTGTTCCTTTTTAGTATTTTTGATTTGTATCAAGTAGATACATCAGAAACATAGTGTACATGTCTAGTGGCTTTCGAAGCGTTCCGTAAATTGTATAATTATGATATCATTTGGCCACCACTTTTAGAATCACTGAAGGCATTTTTATTGCATGCAACTATATTTATTGCTTATATGTCACTTGAAACAAATTAAATGGGTTTATAGGACAGCTAACTGTTATCCGTGAAGAAAGATCACGTTGCAAAATTTTGCTATTATTGTTATCCCATTCTCAAAAACGGATCAATGTTGTCATGGTACATGTATAGAAATAACAGAAACTAAACTAGAATATTGTCTAATTTATTTGTTAAAAATATGAAATGCAAAGACCAAAGGTTAAAGTCCCCTTATTCTCTGACTTTGGTGACAAGTACCAGTGTTCATGTGTTCTAAGTTTTAAAAGTTTGAATACATGTAGGAATAATGGATTCAGTTTCATTTTGAATCGGAGATATGGTAAAAACCAATAAGCATGAAGAAAGCAGCCACAAGAATGTACACCTTTGCCGCTTAGCTATATATACAATTGGGAGGTTGTTACATAAAATAGCCTGAAATATATAATAAGCCCGATATATTCACATCTGACGGCGTTACTTTATCTCATGTGGGCTATTGTTTTTTTTTTTTTTTTTTTTTTTTTTTTTTTTTTTTTTTCTTATTTCATTACAGGGTAATTTAAATATAAATATATGTGTGTGGTCATTTAAAAGTACGGTCACGGCGGGTGTGTTGTGTCGCTACCGCATTTGTGGCGGTGGTCGAACTCAGTGTCCAATAACTCTTGGCATAGCCACTGAATTCGACCATGTGGCGAAAATAGCGACACAACATCTACAAATATATTATGCTTCTTATAATGGAATTATGTATCCGCTGAGCTTCTGTTTCCCAGGGCCAGCATCCGATATATTTTGGAAGCAATAATGTTAATAAGGATATTATATTGATATATAAGGAAATGACATTATAAGGAATAGCAATAAGGTGGAAATAAGGAATAAGAATAATGTGGAAATAAGGAATAAGGAATGGACAATAATGTGGAAATAAGGAATAAGGAATGGACTATAAGGTTTAATTATATATACTAGGGACTTGCCAATTATGTTTCTCGGCAGTCCCATTCTTTGTCAAGCCGTGGCCGTACAATTTTGTACTTTTGCCAAATAAAATATTTCTTACTTTATATATTTGTATGTCATTTGGCCCCACGTTGTCTCAGATAATAAGATTTATTCCTATGAAGAATAAATCCGGTTATCGGAGGAAAGTGGGCTTACGTTTTGGGAGTTGTCCCGCTTTGAACACGTGGTGGAACTTGTTATGTATTATGAGTCATGTTAATTATTTTAACCTTGATAACTGTGACGTCATCATTCTTTCTTTACCACGTACGATACAGCAGAGGGAAGACGCAAAAAATTGGGTTCCGTATGAATTAACTAATGTTTGTTTCAAAAGTTACCCACCCACCCACCACTTAGATTAAATACATACTCCTAAAATGTAGTTAATATACATGTGTTGAATGTTATATTATGTTATATCATGTTGTTCGTTTTTCTGCTGTTTTTGTTCTATTTTTCAGGTTGAAATGACTGGTAGCTTATTCCGATTGTAATCCCAATCCTTCGTCACGGCTTCAGACAAAGACTCCGACCATTGTAATCCCAATCCTTCGTCACGGCTTCAGACAATGACTCCGACCATTTAATGGCGAAAATAGCGACACAACATCTACAAATATATTATGCTTCTTATAATGGAATTATGTATCCGCTGAGCTTCTGTTTCCCAGGGCCAGCATCCGATATATTTTGGAAGCAATAATGTTAATAAGGATATTATATTGATATATAAGGAAATGACATTATAAGGAATAACAATAAGGTTGAAATAAGGAATAAGAATAATGTGGAAATAAGGAATAAGGAATGGACAATAATGTGGAAATAAGGAATAAGGAATGGACAATAATGTGGAAATAAGGAATAAGGAATGGACAATAATGTGGAAATAAGGAATAAGGAATGGACTATAAGGTTTAATTATATATACTAGGGACTTGCCAATTATGTTTCTCGGCAGTCCCATTCTTTGTCAAGCCGTGGCCGTACAATTTTGTACTTTTGCCAAATAAAATATTTCTTACTTTATTTATTTGTATGTCATTTGGCCCCACGTTGTCTCAGATAACTGTGTCTGTCTTTATCTCCAGTTCGATGGGATAGATTCGTTCAATATAGTCTCCAAATTTATATTATTTAGTGAGAGAACATCATTTATATAACGGAACGTAAAGTTAAAGGATATTGCTAACTCCTTATCTTTCTTCCTAAAAAGTTCCTGTATGAAGTCAGCCTCAAAATAATAAAGAAAAAAGTCGACAAGAAGAGGGACAGAATTGGTTCCCATTGGAATTCCGACAGTTTGTTGAAAAACACGTCCTCCAAACGTAACAAATATGTTGTCAATCAAGATATCAAGCATCTTGATAGTGTCAGTTTTAGAGAATTTTTTGTTTGCATCGGAGTAATTCTTTACAAAGTAGGAGTTATCCATTCCATGGCAAGATACTTGTATCTACGTTCGCCATTCTTTTTAATGAAACAAAGTAATACCAACTCTTTCAATTTGTATTTTAGTTAAGAATGAGGAATACTTGTGTATAGTGTGAAAAGTCAAATGTTTTAATACTATGCCAAGATGAGAGAGTCTTAGATTGTATGTTCTCTAAAAGATCTTTGGAATTTTTTAGTATCCACATCTGATTCACGCCACCTTTAGAATAGGCAGTTTCACAATAACTTTGGAGCCCGGCTTTGATTGCTGATAAAATAGATGTTAAAAGTTAAGAAAGAGGTTCCACGGAGCACTTGGAAGACCCAGCAATATATCGTTGTTTTTAAGGACACTTATGTGGATTAGGGAATACTTGTGTAAAGTATAGAAAAGTCAAATGTTTTAATACTATTGTAAGATGAGAGAGTCTTAGATTGTATGTACTCTAACAGTTTTTTAGTATCCACGTCTGATTCACGCCACCTCCAGAATAGGCAGTTTTACAATTACTTTGGAGCCCGGCTTTGATTGCTGATAAAATAGATGTTAATAATTTAGAAAGAGGTTCCGTGGAGCACTTGGAAGACCCAGCAATATACCGTTGTTTTTAAGGACACTTATGTAGTTTAGGTATCCAATACAGTTATGGATCCAGTTCTTCATCTTTGGTTGAAATTCCAAAGGAACATAGAACAGACCTATGGTTATCCAGGATTTTCTCTTTGGTAAATGTCGTGAGGGTATATGTTGAGTTTCCAAGTGAATTGTCAATACCTAATCTATTTATCAAGCAGTTTTTGCAATGTTATTTACTCACAAAAACGATGTTGTTTGGGACTTTATCTGCGGATACAACAACATATTTGTCAGTGAGGTAGGCCAAGTTTTTTGCAACATTGGGTCTTTAAAAATTGACGTAGAGTGGGTATTGATAGTCCCATTTAGTTTCTTTATTCGGATTAGTATCAACAACCTCACAGCCTTAATCTATTCGGAACGAGTATCTACGTCTTCTTCCTAGCGTTTAGCCCATTGCTTGGCATAATCCTCGACTAAATCCATCAGTATTTTGAAGTTGTATTTCCAATTGATGGATTTAGGCTCACGATATTTCGAACCTTTAGATAACAAATTTCGCAGGGAAGTGTTATTGACAATGTTGAGGTCTCCGGTAATAACATGGCCAATCGGATTATATGTGAATTGGAAACTAGCACAGGTGCAATCAAGTCGTCAATGTTGAGATCCTGCAAAAGGTGTTGGTAATTGAAAATTTTAATGACGATTGGTTTGGTATAGGTATAAGAATTGGTACAGACTGATCTTTAAAATAAGGAGGTACTTTCGACTGAACTAATTTATGATGAAGGATATTGTCTAAGTTGACGCCATCGAGACCTTTGTTGGCAGAGGTGAGTTTAAGAAAATATATTTTCTCTTTTACATCTTTTCCAATGTGAACTGGTTTGAAAAGTGACTTGCAATATCCGAAATGATAGCTCGTAGTTTGTATTTGTTTGAATAAGGGTTTGTAACAGTGGTTTCCAAACATAAATTGAACAGAGAATGAAGTGTTGAAAGTGGTAATAAATAAAGTTTCGTGCGAATGTGATGAATACCTAACGGCTTTTGTATCAATGGCAGTAAGTTATTGATAGAGACATCATGCAAAGTAGGTGATGTATAATGACGATGACCGTGACTGTGTCTACGTCTAGGAGTAGAATTGAAAATATTAATCAAATTCACCGAGCTACAGGAAGGACTAGATAAAATACATACCATCAATTCTGTCATTGCAACCATATGGTGTCGCAGTTCCCAATTGTCGAATCCAGTAGTCCTCTTTTATGTCTACGGAAAGGCGTTGCAGGGTTGTTAGTCTTGTGGTATATTTTTTCGATAATACGAACTGTCATAGAAACGATGGAATGATCAGGCTGATTGAAATGCTGGTACAGGATGTCGTTTGCATTAAGGTTGATATATGATCTATGGCCGCACATACGTTTGTTTAGCCTTCTTTTCGTTTCACCGACGTAAACCAATCCTCAAAGGTTACACTCTAATCCGTAGACGACATTTATAGATTTACCATTCAGATCATCGTAACTTCTAGTAAATTAAGACTTTTTAGTTAAATTCCTAGTGAATTGAGCATCTGTTATTAAAATTTCACAAGTTTTGCACCCATTTGTTCCACATTTAGAAATGAAACAGTGGGTCCGAGATCACAATTATTTCGTAGTGCATTTCTTTTAGAACATAAATGAAAATTTAAAAAATCCAACCTGCGCTTTTTCAATGAAATTCTTACAGTGTGTTGTACTACTTTTGGGACAAATTATATCAAAATTATAGAAAACTTCATCGGCTCTAACTCAAAATATGGACAATTTTATGTTTAGGGCGTCTTGAAATCTTTTGACAGCTTCTGAAGTGCTATTTTTTTATTTTTTTCAAATGGACCAAATCACTACTTTCCTTAAAAATTCAGGACCCAAATTTTTTTACAGTGTAATTTCACCCCCCTTCTTGCAATTTGTGACATTAAACATGGAGAAATAAATTTGGAAGGGGTATACAACTTAATGGCAAGTAACCCACTGTCAACACTAGGGACTATATTCGTGAATAACAAAAATCAAGGGACGACAATTGTGGTCTCGGACCAGTGTTGTTCAGAGAACTGAACATGGCTGTGTATGTGTAATATTGCTATTGTCACTAGTATGATGATCTGAATGAGTCATGTTTGGGATATTTGTCATGTCTGGTGATGTAGGGACACCTGCCGTATCAGACGACACCGTGTCCATGGTGACGTCGGTTTCGGACCTTTTTATACTGGGCGACGTCCGAGCCAGTATCCTGTTAGATCTTCGTTAATTATAATATTTCCCCTTATGGAATGTGTATTGCTTGAAATAGAAAGTACATGTAGTCAGTGGCCATGTCATAAAATATCCCAGGTGCATAGGTTTGTTTGCAGGTACAGGTACATAGACTCATAGTAACTGAGTTATGCGAGTACATTAAAATTTGTCTTTGTTTTATGTTTAAAACTTAACATGCTATAGTCAATCATTACTAGGGAGAGATCAACAATTATCAATATGAAGTTGTCATCTGTTTTCAAAAGATCAAGTTCGGAAACAAATGCTTAACAATTTAATATATGTTTCTCATAATTGTATATAGTTATCCATCAATGCATGCACAGTTGGCAGTTTTAACCTCTCCATTTTCTTGTCCATAATGACCCACACATCATATGTTGCCTTGTTTAAATATGTTTTATCGTTCTGTGTAGGTTTGACTTTTGACAGATGTCTCGACTTGGCACTTCTGTATATTGCAACTCCTCTAAATAACACAGACTGGACATGACAGTCTACAAGAATAGGTAGATTTGTCTTTACAACATGTCAACCTCATTATCGTGTTAAACAGTCTTCAAGAATAGGCAGATTTGTCTTTACAATATGTCAACCTCATTATCGTGATAAACAGTCTTCAAGAATAGACAGATTTGTCTTTACAATATGTCAACCTCATAATCGTGTTAAACAGTCTTCAAGAATAGACAGATTTGTCTTTACAATATGTCAACCTTATAATCGTGATAAACGGTCTTCAAGAATAGACAGATTTGTCTTTACAATATGTCAACCTCATAATCGTGTTAAACAGTCTTCAAGAATAGAATAGGTAGATTTGTCTTTACAATATGTCAACCTCATAATCGTGTTAAACAGTCTTCAAGAATAGGCAGATTTGTCTTTACAATATGTCAAACTCATAATCGTGTTAAACAGTCTATAAGAATAGGCAGATTTGTCTTTACAATATGTCAACCTCATAATCGTGTTAAACAGTCTATAAGAATAAGCAGATTTTTCTTTACAATATGTCAAACTCATAATCGTGTTAAACAGTCTACAAGAAAAGGTAGATTTGTCTTTACAATATGTCAACCTCATTATCGTGTTAAACAGTCAACAAGAAAAGGTAGATTTGTCTTTACAATATGTCAACCTCATAATCGTGTTAAACAGTCAACAAGAATAGGCAGATTTGTCTTTACAATATGTCAACCTCATAATCGTGTTAAACAGTCTACAAGAAAAGGTAGATTTGTCTTTACAATATGTCAACCTCATAATCGTGTTAAACAGTCTACAAGAATAGGTAGATTTGTCTTTACAATATGTCAAACTCATAATCGTGTTAAACGACATACAAGAATAGGTAGATTTGTCTTTACAATATGTCAACCTCATAATCGTGTTAAACAGTCTACAGAAAAGGTAGATTTGTCTTTACAATATGTCAACCTTATAATCGTGTTAAACAGTCAACAAGAATAGGCAGATTTGTCTTTACAATATGTCAACCTCATAATCGTGTTAAACAGTCTACAAGAAAAGGTAGATTTGTCTTTACAATATGTCAACCTCATAATCGTGTTAAACAGTCTACAAGAATAGGTAGATTTGTCTTTACAATATGTCAAACTCATTATCGTGTTAAACAGTCTACAAGAATAGAATAGGTAGATTTTTCTTTACAATATGTCAACCTCATAATCGTGTTAAACGACATACAAGAATAGGTAGATTTGTCTTTACAATATGTCAACCTCATAATCGTGTTAAACAGTCTACAAGAATAGGTAGATTTGTCTTTACAATATGTCAAACTCATAATCGTGTTAAACGACATACAAGAATAGGTAGATTTGTCTTTACAATATGTCAACCTCATAATCGTGTTAAACAGTCAACAAGAATAGGCAGATTTGTCTTTACAATATGTCAACCTCATAATCGTGTTAAACAGTCAACAAGAATAGGCAGATTTGTCTTTACAATATGTCAACCTTATAATCTTGTTAAACACTCTACAAGAATAGACAGATTTGTCTTTACAATATGTCAACCTCATTATCTTGTTAAACAGTCTTCAAGAATAGGCAGATTTGTCTTTACAATATGTCAAACTCATAATCGTGTTAAACGACATACAAGAATAGGTAGATTTTTCTTTACAATATGTCAACCTCATAATCGTGTTAAACAGTCTACAAGAATATGCAGATTTTTCTTTACAATATGTCAACCTTATAATCGTGTTAAACAGTCTACAAGAATAGGTAGATTTGTCTTTACAATATGTCAACCTCATAATCGTGTTAAACAGTCTTTAAGAATATGCAGATTTTTCTTTACAATATGTCAACCTCATAATCGTTTTAAACAGTCTTCAAGAATATGCAGATTTTTCTTTACAATATGTCAACCTTATAATCGTGTTAAACAGTCTACAAGAATAGGTAGATTTGTCTTTACAATATGTCAACCTCATAATCGTGTTAAACAGTCTTCAAGAATATGCAGATTTTTCTTTACAATATTTCAACCTCATTATCGTGTTAAACAGTCTTCAAGAATAGGCAGATTTCTCTTTACAATATGTCAACCTTATAATCGTGTTAAACAGTCTACAAGAATAGGTAGATTTGTCTTTACAATATGTCAACCTCATAATCGTGTTAAACAGTCTTCAAGAATAGGCAGATTTGTCTTTGCAATATGTCAACCTCATAATCGTGTTAAACAGTCTACAAGAATAGGTAGATTTGTCTTTACAATATGTCAACCTTATAATCGTGTTAAACAGTCTTCAAGAATAGGCAGATTTGTCTTTACAATATGTCAACCTCATAATCGTGTTAAACAGTCTATAAGAATAGGCAGATTTGTCTTTACAATATGTCAACCTTATAATCGTGTTAAACAGTCTACAAGAATTGGTAGATTTGTCTTTACAATATGTCAAACTCATAATCGTGTTAAACAGTCAACAAGAATAGGCAGATTTGTCTTTACAATATGTCAACCTCATAATCGTGTTAAACAGTCAACAAGAATAGGCAGATTTGTCTTTACAATATGTCAACCTTATAGTCGTGTTAAACAGTCTACAAGAATAGGTAGATTTGTCTTTACAATATGTCAACCTCATAATCGTGTTAAACAGTCTTCAAGAATAGGCAGATTTGTCTTTACAATATGTCAACCTCATAATCGTGTTAAACAGTCTACAAGAATAGGCAGATTTGTCTTTACAATATGTCAACCTCATAACCTTGTTTAACAGTCTTCAAGAATAGGCAGATTTTTCTTTACAATATGTCAACCTCATTATCGTGTTAAACAGTCTTCAAGAATAGGCAGATTTGTCTTTACAATATGTCAACCTTATAATCGTGTTAAACAGTCTACAAGAATAGGTAGATTTGTCTTTACAATATGTCAACCTCATAATCGTGTTAAACAGTCTACAAGAATAGAATAGGTAGATTTGTCTTTACAATATGTCAACCTCATAATCGTGTTAAACAGTCTACAAGAATAGAATAGGCAGATTTGTCTTTACAATATGTCAACCTCATAATCGTGTTAAACAGTCTTCAAGAATAGGTAGATTTGTCTTTACAACATGTCAACCTCATAATCGTGTTAAACAGTCTACAAGAAAAGGCAGATTTGCCTTTACAATATGTCAAACTCATAATCCTGTTAAACAGTCTTCAAGAATAGGCAGATTTGTTTTTACAATATGTCAACCTCATAATCGTGTTAACCAGTCAACAAGAATAGGCAGATGTGTCTTTACAATATGTCAACCTCATTATCGTGATAAACAGTCTTCAAGAATAGGCAGATGTGTCTTTACAATATGTCAACCTCATAATCGTGTTAAATAGTCTACAAGAATAGGCAGATGTGTCTTTACAATATGTCAACCTCATAATCGTGTTAAACAGTCAACAAGAATAAGCAGATGTGTCTTTACAATATGTCAACCTCATAATCGTCTTAAACAGTCTTCACAAATAGGCAGATTTGTTTTTACAATATGTCAACCTCATAATCGTCTTAAACAGTCTTCAAGAATAGGCAGATTGGTCTTTACAATATGTCAACCTCATTATCGTGTTAAACAGTCTTCAAGAATAGGCAGATTTGTCTTTACAATATGTCAACCTCATAATCGTGTTAAACAGTCAACAAGAATAGGCAGATTTGTCTTTACAATATGTCAACCTTATAATCTTGTTAAACACTCTACAAGAATAGACAGATTTGTCTTTACAATATGTCAACCTCATTATCTTGTTAAACAGTCTTCAAGAATAGGCAGATTTGTCTTTACAATATGTCAAACTCATAATCGTGTTAAACGACATACAAGAATAGGTAGATTTTTCTTTACAATATGTCAACCTCATAATCGTGTTAAACAGTCTACAAGAATATGCAGATTTTTCTTTACAATATGTCAACCTTATAATCGTGTTAAACAGTCTACAAGAATAGGTAGATTTGTCTTTACAATATGTCAACCTCATAATCGTGTTAAACAGTCTTTAAGAATATGCAGATTTTTCTTTACAATATGTCAACCTCATAATCGTGTTAAACAGTCTTCAAGAATATGCAGATTTTTCTTTACAATATGTCAACCTTATAATCGTGTTAAACAGTCTACAAGAATAGGTAGATTTGTCTTTACAATATGTCAACCTCATAATCGTGTTAAACAGTCTTCAAGAATATGCAGATTTTTCTTTACAATATTTCAACCTCATTATCGTGTTAAACAGTCTTCAAGAATAGGCAGATTTCTCTTTACAATATGTCAACCTTATAATCGTGTTAAACAGTCTACAAGAATAGGTAGATTTGTCTTTACAATATGTCAACCTCATAATCGTGTTAAACAGTCTTCAAGAATAGGCAGATTTGTCTTTGCAATATGTCAACCTCATAATCGTGTTAAACAGTCTACAAGAATAGGTAGATTTGTCTTTACAATATGTCAACCTTATAATCGTGTTAAACAGTCTTCAAGAATAGGCAGATTTGTCTTTACAATATGTCAACCTCATAATCGTGTTAAACAGTCTATAAGAATAGGCAGATTTGTCTTTACAATATGTCAACCTTATAATCGTGTTAAACAGTCTACAAGAATTGGTAGATTTGTCTTTACAATATGTCAAACTCATAATCGTGTTAAACAGTCAACAAGAATAGGCAGATTTGTCTTTACAATATGTCAACCTCATAATCGTGTTAAACAGTCAACAAGAATAGGCAGATTTGTCTTTACAATATGTCAACCTTATAGTCGTGTTAAACAGTCTACAAGAATAGGTAGATTTGTCTTTACAATATGTCAACCTCATAATCGTGTTAAACAGTCTTCAAGAATAGGCAGATTTGTCTTTACAATATGTCAACCTCATAATCGTGTTAAACAGTCTACAAGAATAGGCAGATTTGTCTTTACAATATGTCAACCTCATAATCTTGTTTAACAGTCTTCAAGAATAGGCAGATTTTTCTTTACAATATGTCAACCTCATTATCGTGTTAAACAGTCTTCAAGAATAGGCAGATTTGTCTTTACAATATGTCAACCTTATAATCGTGTTAAACAGTCTACAAGAATAGGTAGATTTGTCTTTACAATATGTCAACCTCATAATCGTGTTAAACAGTCTACAAGAATAGAATAGGTAGATTTGTCTTTACAATATGTCAACCTCATAATCGTGTTAAACAGTCTACAAGAATAGAATAGGCAGATTTGTCTTTACAATATGTCAACCTCATAATCGTGTTAAACAGTCTTCAAGAATAGGTAGATTTGTCTTTACAACATGTCAACCTCATAATCGTGTTAAACAGTCTACAAGAAAAGGCAGATTTGCCTTTACAATATGTCAAACTCATAATCCTGTTAAACAGTCTTCAAGAATAGGCAGATTTGTTTTTACAATATGTCAACCTCATAATCGTGTTAACCAGTCAACAAGAATAGGCAGATGTGTCTTTACAATATGTCAACCTCATTATCGTGATAAACAGTCTTCAAGAATAGGCAGATGTGTCTTTACAATATGTCAACCTCATAATCGTGTTAAATAGTCTACAAGAATAGGCAGATGTGTCTTTACAATATGTCAACCTCATTATCGTGTTAAACAGTCTTCAAGAATAGGCAGATTTGTCTTTACAATATGTCAACCTCATAATCGTGTTAAACAGTCTACAAGAATAGACAGATTTGTCTTTACAATATGTCAACCTTATAATCGTGTTAAACAGTCTTCAAGAATAGGCAGATTTGTCTTTACAATATGTCAACCTCATAATCGTGTTAAACAGTCTACAAGAATAGGCAGATTTGTCTTTACAATATGTCAACCTCATAATCTTGTTAAACAGTCTTCAAGAATAGGCAGATTTTTCTTTACAATATGTCAACCTCATTATCGTGTTAAACAGTCTTCAAGAATAGGCAGATTTGTCTTTACAATATGTCAACCTTATAATCGTGTTAAACAGTCTACAAGAATAGGTAGATTTGTCTTTACAATATGTCAACCTCATAATCGTGTTAAACAGTCTACAAGAATAGAATAGGTAGATTTGTCTTTACAATATGTCAACCTCATAATCGTGTTAAACAGTCTACAAGAATAGAATAGGCAGATTTGTCTTTACAATATGTCAACCTCATAATCGTGTTAAACAGTCTTCAAGAATAGGTAGATTTGTCTTTACAACATGTCAACCTCATAAACGTGTTAAACAGTCTACAAGAAAAGGCAGATTTGCCTTTACAATATGTCAAACTCATAATCCTGTTAAACAGTCTTCAAGAATAGGCAGATTTGTTTTTACAATATGTCAACCTCATAATCGTGTTAACCAGTCAACAAGAATAGGCAGATGTGTCTTTACAATATGTCAACCTCATTATCGTGATAAACAGTCTTCAAGAATAGGCAGATGTGTCTTTACAATATGTCAACCTCATAATCGTGTTAAATAGTCTACAAGAATAGGCAGATGTGTCTTTACAATATGTCAACCTCATTATCGTGTTAAACAGTCTTCAAGAATAGGCAGATTTGTCTTTACAATATGTCAACCTCATAATCGTGTTAAACAGTCTACAAGAATAGACAGATTTGTCTTTACAATATGTCAACCTCATTATCGTGTTAAACAGTCTTCAAGAATAGGCAGATTTGTCTTTACAATATGTCAACCTCATAATCGTGTTAAACAGTCTACAAGAATAGGCAGATTTGTTTTTTCAATATGTCAACCTCATAATCGTGTTAAACAGTCTTCAAGAATAGGTAGATTTGTCTTTACAATATGTCAACCTTATAATCTTGTTAAACAGTCTACAAGAATAGACAGATTTGTCTTTACAATATATGTGAACCTCATAATCTTGTTAAACAGTCTACAAGAATAGACAGATGTGTCTTTACAATATGTCAACCTCATAATCGTGTTAAACGACATACAAGAATAGGCAGATTTGTCTTTACAATATGTCAACCTCATAATCGTGTTTAACAGTCTACAAGAAAAGGTAGATTTGTCTTTACAATATGTCAACCTCATAATCGTGTTAAACAGTCTACAAGAATAGAATAGGTAGATTTGTTTTTACAATATGTCAACCTCATAATCGTGTTAAACAGTCTTCAAGAATATGTAGATTTGTCTTTACAATATGTCAACCTTATAATCGTGATAAACAGTCTACAAGAATAGGCAGATTTGTCTTTACAATATGTCAACCTCATTACTGTGTTAAACAGTCTACAAGAATAGAATAGGCAGATTTGTCTTTACAATATGTCAACCTCATAATCGTGTTTAACAGTCTACAAGAATAGGTAGATTTGTCTTTACAATATGTGAAACTCAGAATCGTGTTAAACAGTCTTCAAGAAAAGGTAGATTTGTCTTTACAATATGTCAACCTCATAATCGTGTTAAACAGTCTACAAGAATAGGTAGATTTGTCTTTACAATATGTCAACCTCATTATCGTGTTAAACAGTCTTCAAGAATAGGTAGATTTGTCTTTACAATATGTCAACCTCATTATCTTGTTAAACAGTCTTCAAGAATAGACAGATTTGTCTTCACAATATGTCAAACTCATAATCTTGTTAAACAGTCTACAAGAATAGACAGATTTGTCTTTACAATATGTCAAACTCATAATCATGTTAAACAGTCTACAAGAAAAGGTAGATTTGTCTTTACAATATGTCAAACTCATAATCGTGTTAAACAGTCTTCAAGAATAGGTAGATTTGTCTCCACAATATGTCAACCTTATAATCGTGTTAAACAGTCTTCAAGAATAGGCAGATTTGTCTTTACAATATGTCAACCTCATAATCGTGTTAAACAGTCTACAAGAATAGGTAGAGTTGTGTTTACAATATGTCAACCTCATAATCGTGTTAAACAGTCTACAAGAATAGAATAGGTAGATTTTTCTTTACAATATGTCAACCTCATAATCGTGTTAAACAGTCTACAAGAAAAGGTAGATTTGTCTTTACAATATGTCAACCTCATAATCGTGTTAAACAGTCTACAAGAATAGGTAGAGTTGTCTTTACAATATGTCAACCTCATAATCGTGTTAAACAGTCTACAAGAATAGAATAGGTAGATTTTTCTTTACAATATGTCAACCTCATAATCGTGTTAAACAGTCTTCAAGAATAGGTAGATTTGTCTTTACAATATGTCAACCTTATAATCGTGTTAAACAGTCTTCAAGAATAGGCAGATTTGTCTTTACAATATGTCAACCTCATAATCGTGTTAAACAGCCTACAAGAATAGGTAGAGTTGTCTTTACAATATGTCAACCTCATAATCGTATTAAACAGTCTACAAGAAAAGGTAGATTTGTCTTTACAATATGTCAACCTCATTATCGTGTTAAACAGTCTTCAAGAATAGGTAGATTTGTCTTTACAATATGTCAACCTCATTATCTTGTTAAACAGTCTTCAAGAATAGGTAGATTTGTCTTCACAATATGTCAAACTCATAATCTTGTTAAACAGTCTACAAGAATAGACAGATTTGTCTTTACAACATGTCAAACTCATAATCATGTTAAACAGTCTACAAGAAAAGGTAGATTTGTCTTTACAATATGTCAAACTCATAATCGTGTTAAACAGTCTTCAAGAATAGGTAGATTTGTCTTTACAATATGTCAACCTTATAATCGTGTTAAACAGTCTTCAAGAATAGGCAGATTTGTCTTTACAATATGTCAACCTCATAATCGTGTTAAACAGTCTACAAGAATAGGTAGAGTTGTGTTTACAATATGTCAACCTCATAATCGTGTTAAACAGTCTACAAGAATAGAATAGGTAGATTTTTCTTTACAATATGTCAACCTCATAATCGTGTTAAACAGTCTACAAGAAAAGGTAGATTTGTCTTTACAATATGTCAACCTCATAATCGTGTTAAACAGTCTACAAGAATAGGTAGAGTTGTCTTTACAATATGTCAACCTCATAATCGTGTTAAACAGTCTACAAGAATAGAATAGGTAGATTTTTCTTTACAATATGTCAACCTCATAATCGTGTTAAACAGTCTTCAAGAATAGGTAGATTTGTCTTTACAATATGTCAACCTTATAATCGTGTTAAACAGTCTTCAAGAATAGGCAGATTTGTCTTTACAATATGTCAACCTCATAATCGTGTTAAACAGCCTACAAGAATAGGTAGAGTTGTCTTTACAATATGTCAACCTCATAATCGTATTAAACAGTCTACAAGAAAAGGTAGATTTGTCTTTACAATATGTCAACCTCATTATCGTGTTAAACAGTCTACAAGAATAGGTAGAGTTGTCTTTACAATATGTCAACCTCATAATCGTCTTAAACAGTCTTCACAAATAGGCAGATTTGTTTTTACAATATGTCAACCTCATAATCGTCTTAAACAGTCTTCAAGAATAGGCAGATTGGTCTTTACAATATGTCAACCTCATTATCGTGTTAAACAGTCTTCAAGAATAGGCAGATTTGTCTTTACAATATGTCAACCTCATAATCGTGTTAAACAGTCTACAAGAATAGGCAGATTTGTTTTTTCAATATGTCAACCTCATAATCGTGTTAAACAGTCTTCAAGAATAGGTAGATTTGTCTTTACAATATGTCAACCTTATAATCTTGTTAAACAGTCTACAAGAATAGACAGATTTGTCTTTACAATATATGTGAACCTCATAATCTTGTTAAACAGTCTACAAGAATAGACAGATGTGTCTTTACAATATGTCAACCTCATAATCGTGTTAAACGACATACAAGAATAGGCAGATTTGTCTTTACAATATGTCAACCTCATAATCGTGTTTAACAGTCTACAAGAATAGGTAGATTTGTCTTTACAATATGTCAACCTCATAATCGTGTTAAACAGTCTACAAGAATAGAATAGGTAGATTTGTTTTTACAATATGTCAACCTTATAATCGTGTTAAACAGTCTTCAAGAATATGTAGATTTGTCTTTACAATATGTCAACCTTATAATCGTGATAAACAGTCTACAAGAATAGGCAGATTTGTCTTTACAATATGTCAACCTCATTACTGTGTTAAACAGTCTACAAGAATAGAATAGGCAGATTTGTCTTTACAATATGTCAACCTCATAATCGTGTTTAACAGTCTACAAGAATAGGTAGATTTGTCTTTACAATATGTCAAACTCAGAATCGTGTTAAACAGTCTTCAAGAAAAGGTAGATTTGTCTTTACAATATGTCAACCTCATAATCGTGTTAAACAGTCTACAAGAATAGGTAGATTTGTCTTTACAATATGTCAACCTCATTATCGTGTTAAACAGTCAACAAGAATAGGTAGATTTGTCTTTACAATATGTCAACCTCATTATCTTGTTAAACAGTCTTCAAGAATAGACAGATTTGTCTTCACAATATGTCAAACTCATAATCTTGTTAAACAGTCTACAAGAATAGACAGATTTGTCTTTACAATATGTCAAACTCATAATCATGTTAAACAGTCTACAAGAAAAGGTAGATTTGTCTTTACAATATGTCAAACTCATAATCGTGTTAAACAGTCTTCAAGAATAGGTAGATTTGTCTTTACAATATGTCAACCTTATAATCGTGTTAAACAGTCTTCAAGAATAGGCAGATTTGTCTTTACAATATGTCAACCTCATAATCGTGTTAAACAGTCTACAAGAATAGGTAGAGTTGTGTTTACAATATGTCAACCTCATAATCGTGTTAAACAGTCTACAAGAATAGAATAGGTAGATTTTTCTTTACAATATGTCAACCTCATAATCGTGTTAAACAGTCTACAAGAAAAGGTAGATTTGTCTTTACAATATGTCAACCTCATAATCGTGTTAAACAGTCTACAAGAATAGGTTGAGTTGTCTTTACAATATGTCAACCTCATAATCGTGTTAAACAGTCTACAAGAATAGAATAGGTAGATTTTTCTTTACAATATGTCAACCTCATAATCGTGTTAAACAGTCTTCAAGAATAGGTAGATTTGTCTTTACAATATGTCAACCTTATAATCGTGTTAAACAGTCTTCAAGAATAGGCAGATTTGTCTTTACAATATGTCAACCTTATAATCGTGTTAAACAGCCTACAAGAATAGGTAGAGTTGTCTTTACAATATGTCAACCTCATAATCGTGTTAAACAGTCTACAAGAAAAGGTAGATTTGTCTTTACAATATGTCAACCTCATTATCGTGTTAAACAGTCTACAAGAATAGGTAGAGTTGTCTTTACAATATGTCACCGTCATAATCGTGTTAAACAGTCTACAAGAATAGAATAGGTAGATTTTTCTTTACAATATGTCAACCTCATAATCGTGTTAAACAGTCTTCAAGAATAGGTAGATTTGTCTTTACAATATGTCAACCTTATAATCGTGTTAAACAGTCTTCAAGAATAGGCAGATTTGTCTTTCCAATATATGTGAACCTTATAATAGTGTTAAACAGTCTTCAAGAATAGACAGATTTGTCTTTACAATATGTCAAACTCATAATCGTGTTAAACAGTCTTCAAGAATAGACAGATTTTTCTTTACAATATGTCAAACTCATAATCGTGTTAAACAGTCTATAAGAATAGGCAGATTTGTCTTTACAATATGTCAAACTCATAATCGTGTTAAACAGTCTTCAAGAATAGACAAATTTGTCTTTACAATATGGCAAACTCATAATCGTGTTAAACAGTCTTCAAGAATAGGTAGATGTGTCTTTACAATATGTCAAACTCATTATCGTGTTAAACAGTCTTCAAGAATAGACAGATTTGTCTTCACAATATGTCAACCTTATAATCGTGTTAAACAGTCTACAAGAATAGGTAGATTTGTCTTTACAATATGTCAAACTCATAATCATGTTAAACAGTCTTCAAGAATAGACAGATTTTTCTTTACAATATGTCAAACTCATAATCGTGTTAAACAGTCTATAAGAATAGGCAGATTTGTCTTTACAATATGTCAAACTCATAATCGTGTTAAATAGTCTACAAGAATAGGTAGATTTGTCTTTACAATATGTCAAACTCATAATCGTGTTAAACAGTCTTCAAGAATAGACAGATTTTTCTTTACAATATGTCAAACTCATAATCGTGTTAAACAGTCTATAAGAATAGGCAGATTTGTCTTTACAATATGTCAAACTCATAATCGTGTTAAACAGTCTTCAAGAATAGACAGATTTGTCTTTACAATATGGCAAACTCATAATCGTGTTAAACAGTCTTCAAGAATAGGTAGATGTGTCTTTACAATATGTCAAACTCATTATCGTGTTAAACAGTCTTCAAGAATAGACAGATTTGTCTTCACAATATGTCAACCTTATAATCGTGTTAAACAGTCTACAAGAATAGGTAGATTTGTCTTTACAATATGTCAACCTCATAATCGTGTTAAACAGTCTTCAAGAAAAGGTAGATTTGTCTTTACAATATGTCAAACTCATAATCGTGTTAAACAGTCTTCAAGAAAAGGTAGATTTGTCTTTACAATATGTCAAACTCATAATCGTGTTAAACAGTCTACAAGAATAGGTATATTTGTCTTTACAATATGTCAACCTCATAATCGTGTTAAACAGTCTTCAAGAATAGGCAGATTTGTCTTTACAATATGTCAACCTCATAATCGTGTTAAACAGTCAACAAGAATAAGCAGATGTGTCTTTACAATATGTCAACCTCATAATCGTCTTAAACAGTCTTCACAAATAGGCAGATTTGTTTTTACAATATGTCAACCTCATAATCGTCTTAAACAGTCTTCAAGAATAGGCAGATTGGTCTTTACAATATGTCAACCTCATTATCGTGTTAAACAGTCTTCAAGAATAGGCAGATTTGTCTTTACAATATGTCAACCTCATAATCGTGTTAAACAGTCTACAAGAATAGGCAGATTTGTTTTTTCAATATGTCAACCTCATAATCGTGTTAAACAGTCTTCAAGAATAGGTAGATTTGTCTTTACAATATGTCAACCTTATAATCTTGTTAAACAGTCTACAAGAATAGACAGATTTGTCTTTACAATATATGTGAACCTCATAATCTTGTTAAACAGTCTACAAGAATAGACAGATGTGTCTTTACAATATGTCAACCTCATAATCGTGTTAAACGACATACAAGAATAGGCAGATTTGTCTTTACAATATGTCAACCTCATAATCGTGTTTAACAGTCTACAAGAATAGGTAGATTTGTCTTTACAATATGTCAACCTCATAATCGTGTTAAACAGTCTACAAGAATAGAATAGGTAGATTTGTTTTTACAATATGTCAACCTCATAATCGTGTTAAACAGTCTTCAAGAATATGTAGATTTGTCTTTACAATATGTCAACCTTATAATCGTGATAAACAGTCTACAAGAATAGGCAGATCTGTCTTTACAATATGTCAACCTCATTACTGTGTTAAACAGTCTACAAGAATAGAATAGGCAGATTTGTCTTTACAATATGTCAACCTCATAATCGTGTTTAACAGTCTACAAGAATAGGTAGATTTGTCTTAACAATATGTCAAACTCAGAATCGTGTTAAACAGTCTTCAAGAAAAGGTAGATTTGTCTTTACAATATGTCAACCTCATAATCGTGTTAAACAGTCTACAAGAATAGGTAGATTTGTCTTTACAATATGTCAACCTCATTATCGTGTTAAACAGTCTTCAAGAATAGGTAGATTTGTCTTTACAATATGTCAACCTCATTATCTTGTTAAACAGTCTTCAAGAATAGACAGATTTGTCTTCACAATATGTCAAACTCATAATCTTGTTAAACAGTCTACAAGAATAGACAGATTTGTCTTTACAATATGTCAAACTCATAATCATGTTAAACAGTCTACAAGAAAAGGTAGATTTGTCTTTACAATATGTCAAACTCATAATCGTGTTAAACAGTCTTCAAGAATAGGTAGATTTGTCTTTACAATATGTCAACCTTATAATCGTGTTAAACAGTCTTCAAGAATAGGCAGATTTGTCTTTACAATATGTCAACCTCATAATCGTGTTAAACAGTCTACAAGAATAGGTAGATTTGTCTTTACAATATGTCAACCTCATAATCGTGTTAAACAGTCTACAAGAATAGAATAGGTAGATTTTTCTTTACAATATGTCAACCTCATAATCGTGTTAAACAGTCTACAAGAAAAGGTAGATTTGTCTTTACAATATGTCAACCTCATAATCGTGTTAAACAGTCTACAAGAATAGGTAGAGTTGTCTTTACAATATGTCAACCTCATAATCGTGTTAAACAGTCTACAAGAATAGAATAGGTAGATTTTTCTTTACAATATGTCAACCTCATAATCGTGTTAAACAGTCTTCAAGAATAGGTAGATTTGTCTTTACAATATGTCAACCTTATAATCGTGTTAAACAGTCTTCAAGAATAGGCAGATTTGTCTTTACAATATGTCAACCTCATAATCGTGTTAAACAGCCTACAAGAATAGGTAGAGTTGTCTTTACAATATGTCAACCTCATAATCGTGTTAAACAGTCTACAAGAAAAGGTAGATTTGTCTTTACAATATGTCAACCTCATTATCGTGTTAAACAGTCTACAAGAATAGGTAGAGTTGTCTTTACAATATGTCAACCTCATAATCGTGTTAAACAGTCTACAAGAATAGAATAGGTAGATTTTTCTTTACAATATGTCAACCTCATAATCGTGTTAAACAGTCTTCAAGAATAGGTAGATTTGTCTTTACAATATGTCAACCTTATAATCGTGTTAAACAGTCTTCAAGAATAGGCAGATTTGTCTTTACAATATGTCAACCTCATAATCGTGTTAAACAGTCTACAGGAATAGGCAGATTTGTCTTTACAATATGTCACCGTCATAATCGTGTTAAACAGTCTACAAGAATAGGTAGATTTGTCTTTACAATATGTCAACCTCATAATCTTGTTAAACAGTCTACAAGAATAGGTAGATTTGTTTTTACAATATGTCAAACTCATAATCGTGTTAAACAGTCTACAAGAATAGAATAGGTAGATTTTTCTTTACAATATGTCAACCTTATAATCGTGTTAAACAGTCTTCAAGAATAGGCAGATTTGTCTTTACAATATGTCACCGTCATAATCGTGTTAAACAGTCTACAAGAATAGGTAGATTTGTCTTTACAATATGTCAACCTCATAATCGTGTTAAACAGTCTACAACAATAGGTAGATTTTTCTTTACAATATGTCAACCTCATAATCGTGTTAAACAGTCTACAACAATAGGTAGATTTTTCTTTACAATATGTCAAACTCATAATCGTGTTAAACAGTCTTAAAGAGTAGGCAGATTTGTTTTTACAATATGTGTAACTCATAATCGTGTTAAACAGTCTTCAAGAATAGACAGATTTGTCTTCACAATAAGTCAAACTCATAATCGTGTTAAACAGTCTTCAAGAATAGACAGATTTGTCTGTACAATGTCAAACTTATAATCGTGTAAAACAGTCTTCAAGAATAGACAGATTTGTCTTCACAATATGTCAAACTCATAATCGTGTTATACAGTCTACAAGAATAGGCAGATTTGTCTTTACAATATTTCAAACTCATAATCGTGTTAAACAATATTCAAGAATAGGCAGATTTGTTTTTACAATATGTGTAACTCATAATCGTGTTAAACAGTCTTCAAGAATAGACAGATTTGTCTTCACAATAAGTCAAACTCATAATCGTGTTAAACAGTCTACAAGAATAGACAGATTGGTCTTTACAATATGTCAACCTCATAATCGTGTTAAACAGTCTTCAAGAATAGACAGATTTGTCTTTACAATATGTCAACCTTATAATCGTGTTAAACAGTCTTCAAGAATAGACAGATTTGTCTTTACAATATGTCAAACTCATAATCGTGTTAAACAGTCTTCAAGAATAGACAGATTTTTCTTTACAATATGTCAAACTCATAATCGTGTTAAACAGTCTTCAAGAATAGGCAGATTTATCTTTACAATATGTCAACCTCATAATCGTGTTAAACAGTCTTCAAGAATAGGCAGATTTGTCTTTCCAATATATGTGAACCTTATAATAGTGTTAAACAGTCTTCAAGAATAGACAGATTTGTCTTTACAATATGTCAAACTCATAATCGTGTTAAACAGTCTTCAAGAATAGACAGATTTTTCTTTACAATATGTCAAACTCATAATCGTGTTAAACAGTCTATAAGAATAGGCAGATTTGTCTTTACAATATGTCAAACTCATAATCGTGTTAAACAGTCTTCAAGAATAGACAGATTTGTCTTTACAATATGGCAAACTCATAATCGTGTTAAACAGTCTTCAAGAATAGGTAGATGTGTCTTTACAATATGTCAAACTCATTATCGTGTTAAACAGTCTTCAAGAATAGACAGATTTGTCTTCACAATATGTCAACCTTATAATCGTGTTAAACAGTCTACAAGAATAGGTAGATTTGTCTTTACAATATGTCAAACTCATAATCATGTTAAACAGTCTTCAAGAATAGACAGATTTTTCTTTACAATATGTCAAACTCATAATCGTGTTAAACAGTCTATAAGAATAGGCAGATTTGTCTTTACAATATGTCAAACTCATAATCGTGTTAAATAGTCTACAAGAATAGGTAGATTTGTCTTTACAATATGTCAAACTCATAATCGTGTTAAACAGTCTTCAAGAATAGACAGATTTTTCTTTACAATATGTCAAACTCATAATCGTGTTAAACAGTCTATAAGAATAGGCAGATTTGTCTTTACAATATGTCAAACTCATAATCGTGTTAAACAGTCTTCAAGAATAGACAGATTTGTCTTTACAATATGACAAACTCATAATCGTGTTAAACAGTCTTCAAGAATAGGTAGATGTGTCTTTACAATATGTCAAACTCATTATCGTGTTAAACAGTCTTCAAGAATAGACAGATTTGTCTTCACAATATGTCAACCTTATAATCGTGTTAAACAGTCTACAAGAATAGGTAGATTTGTCTTTACAATATGTCAAACTCATAATCATGTTAAACATTCAACAAGAAAAGGTAGATTTGTCTTTACAATATGTCAACCTCATAATCGTGTTAAACAGTCTTCAAGAATAGGCAGATTTGTCTTTACAATATGTCAAACTCATTATCGTGTTAAACAGTCAACAAGAAAAGGTAGATTTGTCTTTACAATATGTCAAACTCATAATCGTGTTAAACAGTCTTCAAGAATAGACAGATTTGTCTTTACAATATGTCAAACTCATAATCGTGTTAAACAGTCAACAAGAAAAGGTAGATTTGTCTTTACAATATGTCAAACTCATAATCGTGTTAAACAGTCTTCAAGAATAGACAGATTTGTCTTTACAATATGTCAAACTCATTATCGTGTTAAACAGTCTTCAAGAATAGACAGATTTGTCTTCACAATATGTCAACCTTATAATCGTGTTAAACAGTCTTCAAGAATAGACAGATTTGTCTTTACAATATGTCAAACTCATTATCGTGTTAAACAGTCTTCAAGAATAGACAGATTTGTCTTCACAATATGTCAACCTTGTAATCGTGTTAAACAGTCTTCAAGAATAGACAAATTTGTCTTTACAATATGTCAAACTCATAATCGTGTTAAACAGTCTTCAAGAATAGACAGATTTGTCTTTACAATATGTCAAACTCATAATCGTGTTAAACAGTCTTCAAGAATAGACAGATTTGTCTTTACAATATGTCAAACTCATAATCTTGTTAAACAGTCTTCAAGAATAGACAGATTTGTCTTTACAATATGTCAACCTTATAATCGTGTTAAACAGTCTACAAGAATAGACAGATTTGTCTTTACAATATGTCAACCTCATAATCGTGATAAACAGTCTACAACAATAGGCAGATTTGTCTTTACAATATGTCAACCTTATAATCGTGTTAAACAGTCTACAAGAATAGACAGATTGGTCTTTACAATATGTCAACCTCATAATCGTGTTAAACAGTCAACAAGAATAGACAGATTTGTCTTTACAATATGTCAAACTGATAATCGTGTTAAACAGTCTTCAAGAATAGGCAGATTTGTCTTTCTAATATGTCAAACTCATAATCGTGTTAAACAGTCTTCAAGAATAGACAGATTTGTCTTTACAATATGTCAAACTCATAATCGTGTTAAACAGTCTTCAAGAATAGGCAGATTTGTCTTTACAATATGTCAAACTCATAATCGTGTTAAACAGTCTACAAGAATAGACAGATTTGTCTTTACAATATGTCAAACTCATAATCGTGTTAAACAGTCTACAAGAATAAGCAGATTTGTCTTTACAATATGTCAACCTTATAATCGTGTTAAACAGTCTTCAAGAATAGACAGATTTGTCTTTACAATATGTCAACCTTATAATCGTGTTAAACAGTCTTCAAGAATAGACAGATTTGTCTTTACAATATGTCAAACTCATAATCGTGTTAAGGAGGCTCGCGGGTATAAAATTTTCAGAAAAAATTAACATTTAATTTTCATTACAAATTTTATTTATTACCTTTAGTAGTTGTTACTTTATCATATGGTACAAAAATCTTTCCAAAAAACCAATTCGTGTTAGCCCTAGGTGACTTTTAAAATATAGATATCATTGAAAAAGCTCCAAATTATCTCCCTTTGGTGCAAAAATGCCATTTTTTGGCATTAAAATTGAAATATCTTTTTTAACTCATCGGTGACCTATATTTTTTATTGTTGTTTTCGAATAAGTTGTACATAAACTAAATAATTGTAATATTTAAGGTAACTTCCGACACTAAGGGAGACAACAACGTTTTACTGGTATTAGACTGGTTTACGATTTACGTCATTGTATATATCGCCTATATTCCGATGTCACGGTAACAGCTTTGTTGTCGTCTGGTTACGTGACATTGGTGATGAATTTCATTATCTATTTAAATGTACTTTTTTTTCAAATGAAAGAAAAAGGCTTTTGCCCTGTAATGTGTATAAAAAGCCAAATGCTATAAAATATTGTGAACTTTTTTGTTCTGATGACTACAATTTAATTGTCAAACTTGCCAAATTTTGTAAAATTGTTCTGTCTGTTATAAATTAGATTTGCCTTCCACTGCAAATTCCTTAAATCATGTACTTTATGTATACCATTGAATATGTAACCATGTCATTCTATGATCTCATTATTTTGTATATATGTTATTGTTTGTTATTATTGTTTATATTCACATACCCCTGATGGGGTCTTGAGAAATAAAAAGTTTCAAAGTTTCAAAGTTTCAAAGTTTCAACGAATAAACAATACTAGTTAGTCAATATAATACTTTTTTTCGTCATGGGTCGCATACGTAGGGGAGGACAGTTCATCAAAAAAGATAAATTAAAGCGCTCTTTGAGAATGAATAATTTAAATAGCCTCAGTCGGGAAGACCACACTTATAGTACTCTCGCTAATAATTCGCAAGATGTAAGTTTTTGTGAGTTGGACGTTGGACAATCGGTGTCCGTTCACAGTGACCCTTCTTTTGACGAAACATGGAAAGAAGGTCGTCGGGTAGTGGAACTGTTCCACCTCGCACAGAATCTCTTCTGCAAAATGTGTAACTGTCCCTTGCAGTTAATTGACACTGTCGGCGAACGGAAGTACGGACTTGGTAGCATTTTGTTCATACCCTGTAGTAGCTGCAGTGCTTGTAACAGTGTGGAAACGGGAAAAAGAAGTGAGACTGGTGCATTTGTAGTGAATTCAAAAGTTGCATTAGGTAAGAATTTACAAGATTCTCTCTAGATTCTGTATGCTATTTTTTCTGGGTGGAGAAGGTGTATGGTTTCATGTCTTGTATAAATGAACCTGCCCCACACCTCTCCTTTTCTTTCTTGAATTCCCCTCTATTCTGGTCTGGGGTTTGGGATGAAAAAGTGTAATTTTTAGGGGAAGTGCTGCCCAAATTTTTTATGAAACTGGACTTAGTAATTTTTATGCATTTATTTTTCAATTTTTACCCCCTCCCCCTTCTAGTTCAAATTACAGGAAGTAATTCCCATTTGTTGGGTTATATGCCTATTAACCGGTTTCAAAAGGTTGTCTTCGTACACATGCAGTTTATGGATATAACATATTTATGTACTATGTATACTTTTATTTAGTGACCATTTTGGTGAACTTTATTTAAAATTTTAACTGCACAATTAAGGTGGATGAATAAAGAAAAATGACATGTTGGTATATAATTTTCTTTAGGGTATACAGTATTATTAGTGAATCATTAGTCATTATAAGAAATTTATATGAGTCTTTGATCTATAAGTATAAATGTAGATATGGATTTACAATCATATAAATAAATTATATATAAAAAATATTATATTCCAAAGAAGTCAGAACTTGAAATATTTTATTGTAATATTTAGATTTAGTATTATCTAAATTACCAATATGCAAACTGTTGTTTCACATTAAGCACAATATCAATGTTTTTAGATTAAAAATACTTGATTTTTTAGGAATGATACATGCAGGAATTGGGGCCACACATGTCAACAATTTTCTTGGTGCATTGAATGTTCCTCCTGTGAATTCCTCCACCATCAAGAAAAAGGAAAATGAAATTGGGAAAAAAATATTTGAAGTTGCAAGAGAATCATGTCATTCAAATCAAAAGAAGGAACAGTTAATGAGTAATGGAAAGGTAATTTAATAATAATATTATTCTGGCAGATATTTCTTAAGCAATGTTTTGATAATTTTACAAAGTATATATTGTAGAGTATAATGAGGACTGTATATTTAATTTTGCTCTTGCCGTCCGAGAAAAATAATTAGGTTTATACATGATTCAGATTTTGGTTATAATTTTAGGTTCACGGTCAATATTTAAAATTAGATTAATTGCTTCGCTGACCACAGCTGGATACGACCTCAGAGATCAAAACCTGAACAGTTGGGGCAAAATTGGATACAATATTCAAACTTGATACAGGTTTAAATTGGAAAGTTTTATGCACCCCCTTTTTTATACGACTGCAAAAATTGAAAATTTTTTGGTCGTATATTGGTATGACGTTGGCGTCGTCGTCGTCCAAATACTTTTAGTTTTCGCACTCTAACTTTAATAAAAGTGAATAGAAATCTATGAAATTTTAAAGGTTTATGACCACAAAAGGAAGGTTGGGATTAATTTTGGGAATTTTGGTCCCAACATTTTAGGAATTAGTTGCCAAAAAGGGCCCAAATAAGCATTTTCTTGGTTTTCGCACTATAACTTTAGTATAAGTAAATGGAAATCAATGAAATTTAAACACAAGGTTTATGACCACAAAAGGAAGGTTGGGATAGATTTTGGGGGTTGAGGTCTGAACAGTTTAGGAATTAGGGGCCAAAAAGGGGCCCAAGTAAGCATTATTCTTGGTTTTCACACCATAACTCTAGTATAAGTAAATAGAAATCTATGAAATTTAAACACAAGGTTTATGACCATGAAAGGAAGGTTGGGTTTGATTTTGGGAGTTTTGGTCCCAACAGTTTAGGAATGAGGGGCCCAAAGGGTCCAAAATTGAACTTTGTTTGATTTCATCAAAAATTGAATAATTGGGGTTCTTTGATATGCCGAATATAACTGTGTATGTAGATTCTTAATTTTTGGTCTCTTTTTCAAATTGGTCTACATTAAGGTCCAAAAGGTCCAAAATTAAACTTAGTTTGATTTAACAAAAATTGAATCCTTGGGGTTCTTTGATATGCTGAATCTAAAAATGTACCTAGATTTTTGGTTATTGGCCCAGTTTTCAAGTTGGTCCAAATCGGGGTCCAAAATTAAACTTTGTTTGATTTCATCAAAAATTGAATAGTTGGGGTTCTTTGATATGCCAAATCTAACTGTGTATGTAGATTCTTCATTTTTAGTCCCGTTTTTAAGTGGTTACATAAAAGTCCAAAGGGTCCAAAATTAAACTAAGTTTGATTTTAACAAAAATTGAATTCTTGGGCTTTTTCGATATGCGGAATCTAAACATGTACTTAGATTTTTGATTATGGGCCCAGTTTTCAAGTTGGTTCAAATCAGGATCCAAAATTATTATATTAAGTATTGTGCAATAGCAAGAAATTTTCAATTGCACAGTATTCAGCAATAGCAAGAAATCTTCAATTGCACAGTATTGTGCAATAGCAAGATTTTTTTTTCAATTGCACAGTATTGCGCAATAGCAAGAAATCTTCAATTGCACAGTATTGTGCAATAGCAAATATATTTTCAATTGCACAGTATAAATGGGAGGGGGTTAAATTTTTCTCATTTCAGATTTCATAAATAAAAAGAAAATTTCTTCAAACATTTTTTTGAGAGGATTAATATTCAACAGCATAGTGAATTGCTCAAAGGCAAAAAAAAATATTTTAAGTTCATAAGACCACATTCATTCTGTGTCCGAAACCTATGCTGTGTCAACTATTTAATTACAATCCAAATTTAGAGCTGAATCCAGCTTGAATGTTGTGTCCATACTTGCCCCAACCGTTCAGGGTTCAACCTCTGCGGTCGTATAAAGCTGCACCCTGCAGAGCATCTGGTTCACTTTTGTGCAAATTACGCTATGCTGTTGTGAATTGACCCTCCCAAATGTTTAACCCCTACCCCCTTTTTTTTCAAAAAAAAAATAATGATATTTGAAGATTTTTTTTAATTTCTGAAATCAGAATCGATAAAAAAATCCCTCACCTTTTTTTCACCTTCCCTTCCACTTCATTTGAACTTGGCTCTAAATAGGATGCATAGCCTCACTTTCAACCTGGTTCTTAGCCATTTACAACTAACATTCATATTTCAAAACAATGTATGGTTATTCTATATTTATTATTACAAATAACAATGTTGACAGCACAGGCGGATTTAGGGGGGGGCCCAGGGGGCCCGGGCCCCCCCTTTTTGGGAAAAAATTTGGTTGCTCATATAGGGAATCACTGAAGCGTGACTGGAGCGGGCCCCCTCTTAGGTCAGTCAGTGGGCCCCCACTTATGAAAATTTCTGGATCCGCCACTGGACAGCCTAATTATCCATTTATTTTTATATTTACTATGTTTATAGCTACATACTTATTGAACACAGCATGTTCTTTCATTAATTCTATTTTTTGTCATTTAGGTTGAAGCCAGTTTTGATGCAGGGTGGCAAAAGCGGGGTACTGGTTGGAATTATGATAGTAATACAGGTAAATTAAAACAGTTTAGGCTTTAACTTAATTAAAAAAAATTGCAGGATATGGAGTAGATGTACATGTACATGCAACAAAATTGCAAACTATACAGAGAAAAAATAAAAACATATCAATAAAACCTCAATAAACAGGGCTTTTTTTTCTGTTCTTCAACTTGACAGTTCAGTAATAGAACATTAACCTTCAAAACTGTAATGCAACAATATCATACATATGACTATAACAGCTGTCATCACTACTGGATTAATATAATTTGTCCACAATTATTATTAGGGAAATAAAATCTAAAGGTCACATTGGAGCTTGTAAATTCTTAACATAATAATTACTTTGTGATAACTTTAGAAACATTCGCCTATGTTCATGGGTCTGCTTCACTTTGTGTTTTTTTTTTGGTAATTTTCTTATTATAAGGAATCTGAATTTTATTCAGTGTATGAGTTAATTTATCAGAAGAAAATTTAATCGATAGATACGTTCAAGTAATTGTTGATATGCAAATCATATTAGAATAACTGTAATATTGCATACATGTATCTTAGAATAATCTTTATATTGTAAATTTTAGGACATGCCAGCATGATAGGAACAATGACGGGTAAAGTCATAGACTTCTCTCATAGAAGCCGTAATTGCAGAGTCTGTGAATACCATATGGGTAGGAAAGAGACAGTCCCTTCACATGATTGCAGCAAGAATTGGCAGGGAACAAGTAAAGGCATGGAACCTGATATGGCCTTAGAGATGACCCACAATCTAAATGATAATGGATGCCCTATTCAGGTTCTCCATGCAGACAATGATTCCACCACAACAGCAAGATTAAAGGTTGATTTTAAAGAACTGCAAAAGAAAGATGATCAGAACCATATCAAGAAAGGTTTTTCTAAGAAACTGTATGATTTGTCTAAAACGTTTAAGGAATTGAAACACCCAGAAGTCATACCATACCTTGTACGCTGCTTCATGTACGCCATAAAAGAAAATAACGATTCCTCAGAAAACATAAAGAGTGCCTTCAGCAGATTAGTCCAACACATTTTTGGAGACCATACTTCATGTACAGATGCTGAATGGTGTACATATAAGAATGACCCAGAAAATTATAGGTACATGTAAGACATGATAAATTACACCTTAAAATTGGTATGCATATGAAAGTAAGAAGGTGCCGTAATATTGCCATGCAAAGAGACAACTCAGTCTTCCTTAGAAAAATTGTAGACACTGTGCCACTGCAATAATAGGTTACTGTAAATGTATACACCTTCATCAATGAGCAAAATACTACATCTCATAGAAAAGGATATTGTGTTTGTTAAGTAATGTATACATGTAAATACTTGATTAAATCCAATTTATGTAAAACATATATATATAAATGTGAATAACATACAAAACAAAAAAATATTCACATCATTTTTTACCACTTTTATTTTGCAATGACATTTTATATTTTCTATGTAGATTTTACATTTATAAAACTTGCTTCAAGGGAGTGCGCATGTAGTCAATCGTATAGTGATGCCCAAAAAAAATCTATAAATAGTACTATATAAAGTTTCTGATTGTTATATATAATTATTAAATTTATATCAATAAAAATGTTTGTTATAATAGTACAATTAGGACTGAATAAATAGTTAACGATAAATCTTACAGGGTGATGGATTATATACATGTGATACAGTACACTGCAAATATATATAAAGTGCTATCTATAAATATTTAAAAAATATTTCATATATTATTGTTTACTTTTAGATATAAGAGTTTGCCAAATGGCAAATCTCTCTCTAATGATGCCCTGAAAAAAGAGATATCTACTTTGATGGAGAAATATAGTAATAGAGCTGGAACATTACAGAATATGGGATCAACACAGGGAAACGAAAATTTCAACCAGATTGTGGCAAGCAAAGCCCCAAAGTCACGGTAAATATTTGATAAAAAAAACTGGTAACCAGACTAATGTATTTTAATAATTTGTTTTCAATTATTGCTCACCTAAACAAAATGGTGAAGTGAACTTTTCTCATAATTATTTTCTGTTAACTTTTTAAGATTTTGATTATATAAATCTTCTCCTCAGAATCTATTGTTTACTTAGAACATTTATTTTAAAAACAGCTATGTGTATATTTAAACTATTTGATCAACTTCTTATTTCAGAAAATCTCTTACATGTACATCATTGAAGAAATCATGTTGACCCATTATAAGAGTTATTGCCCCTTAGTTTCAATTTTTATGGCTATGTTTTATTTGAAATTTTGGCCAAGATTTGATAACAATGAGAAAATTTGAAATGTGAGCACTCTAGTGTGGCCTGTAAATTTTGACACCTCCCCCCCTCCACCACCACTGTGAATAAGATGCATTCAATTCTATAGGGGTTGCACTTACATATTGATGAAAATTATCATTTTGTTTCAACCCACTAGTTTACAATAAAAGTCGTTTTGAGATTTCTATTGTACTTCATCTTAATCTAAAGAAGAAGATGTGATATGATTGTCAATGAGACAGTTCTACACAAGAGACCAAATAACACATAAATTAATAGCTATAGGCTACCATATGGCCTTCAACAATTAGCCAAGCCCAAACCGCATAGTCAGCTATAAAAGGCCCAAAAATGACAATGTAAAACAATTCAACTGAGCAAACTGTTGGTCTTATTCATGTGAAAAAGATTTATATTTTTAAACTCAATTATACATAATAACCTTGATTTAAAACCATGCTTTTATTATATATGTTTTATTTATAGGTTTTATGGTGGATCATCATCATTAAGCAATAGGTTATCTGCCTCAGTATTACAGAAGAATGAAGGCTATACATGGCTGTCAAAGGTAAATGAAAAAATTAAACAATAGTCCAGTCAAACTAAGATTTAACCTCAAATTTATGTAAAGTATGATTCTTTGATGGGGTTTTAAGTTTCTATTTGACTAAATTAATTAATTTTCTGCTCATGAAATGTACAAAACCAAAGTGTTATGGGTAGTTTTATTTTTTCATGCATTTTTCTTAAAAGAAATTGCAAATTTGAAGCTTTGTAACCATTTAAAAAAAAATAATGTGAAAATTTAGTATTGTTTATATCTGTATTTTATATTTTTTCAGCAACTTACTAATCTAAAGAAACTTTAAACCACAAAATAAAAAATACATGCTTTATTATTTTTATTAAATTTGAGATTCTTTACCTTGACATGTTGAAAAATTCAATAAACAGTCAACTAATGGACTACGAGATTTAGATTATAGCTTGATAAAAGATATGAAAACACCTTAAGAGTTGTTTGTTATACTCTAAAGACCGCTAAAAAATCAAGAATTAATCCATTCTGATGATTAGAAGCTGTAAAGTTATAATTTTTTATAAATTTTTATTGATGTTTCTGTCTTTTTTGCAAGAGTTATCTCCCTTTTCAATGCAAATCTCCACAGGAATTTTAAATGGTGATTTTTTTAGTCTTCCTCAAGTTAGATTTTATGGGACTTTTTTCTGTGTATATTTGGGGTATAATGATAAAGATTAAAACTTAAAAATCTTCTGTTGCAATTACTTTCAGGTTAGGGTCAAATTTATGCTAGATTGACTGGACTATAGTAATTGGAAACAAAATGGTAATAAAAGATATTTACACAAAAAAAAATGGTCATTCCCTTTTAAATGCAATCTGAAACAGGTTCTGGAATAGTAGTGAAACTGTTCATATGAAATAAACAACATGGAATATTCAGAATAAACTAATTTTACCATTTCTGAATGTGTCTCGCATGCATACACTTCAAAGTGTTTCCAGAGACCATGTAAGAAAGTTTAGCAACATGTTAAAATTATCAAAGTGTAAACCTAAAAAAGATACTCTTAAGGACCAATCACATTCAAGTGTGTGTTGATATGCTTATCATATAAGAATGTTATGTCTACAAAAATTAATTACTTGATTTTTAAATAAAATATTTCAAATTGCTTGACATTATATCTCCATGCTAACAAATTTTAAAATATTTCAGGTAAATGAGGCTTCTTTATTGTCTCCAGGACAACATACACTGAGTATTGGTAAAAAAATGGATAAGAAATTGAAAAGAGAAAGAGAAAGGCAAAATACAAAAGAATATAAAAGAAGGCGTATTCAGTTGAAAAAACAAAAGAAGAAATCTGAGTTTAGGTCAAAGGTGAAAGAAGGCACAACTTATGAAAACAATGCAGAAGTTAATGAACCCATGCCAGATATTCAGGAAATACCCTCACCATCAACCATAAATGATTCTGACAACTTTGTATTTTTTGATTTGGAAACTACTGGTTTGTCAAGGAACAGTGACATAACTCAAATTGCTGCAGCCTGTGGTTCAAATACATTTCAACGCTATGTTATTCCAAGAACGGAAATTACTCAAGAAGCAAGTGCAATAACTGGCATAACATTTTCACATTCTACAAACAAAATGTATGTAAATGGAACACTTGTTGAAACATGTTCTGTTGAGCAGTCATTGCTAGATTTTATTGATTTTTTAAAACTTAATGATAGACCTATATTAGTTGGACATAGTATTGCTAACTTTGATATGTTGGTGTTAGAGAATAGGTTAAAGGAATTCCATTTATTTTCAACTTTTTCTGCTTGTGCAAAAGGATTTATTGACACCTTAAAAGTTTCTAAACGTGTCATTCCAAAACATGAAGTAGAAAATTACAAGCAACAGACTCTTGTTAAAGAAATTTTACAGTCGACTTACAGTGCACATAATGCAAAAGAAGATGTTCTTTCGTTGAAAAAACTTTTTGAAGTTAAACTTCAGGAAAAATGTATTAATGAAGATCTTTACAATCTGAACTATAATCATGCAAAGATATCATTTAAACCTTTAATTGATAGGAAAATTATAAATGCATTGATATGTTCAAAATTGGCAAGAAGTGGAGTCCATTTGTGTCATTTAAAGATTGCAAATGCTCGAGATGAGAATGGAGTAAAAGCTGTTTTGACAGATAATCATGTAACCGCTAAATATGCCGGACCTATCATTCAGTTTTTGACAGTACCAGAGGAGTAAACAATATTATATATGTTATGACTTGTTATGTTGCTAAAAATTAGAGTCTTGATGATATATAGGAGGTTTTTTTTATCATTTAATATTACTCTATTTGAAAACTATATGTTGGAATATATATGATAATTATCAGTGAGGTGCGAAAATTTACATTATTATTCACATTTGAGGTATAACTCCACTAATTCAGGCCCCGCCCAAAAGGCACATGTACCAGAAAGTAGTACATATTTAACACAAAATACTTCCTGTGCATGAGTGTAACTTTCAAACTATGTAGAATATTTAGGTATTTTTGATATCAAATGAAAGTTGAAGGACTGATGATCATTGTAGAAAACTTTTGGACTTTTAATTTTGAATATTAAAAAAACTGCATCAAATTTTAAAAAGAGGGTACATTTTGTCTGTTTGTCAGATCTGAAGTACCTGTTTTGGTACATCCAAAGTTCCAGGAACCAGTTCTTTCTTATATGCCATTAAAGGTATGTTGATTTTTTCAGTACAAGACACCATAAAGTGTTGCTTTGAAATGCAATGATTTCCACTTTATTTGAACTTAAAACAAAAGAGGTGTGCCTGCTTGAAATAAAGGAATTTAACATAGAAAGCAATGGGATCATGAATTAGTGGTGTACTTCCTTAAGAGACGGGTGGCCCAAAGGAGGAAAACTGAATTCTGTATATAAATTCATGTTGTATGGTCAGTTTTTGTATAAATGTTGCAATGGCAAGTAATATGTATGCTTCATCAAACAAAAATTGTTAATTTATGACAGGGGGGAAAGTCATGAGTTTTTCTTATCCATTTACATGCTTGATTTGTTGTTATAAATCAATATTTGAATGAAAAAAAAATCTATATGATCTGAATTTTCCTACGTCTTACCTGGTTGCCATGGTAACTATTGTTCCTAGAAACAAAACAACAGCTTTAATTGGATTCTCATGTCAAACTATGTTATTGTGGTTAGGTTATACAAAAGATATGACAATATTTGCCACACTTTGTATGTATACATAAAATTAGAATTTTACTTCTTCTTGTCCCGTTGCCATGGTAACCATTGTACATAAATACAAAAAATGTCTTCCTTTTGATTCATATGCGAAATTTTATTGATATGTGTAGGATTAACAAAAGGTATTGAAACATGTGCAACACTTTATTTACACAAATTTTGAAAAAAGATAAAAAATTGCTGTTGATTACTGTGTCGGCATGGGGAACAAAAATGTTTTTCGATGAAAAAATAGTCTGGTGACCTATATTTTTTTTTTTTTTTTTTTAAAGCTCATTGTTTGGATCATATTCTGTCAAATTTAAAAAAAAATTCATTGGACCAATTTTTTGGAAATTTAAGAAAAATAGAAAATTTCAACAAAATCTTTGTTTTTCATTTGCACTATTGTTGACGAAAGGGGGGCAGGATTTAATAAATATGTATAAAACTGCTATTATTTGTGTTTTATTTACATTTTCAACATTATTTATGTACTAAATGAAGAACAAACCTTTCAAAAAACTTTTAAAGCCTGAAAAAAATCCAGGATTTTTACTTTAGGTATGTATTCATTCACATATGTGATGTGCCAACTTCGGTGGCCGTTACCATGGAAACGAATCTGGTGACATCATATTTTTAACTCAAATTTTGATAGAGGCCATTGCATAGTATATGAATACAAATTTAGAGAAAAATTCATTGGTGAAAAAAAAATTGCTTTATCTGTAGGGATCCACCTTAAGCGATTTCTGTAATTTAGTTCTTTTTTTATTTCGATATTACTTCTGTTTCTCCTATTAGTTCAACAGAGAAAAAGGACATTAACAAAAATGTATGCTTCTTTCGATGGCAGATTGTGACCGTAAATGAACGGTGACCCCATTTTTTTATTTCATTTTTCTTTTAAGTATAAGATAAAGTTCATTTATAGAAAAATATAGCGAAGTCCTATATTAAATAAAAATTTCGATTTAGACCCGCGAGCCCCCTTAAACAGTCTACAAGAATAAGCAGATTTGTCTTTACAATATGTCAACCTTATAATCGTGTTAAACAGTCTTCAAGAATAGACAGATTTGTCTTTACAATATGTCAAACTCATAATCGTGTTAAACAGTCTTCAAGAATAGACAGATTTGTCTTTACAATATGTCAACCTCATAATCTTGTTAAACAGTCTTCAAGAATAGACAGATTTGTCTTTACAATATGTCAAACTCATAATCGTGTTAAACAGTCTTCAAGAATAGACAGATTTGTCTTTACAATATGTCAACCTTATAATCGTGTTAAACAGTCTTCAAGAATAGGCAGATTTGTCTTTACAATATGTCAACCTCATAATCGTGTTAAACAGTCTTCAAGAATAGGCAGATTTGTCTTTACAATATGTCAACCTCATAATCGTGTTAAACAGTCTTCAAGAATAGACAGATTTGTCTTTACAATATGTCAAACTCATAATCGTGTTAAACAGTCTTCAAGAATAGACAGATTTGTCTTTACAATATGTCAACCTTATAATCGTGTTAAACAGTCTTCAAGAATAGGCAGATTTGTCTTTACAATATGTCAACCTCATTATCGTGTTAAACAGTCTTCAAGAATAGACAGATTTGTCTTTACAATATGTCAAACTCATAATCGTGTTAAACAGTCTTCAAGAATAGACAGATTTGTCTTTACAATATGTCAAACTCATAATCGTGTTAAACAGTCTTCAAGAATAGACAGATTTGTCTTTACAATATGTCAACCTCATAATCGTGTTAAACAGTCTTCAAGAATAGACAGATTTGTCTTTACAATATGTCAAACTCATAATCTTGTTAAACAGTCTTCAAGAATAGACAGATTTGTCTTTACAATATGTCAAACTCATAATCGTGTTAAACAGTCTTCAAGAATAGACAGATTTGTCTTTACAATATGTCAACCTTATAATCGTGTTAAACAGTCTTCAAGAATAGGCAGATTTGTCTTTACAATATGTCAACCTCATAATCGTGTTAAACAGTCTTCAAGAATAGGCAGATTTGTCTTTACAATATGTCAACCTCATAATCGTGTTAAACAGTCTTCAAGAATAGACAGATTTGTCTTTACAATATGTCAAACTCATAATCGTGTTAAACAGTCTTCAAGAATAGGCAGATTTGTCTTTACAATATGTCAACCTCATAATCGTGTTAAACAGTCTACAAGAATAGACAGATTTGTCTTTACAATATGTCAAACTCATAATCTTGTTAAACAGTCTTCAAGAATAGGCAGATTTGTCTTTACAATATGTCAAACTTATAATCATGTTAAACAGTCTACAAGAAAAGGTAGATTTGTCTTTACAATATGTCAACCTTATAATCGTGTTAAACAGTCTTCAAGAATAGGCAGATTTGTCTTTACAATATGTCAACCTCATAATCGTGTTAAACAGTCTACAAGAAAAGGTAGATTTGTCTTTACAATATGTCAACCTTATAATCGTGTTAAACAGTCTTCAAGAATAGGCAGATTTGTCTTTACAATATGTCAACCTTATAATCGTGTTAAACAGTCTTCAAGAATAGGCAGATTTGTCTTTACAATATGTCAACCTCATAATCGTGTTAAACAGTCTACAAGAAAAGGTAGATTTGTCTTTACAATATGTCAACCTCATAATCGTGTTAAACAGTCTTCAAGAATAGACAGATTTGTATTTACAATATGTCAAACTCATAATCTTGTTAAACAGTCTTCAAGAATAGGCAGATTTGTCTTTACAATATGTCAAACTTATAATCATGTTAAACAGTCTACAAGAAAAGGTAGATTTGTCTTTACAATATGTCAACCTTATAATCGTGTTAAACAGTCTTCAAGAATAGGCAGATTTGTCTTTACAATATGTCAACCTCATAATCGTGTTAAACAGTCTACAAGAAAAGGTAGATTTGTCTTTACAATATGTCAACCTCATAATCGTGTTAAACAGTCTACAATAATAGGTAGATGTGTCTTTACAATATGTCAACCTCATAATCGTGTTAAACAGTCTACAAGAAAAGGTAGATGTGTCTTTACAATATGTCAACCTTATAATCGTGTTAAACAGTCTACAAGAATAGGCAGATTTGTCTTTACAATATGTCAACCTCATAATCGTGTTAAACAGTCTTCAAGAATAGGCAGATTTGTCTTTACAATATGTCAAACTCAGAATCGTGTTAAACAGTCTTCAAGAATAGACAGATTTGTCTTTACAATATGTCAACCTCATAATCGTGTAAAACAGTCTTCAAGAATAGGCAGATTTGTCTTTACAATATGTCAACCTCATAATCGTGTTAAACAGTCTACAAGAATAGACAGATTTGTCTTTACAATATGTCAACCTCATAATCGTGTTAAACAGTCTTCAAGAATAGACAGATTTGTCTTTACAATATGTCAACCTCATAATCATGTTAAACAGTCTTCAAGAATAGACAGATTTTTCTTTACAATATGTCAAACTCATAATCGTGTTAAACAGTCTTCAAGAATAGGCAGATTTGTCTTTACAATATGTCAACCTCATAATCGTGTTAAACAGTCTACAAGAAAAGGTAGATTTGTCATCACAATATGTCAACCTCATTATCGTGTTAAACAGTCTTCAAGAATAGACAGATTTGTCTTTACAATATGTCAAACTCATAATCTTGTTAAACAGTCTTCAAGAATAGGCAGATTTGTCTTTACAATATGTCAAACTTATAATCATGTTAAACAGTCTACAAGAAAAGGTAGATTTGTCTTTACAATATGTCAACCTTATAATCGTGTTAAACAGTCTTCAAGAATAGGCAGATTTGTCTTTACAATATGTCAACCTCATAATCGTGTTAAACAGTCTACAAGAAAAGGTAGATTTGTCTTTACAATATGTCAACCTTATAATCGTGTTAAACAGTCTTCAAGAATAGGCAGATTTGTCTTTACAATATGTCAACCTTATAATCGTGTTAAACAGTCTTCAGGAATAGGCAGATTTGTCTTTACAATATGTCAACCTCATAATTGTGTTAAACAGTCTACAAGAAAAGGTAGATTTGTCTTTACAATATGTCAACCTCATAATCGTGTTAAACAGTCTTCAAGAATAGACAGATTTGTCTTTACAATATGTCAAACTCATAATCTTGTTAAACAGTCTTTAAGAATAGGCAGATTTGTCTTTACAATATGTCAAACTTATAATCATGTTAAACAGTCTACAAGAAAAGGTAGATTTGTCTTTACAATATGTCAACCTTATAATCGTGTTAAACAGTCTTCAAGAATAGGCAGATTTGTCTTTACAATATGTCAACCTCATAATCGTGTTAAACAGTCTACAAGAAAAGGTAGATTTGTCTTTACAATATGTCAACCTCATAATCGTGTTAAACAGTCTACAATAATAGGTAGATGTGTCTTTACAATATGTCAACCTCATAATCGTGTTAAACAGTCTTCAAGAATAGGTAGATTTGTCTTTACAATATGTCAAACTCATAATCGTGTTAAACAGTCTACAAGAATAGGTAGATTTGTCTTTACAATATGTCAAACTCATAATCGTGTTAAACAGTCTTCAAGAATAGACAGATTTGTCTTTACAATATGTCAAACTCATAATCGTGTTAAACAGTCTACAAGAATAGGCAGATTTGTCTTTACAATATGTCAACCTCATAATCGTGTTAAACAGTCTACAAGAATAGACAGATGTGTCTTTACAATATGTCAACCTTATAATCGTGTTAAACAGTCTTCAAGAATAGGCAGATTTGTCTTTACAATATGTCAAACTCATAATCGTGTTAAACAGTCTTCAAGAATAGGCAGATTTGTCTTTACAATATGTCAACCTTATAATCGTGTTAAACAGTCTTCAAGAATAGACAGATTTGTCTTTACAATATGTCAAACTCATAATCGTGTTAAACAGTCTACAAGAATAGGCAGATTTGTCTTTACAATATGTCAACCTCATAAGCTTGTTAAACAGTCTTCAAGAATAGGTAGATTTGTCTTTACAATATGTCAACCTCATATTCGTGTTAAACAGTCTACAAGAATAGGCAGATTTGTCTTTACAATATGTCAACCTCATAATCGTGTAAAACAGTCTTCAAGAATAGGCAAATTTGTCTTTACAATATGTCAAACTCATAATCGTGTTAAACAGTCTACAAGAATAGACAGATTTGTCTTTACAATATGTCAACCTCATAATCGTGTTAAACAGTCTACAAGAATAGGTAGATTTGTCTTTACAATATGTCAACCTCATAATCGTGTAAAACAGTCTTCAAGAATAGGCAAATTTGTCTTTACAATATGTCAAACTCATAATCTTGTTAAACAGTCTTTAAGAATAGACAGATTTGTCTTTACAATATGTCAAACTCATAATCGTGTTAAACAGTCTTCAAGAATAGGTAGATTTGTCTTTACAATATGTCAAACTCATAATCGTGTTAAACAGTCTTCAAGAATAGGCAGATTTGTCTTTACAATATGTCAAACTCATAATCGTGTTAAACAGTCTACAAGAATAGACAGATTTGTCTTTACAATATGTCAACCTCATAATCGTGTTAAACAGTCTACAATAATAGGTAGATGTGTCTTTACAATATGTCAACCTCATAATCGTGTTAAACAGTCTTCAAGAATAGGTAGATTTGTCTTTACAATATGTCAAACTCATAATCGTGTTAAACAGTCTACAAGAATAGGTAGATTTGTCTTTACAATATGTCAAACTCATAATCGTGTTAAACAGTCTTCAAGAATAGACAGATTTGTCTTTACAATATGTCAAACTCATAATCTTGTTAAACAGTCTACAAGAAAAGGTAGATTTGTCTTTACAATATGTCAACCTCATAATCGTCTTAAACAGTCTTCAAGAATAGGCAGATTTGTCTTTACAATATGTCAATCTCATAATCGTGTTAAACAGTCTTCAAGAATAGGCAGATTTGTCTTTACAATATGTCAACCTCATAATCGTGTTAAACAGTCTACAAGAATAGGCAGATTTGTTTTTACAATATGTCAACCTCATAATCGTGTTAAACAGTCTACAAGAATAGGCAGATTTGTCTTTACAATATGTCAACCTCATAATCGTGTTAAACAGTCTACAAGAATAGACAGATGTGTCTTTACAATATGTCAACCTTATAATCGTGTTAAACAGTCTTCAAGAATAGGCAGATTTGTCTTTACAATATGTCAAACTCATAATCGTGTTAAACAGTCTTCAAGAATAGGCAGATTTGTCTTTACAATATGTCAACCTTATAATCGTGTTAAACAGTCTTCAAGAATAGACAGATTTGTCTTTACAATATGTCAAACTCATAATCGTGTTAAACAGTCTACAAGAATAGGCAGATTTGTCTTTACAATATGTCAACCTCATAAGCTTGTTAAACAGTCTTCAAGAATAGGTAGATTTGTCTTTACAATATGTCAACCTCATATTCGTGTTAAACAGTCTACAAGAATAGGCAGATTTGTCTTTACAATATGTCAACCTCATAATCGTGTAAAACAGTCTTCAAGAATAGGCAAATTTGTCTTTACAATATGTCAAACTCATAATCGTGTTAAACAGTCTACAAGAATAGACAGATTTGTCTTTACAATATGTCAACCTCATAATCGTGTTAAACAGTCTTCAAGAATAGGTAGATTTGTCTTTACAATATGTCAACCTCATAATCGTGTAAAACAGTCTTCAAGAATAGGCAAATTTGTCTTTACAATATGTCAAACTCATAATCTTGTTAAACAGTCTTTAAGAATAGACAGATTTGTCTTTACAATATGTCAAACTCATAATCGTGTTAAACAGTCTTCAAGAATAGGTAGATTTGTCTTTACAATATGTCAAACTCATAATCGTGTTAAACAGTCTTCAAGAATAGGCAGATTTGTCTTTACAATATGTCAAACTCATAATCGTGTTAAACAGTCTACAAGAATAGACAGATTTGTCTTTACAATATGTCAACCTCATAATCGTGTTAAACAGTCTACAAGAATAGGTAGATTTGTCTTTACAATATGTCAACCTCATAATCGTGTAAAACAGTCTTCAAGAATAGGCAAATTTGTCTTTACAATATGTCAAACTCATAATCTTGTTAAACAGTCTTCAAGAATAGACAGATTTGTCTTTACAATATGTCAAACTCATAATCGTGTTAAACAGTCTTCAAGAATAGGTAGATTTGTCTTTACAATATGTCAACCTCATAATCGTGTTAAACAGTCTACAAGAATAGGTAGATTTGTCTTTACAATATGTCAAACTCATAATCGTGTTAAACAGTCTACAAGAATATGCAGATTTGTCTTTAAAATATGTCAACCTTATAATCTTGTTAAACAGTCTTCAAGAATAGGCAGATTTGTCTTTACAATATGTCAACCTTATAATCGTGTTAAACAGTCTACAAGAATAGACAGATTGGTCTTTACAATATGTCAACCTCATAATCGTGTTAAACAGTCTTCAAGAATAGACAGATTTGTCTTTACAATATGTCAAACTCATAATCGTGTTAAACAGTCTACAATAATAGGTAGATTTGTCTTTACAATATGTCAAACTCATAATCGTGTTAAACAGTCTTCAAGAATAGACAGATTTGTCTTTACAATATGTCAAACTCATAATCGTGTTAAACAGTCTACAAGAATAGGCAGATTTGTCTTTACAATATGTCAAACTCATAATCGTGTTAAACAGTCTTCAAGAATAGACAGATTTGTCTTTACAATATGTCAAACTCATAATCGTGTTAAACAGCCTACAAGAATAGGCAGATTTGTCTTTACAATATGTCAACCTTATAATGGTGTTAAACAGTCTACAAGAATAGGCAGATTTGTCTTTACAATATGTCAACCTCATAATCGTGTTAAACAGTCTTCAAGAATAGGCAGATTTGTCTTTCCAATATATGTGAACCTTATAATCGTGTTAAACAGTCTTCAAGAATAGACAGATTTGTCTTTACAATATGTCAAACTCATAATCTTGTTAAACAGTCTACAAGAATAGACAGATTTGTCTTTACAATATGTCAACCTCATAATCGTGTTAAACAGTCTACAAGAATAGGCAGATTTGTCTTTACAATATGTCAACCTTATAATGGTGTTAAACAGTCTTCAAGAATAGACAGATTTGTCTTTACAATATGTCAAACTCATAATCGTGTTAAACAGTCTTCAAGAATAGACAGATTTTTCTTTACAATAGTTCAAACTCATAATCGTGTTAAACAGTCTTTAAGAATAGGCAGATTTATCTTTACAATATGTCAACCTCATAATCGTGTTAAACAGTCTTCAAGAATAGGCAGATTTGTCTTTCCAATATATGTGAACCTTATAATCGTGTTAAACAGTCTTCAAGAATAGACAGATTTGTCTTTACAATATGTCAAACTCATAATCGTGTTAAACAGTCTATAAGAATAGGCAGATTTGTCTTTACAATATGTCAAACTCATAATCGTGTTAAACAGTCTTCAAGAATAGACAGATTTGTCTTCACAATATGTCAAACTCATAATCGTGTTAAACAGTCTATAAGAATAGGCAGATTTGTCTTTACAATATGTCAAACTCATAATCGTGTTAAACAGTCTATAAGAATAGGCAGATTTGTCTTTACAATATGTCAAACTCATAATCGTGTTAAACAGTCTATAAGAATAGGCAGATTTGTCTTTACAATATGTCAAACTCATAATCGTGTTAAACAGTCTACAAGAATAGACAGATTTGTCTTTACAATATGTCAAACTCATAATCGTGTTAAACAGTCTTCAAGAATAGACAGATTTGTCTTTACAATATGTCAACCTTATAATCGTGTTAAACAGTCTACAAGAATAGGCAGATTTGTCTTCACAATATGTCAACCTTATAATCGTGTTAAACAGTCTTCAAGAATAGACAGATTTGTCTTTACAATATGTCAACCTCATAATCGTGTTAAACAGTCTACAAGAATAGGCAGATTTGTCTTCACAATATGTCAACCTTGTAATCGTGTTAAACAGTCTTCAAGAATAGGCAGATTTGTCTTTACAATATGTCAAACTCATAATCGTGTTAAACAGTCTTCAAGAATAGACAGATTTGTCTTTACAATATGTCAAACTCATAATCGTGTTAAACAGTCTTCAAGAATAGACAGATTTGTCTTTACAATATGTCAACCTCATAATCGTGTTAAACAGTCTACAAGAATAGACAGATTTGTCTTTACAATATGTCAAACTCATAATCGTGTTAAACAGTCTTCAAGAATAGACAGATTTGTCTTTACAATATGTCAACCTCATAATCGTGTTAAACAGTCTTCAAGAATAGACAGATTTGTCTTTACAATATGTCAACCTCATAATCGTGTTAAACAGTCTACAAGAATAGACAGATTTGTCTTTACAATATGTCAAACTCATAATCGTGTTAAACAGTCTTCAAGAATAGACAGATTTGTCTTTACAATATGTCAACCTTATAATTGTGTTAAACAGTCTACAAGAATAGGTAGATTTGTCTTTACAATATGTCAACCTCATAATCGTGTTAAACAGTCTACAAGAATAGACAGATTTGTCTTTACAATATGTCAAACTCATAATCGTGTTAAACAGTCTTCAAGAATAGACAGATTTGTCTTTACAATATGTCAAACTCATAATCGTGTTAAACAGTCTACAAGAATAGGTAGATTTGTCTTTACAATATGTCAAACTCATAATCGTGTTAAACAGTCTACAAGAATAGGTAGATGTGTCTTTACAATATGTCAACCTTATAATCGTGTTAAACAGTCTACAAGAATAGGTAGATTTGTCTTTACAATATGTCAAACTCATAATCATGTTAAACAGTCTTCAAGAATAGACAGATTTGTCTTTACAATATGTCAAACTCATAATCTTGTTAAACAGTCTTCAAGAATAGACAGATTTGTCTTTACAATATGTCAAACTCATAATCTTGTTAAACAGTCTTCAAGAATAGACAGATTTGTCTTTACAATATGTCAACCTCATAATCGTGTTAAACAGTCTACAAGAATAGGTAGATTTGTCTTTACAATATGTCAACCTCATAATCGTGTAAAACAGTCTTCAAGAATAGGCAAATTTGTCTTTACAATATGTCAAACTCATAATCTTGTTAAACAGTCTTTAAGAATAGACAGATTTGTCTTTACAATATGTCAAACTCATAATCGTGTTAAACAGTCTTCAAGAATAGGTAGATTTGTCTTTACAATATGTCAAACTCATAATCGTGTTAAACAGTCTTCAAAAATAGGCAGATTTGTCTTTACAATATGTCAAACTCATAATCGTGTTAAACAGTCTACAAGAATAGACAGATTTGTCTTTACAATATGTCAACCTCATAATCGTGTTAAACAGTCTACAAGAATAGGTAGATTTGTCTTTACAATATGTCAACCTCATAATCGTGTAAAACAGTCTTCAAGAATAGGCAAATTTGTCTTTACAATATGTCAAACTCATAATCTTGTTAAACAGTCTTCAAGAATAGACAGATTTGTCTTTACAATATGTCAAACTCATAATCGTGTTAAACAGTCTTCAAGAATAGGTAGATTTGTCTTTACAATATGTCAACCTCATAATCGTGTTAAACAGTCTACAAGAATAGGTAGATTTGTCTTTACAATATGTCAAACTCATAATCGTGTTAAACAGTCTACAAGAATATGCAGATTTGTCTTTAAAATATGTCAACCTTATAATCTTGTTAAACAGTCTTCAAGAATAGGCAGATTTGTCTTTACAATATGTCAACCTTATAATCGTGTTAAACAGTCTACAAGAATAGACAGATTGGTCTTTACAATATGTCAACCTCATAATCGTGTTAAACAGTCTTCAAGAATAGACAGATTTGTCTTTACAATATGTCAAACTCATAATCGTGTTAAACAGTCTACAATAATAGGTAGATTTGTCTTTACAATATGTCAAACTCATAATCGTGTTAAACAGTCTTCAAGAATAGACAGATTTGTCTTTACAATATGTCAAACTCATAATCGTGTTAAACAGTCTACAAGAATAGGCAGATTTGTCTTTACAATATGTCAAACTCATAATCGTGTTAAACAGTCTTCAAGAATAGACAGATTTGTCTTTACAATATGTCAAACTCATAATCGTGTTAAACAGCCTACAAGAATAGGCAGATTTGTCTTTACAATATGTCAACCTTATAATGGTGTTAAACAGTCTACAAGAATAGGCAGATTTGTCTTTACAATATGTCAACCTCATAATCGTGTTAAACAGTCTTCAAGAATAGGCAGATTTGTCTTTCCAATATATGTGAACCTTATAATCGTGTTAAACAGTCTTCAAGAATAGACAGATTTGTCTTTACAATATGTCAACCTCATAATCGTGTTAAACAGTCTACAAGAATAGGCAGATTTGTCTTCACAATATGTCAACCTTGTAATCGTGTTAAACAGTCTTCAAGAATAGGCAGATTTGTCTTTACAATATGTCAAACTCATAATCGTGTTAAACAGTCTTCAAGAATAGACAGATTTGTCTTTACAATATGTCAAACTCATAATCGTGTTAAACAGTCTTCAAGAATAGACAGATTTGTCTTTACAATATGTCAACCTCATAATCGTGTTAAACAGTCTACAAGAATAGACAGATTTGTCTTTACAATATGTCAAACTCATAATCGTGTTAAACAGTCTTCAAGAATAGACAGATTTGTCTTTACAATATGTCAACCTCATAATCGTGTTAAACAGTCTACAAGAATAGACAGATTTGTCTTTACAATATGTCAAACTCATAATCGTGTTAAACAGTCAACAAGAATAGACAGATTTGTCTTTACAATATGTCAACCTCATAATCGTGATAAACAGTCTTCAAGAATAGACAGATTTGTCTTTACAATATGTCAAACTCATAATCTTGTTAAACAGTCTTCAAGAATAGACAGATTTGTCTTTACAATATGTCAAACTCATAATCTTGTTAAACAGTCTTCAAGAATAGGCAGATTTGTCTTTACAATATGTCAAACTCATAATCGTGTAAAACTGTTTTTTACAACAGATATATAGTTTGTGTCTTTACAATATGATAATCTTTAAATCGTCCGGAACTGTCTATAACAATGGATAGGTTATGTATTTTTAATATGCCAAGCTCTAATTCGTCCAGAGTATTTCTCAACAATAAACAGGTTATGTTTTTATCATATATTACAAGCCCTAATATCCTGAAGCTAATAAATAGTCTCTACCATTACCATGATTGAAAAATTGTTTTACTCCCAATTGTGAATAACATAAAAAAAAAGTGTTTCTGCTGTATAAATCATATCAGTAGATTAAAAACACATACATTGAAAGACATGTAACACTCACAAAATATTGAGGAACACAACTTAGTTTGGAAACATATCGAAGATAAACACAAAAACAGAAAACCATACAGTATTGGTTATCGCTTGCGGTTAATGACACTAGGTCAAAGTTCTGATCATATGGGTGTCTTACTCTCACTTGTAATCGGGGGTCCTCGACAAATGAAAAACACATTTTTTCTCGGAAAATCATTCTGTCTCTACAATACTAATATTTCAATTAATGTTAGATTGAATGCGAGAAAAAAAAAACTATATCAGAAGAATAAACAGCCAGGAAAACCCACTCATAAACCTTTTCAACCGCTTTTATTCCCACAAAGCTATGTTCATACACAGTTTTGAAATATAAAACAAACGACGGGCTATAAAAAATAATAATTTCAATTATTGTGTTTATTTTTATCAACACATAGCCAAAAGACTTCTCGATTGTTTTGTCAAGCTCATTTTTGTAACATAATATTTGTAAAATATTGGGCTATAAATAACGGACTCCACGATTTATTACGAACCCGATATGTACGTATTTTGAACACAGACTCCTACCGAAGAGGCTGGGAGTCCTACCATTGTAGTTTGGAGCATATATGGGGTATGCGGCCAAGTTAATTAAATTAACGGTACCAATTTTCTTGCACCAGATGAGCATTTCGACAATACATGTCTCTTCAGTGATGCTCTTGGCCAAAATATTTGAAATCCAAATCGTATTCAAAAGATGAAGAGCTATAATCCAAAAGGTCCAAAAAGTATAGCAAAATCCGTGAAATTGAGACAGTAGCACAAAAATATTGCTCAAAGGATTTCAAATTCCATAAATATTTATCCAAGGAACCCATGATCTTTTTGGTGAAGTTGAAATCATCTCTTCGTAAATTTCACGGACGCCATCACGAGTTGGTTGACCGTTATGGAATACATGTTTTTCTCTGACTGTTTATGACGTCTTTATACTAAATCTATTGGAAATGGATGTGTACGGATTGATAATTTAGTCTTAGATGCATGATTTTTTTATTACTTGTTAGTGGCTTTGAACTAGCTGTCAGATAACTTCGAGTACTCTCAGATCTGTTCCTACTGTCTTTTTGTTGTCGGGATGTATAAGTACCCGGCCACGTCTACTTGTATTTTTGTCCATCTGATCAGTTAAGCCTTTTTCAACTGGTTTTTATTGTTCGTTCTTATGTTGTACTGTTATACCACTGTCCCAGGTTAGGGGAGGGTTGGGATCCCGCTAACATGTTTAACCCCGCCACATTATTCATGTATGTGCCTGTCCCAAGTCAGGAGCCTGTAATTCAGTGGTTGCCGTTTGTTTATGTGTTACATATTTGGTTTTTCGTTCATTTTTTATATAAATAAGGACGTTAGTTTTCTCGTTTGAATTGTTTTACATTGTCATATCGGGGTCTTTTATAGCTGACTATGCGGTATGGGCTTTGCTCATTGTTGAAGGCCGTACGGTGACCTATAGTTGTTAATGTATGTGTCATTTTGGTCTCTTGTGGACAGTTGTCTCATTGGCTATCATACCACATCTTCTTTTTTATATTCACAAATGATATCTGATATGTTCCTTACGTCGTAATTACAATCCCCTTCCCTTTCATAAAATGTGACCTACCGAAATAGACTATTTACCGGATTTGTTATCTCATAAGCAACACGACGGGTGCCACATTTGGAGCAGGATATGCTTACCCTTCCGGAGCACCTGAGTTCACCCCTGGTTTATGCTGGGGTTCGTGTTGTTTATTCTTTCGGTTTCTGTGTTGTGTGGTGTGTGCTATTGTTTGTCTGTTTGTCCTTTTCATTTTTTGACATGGCGTTGTCAGTTTATTTTCGATTTATGAGTTTGACTGTCCTTCTAGTATCTTTCGTCCCTCTTTTCTTTAATCATGAGAATTAACTCCAACGAGGAAAAAGCTAGGTTAGTTTGCAAATCCTAGAACATGTGCTATTACCTAACAAAATACCTCAAATGTTTCTCGATAGATTCAACTAAATTGAATTTAGTTGAATATATATATAGATATATAAATGAAAAATCAGAAGAGTTTAATTCTTCTGATTTTTTATTTATAAATGCTTTTCGGTTAAAATTTTATCAACTGAATACCATGGACATAACACAAACACTTTTTGTGTCATTATTGCAGATTGTTGGGTAGTGTAATGGTTGTTTGTTGCGTCATGTACGTTTATGCATGAAGTAAGGCAAAAGTGTGTGGTTTTTCTTTACTATGTTCACTTGCTGGGAGCTTGGCGATGGTCTGAGCTATAAAAAATACCAAAAAAATCTTTTGAGATGGAAAGTTATTGGATATTGGAGATGACATAACGTTTTTTTGTTATATGATTCTTATTTATTACTAAATGCTTAAAAAATATATAGTAATACGTATTTTGCCAGATACAATAATGGAAAAAAAAATGATTTTGATTTATATAATTGGGCAGTAATGAATACCATATTTGTGTTAATGATCTTGCAAAATAGGTCCGTTGTGTATTTTTAACATAATGTTCTGTGCTAAAAATGTGATTATAGAGAAAAAAGAAGATGTTAAATCATGAACAAAAAAAATCATTTAGTGACAATTATAAGTGGAGAAAAAATGTAATCATTCTATATATTTAATTATAACTCAACAACACAATTTTGTATATGCCACTAATAAAGTTTACTTAATTGTAAGCTTTATAAGCCATTCCAGCAGGGTAACCGTATCCGTCAATATCTTTGTTACCGTAAACCCATAAACCAAATCGAACTTTCTTTTTATGTTCTATGTGATGATACCCTGCCGATATAGGCAGACTGAAAGTGCTTACATTATTCATCCCTTCAGAAATGTTAAAAACACTACTTCGATTATTGAAAGAATTTCCATCCAGCAAAAATCCATTAATAGCATCGCTCTGCACCGTTATGCTTATGAAGCTGTCAAACCCGTATGGTACTACGAAATCATATTCATAAAGATATTGATTTACACCCAGAATCGTCATCATAAAAGGATCTCCTTTTCCTCTACTTAACCCATGCGGATATGACGTGACAAGTATGTCATCAGATGATGAAATAAAAGAGATCGTGTTGTAATAAAAATCGAAGAAATCTCTTGCGTTAATGGTTTTTGATATTGTCTTGTTACCAGTTTTAATGGTTAAATTCGTACTGTTTATTACCTGTATACGTACAGTGTTGTTCAAACGTGTCGATATATAAGGAGTTATGAACATATCATCTAGTTGATCAGTAGGTATAACTGATTCTATAAATGGATTACAACTACCCGCTCGAATATTGTCTGGTACTGCAAAATTACACTGGTTACCACTGACAACAATGACTGGTTTAGATGATGTTACCAATGTTCCTGATAGGTCTGATGTAGTTGATAACTGAAATGTGTCATACTTGTTTATCATTATTCTTATCGTATCGTTGTTACTATACTGCTTGTTGTCATATGTTACAGATCCACTTTTCAAGTTCAAATATATACTGACAACTGTATTATGATAAACTGGTGTAAGTGCTAGCATATTTTTATATCTAGTAAGAAATGCAGGTAGAGTTGATATAATGTATTTGGTAGAGGCAAATCTCGTAGGCATTGATGAATATCCCCCTGAGACTTGGTACCGGTAGAAAAATCCGTAAACATTTATTCCTTTATCTGAGTGAAGTTCTACGCCAGCCATATGTATTCCATCAGACGGTAGAACACTTTTACTCAGATTATATTCTGTATTACTTTTGTCCATAGTGATAGTCTGAATTTTGTTCTCGTTGAAATAACGAATTGAAAGACGTGTTGTATTTTCTGATGCTACCAAAATTTTCGGCGTTGTCGGGAAAACAGAAATTCCTTCTTGAAAAATTACCATGAAACTTGTGTCTTTTCCACCTGTATAAAATATATAAGTTAATACACTTTGTAATAAATATTTGCAAAAAGTGCTTCCAGAGAAAACTAAGAATTTTGGTTATACATAATTCATACTCGAGTCTTAAAAGTATATTTTGAATTTAATAATAAAATAAATCAAATATACTTCCAATAACTAGGGTTTCAAGTACATTGTCTACCATCCAACAACGAAAAGGATTCGAACAAGAACTGGTGACAATGAGCAAAACTCATATGACATTTATTGGATAATACTACATATAGGCTGTTGTCTGCTTTATGGTCGAGTTGTTGTATCCCTTTTACAGTCCTCATTTCCATTCTCAATTTGATAGTTATCCACGTGAATATTACAAAAGCACATCAGATACATATATTATGACAGACTGCAACCCGAACAGGCACATATCAATGGTGTCGGGATAAACATATAACCTTATTTTGATGTGTTGTTTAGTGCATGCTTTTCTACAAGGACATTATATACAATGTAAAACTAGACACTTCATATGATTGATTGATGATTGTATATTGTCCCGTGGAAGAAAATATTTCAAACATATTTCGAGTGAATACACATTTCAATACCATTTGGAAAAGCTAAACATTGTGAAAGTGCAGGCAGGACAGTTTTATATTACACGATTTCTTGGGGCATTTATAATAAGTACTGAAAGTCTTGAGCATGGGGGCATTACAGAAGTAAATTTTTAATAAATGGAAATCAAACATGTATTCTTTATTCAAAAAATTCGAGGAACAAGACTTTTATAATTCATATGATTTTCATTAAACATTTGTCATTGTATAGAGATTAGATAAAAAGGAAAGGACACAAAGGGATCGATTACCCATTAGAATGAGAAAATAGGCACAAATTCAAAATATAATGAAATAATCAAAGTTAAACAATGGCAGTATAAATACACTAGCTAGCAGGCGAGTGACTCTCAGCCAAAAACCATATTTTTGTTTATTAAATTTACTTTGTTTTACTAACAAAATAACAAAAGCATGATTTCAAATAGCAACTAAGTTGCGTGTATAACCAAAATTAAAAAAAAATAATTACCATGTATTACGTTATGTATTCACCTCATACAACAACGACTAGTTCATATGAAGTATTTTATTTCTTGAATAGTGAAGAATAACTCATTGCACAAATTTCTGGCGTCAGGAATTAAAGACAGCTCATTCCTACGGAAGCAACGACAAAATTGATGTGCTTTTTTCTTTTCGAGCAATCGAAAACATACAAAACATGTTCGAAAGCTTTAAAGCTAGGTTCACATTGCCGATCAGACCAACTCGACCAATCTCGATCAAGACAAATTAAGCGATCGGGAGACTGGTCTGACTCAATCGATAAGAATATTCGGGGCGATCTACCTTGGTTTTCATCGATCTGACTTTCTACCTGCGAGTTTTTGACATGTCAAAAACATTCGAGTAAGGATCGAGAAGCCAGTCACTCGATAAAGATCAATAAATTGTCGCGTAGCGGTCGATTAGATCGGTAAAGGATCGTGTTGAGATCGAGTTTGGTCGGAATACAAATAGTTTATCGATCATTACTCGATCATTTCGATCTTTAATGGATCGCTTCATGATCGTAGCGAATTCTATTATTTTTTTCATCCCAGACCAACTCGACCATACATGATCTCTATGCGACCACATTCGACCACTTTTCGATATCTACTCGGCCATATACGAGTAAACATGACTGCTACACGATTCTATAAAAAGGTGTGCAGCTCTGATGAACTCTCATGACTTTGCTTCTTCAACAATTTATTGTCACTATTTATTTTTAACTGTACACAAACCCTTCCATGAACAGTACGCGTTGGTACTTTTGCAAGGAGGGATAAAGTTTTAAAAGAGAGACTAAAGATATCAAAAGAACAATCAAACTAAAAGGTCAAAAACAAACCGACACAGCCAAAACGAAAAACGGAGCGGATGAGAATACAAACAGCAGTACACATTACACAACATAGAAAACTAAAAACTTAGCAACACGAAACACAATAAAACCTTGGATGATCTCCGGTGTTTCGGAAGGAAAGTAGATCCTGCATTTTGGTCCAAAGGATATGTCAAATATGAAAGTAAGTGTGCATCAAAATTATTTCTAAGACAGCTGATGACTCCTTTAACCTTCAGAGTTAGTTTTTAAGAACATCAATATTATATTTTACTTGTTTAATTTAATGGGCTATTTTTGATTGACTGTCCGTATTTTCCGCCTGTCCAGAAATTGTTGTATAAAAATAAGAAGATGTGGTATAATTGCCAATGAGACAACTTTCAACAAGACACCATATGACATAGAAATTAACAAGTATATGTCACCGTACGGTCGAATATTTAAAAACACTTTTTTTCATACGCTTTTTGACGCAGTTTTATAAAACAAAAATGGACGAGAGACAAATGCTTTTAATTTTAATTCATGATAGATATATGTAAACAATTTCAGAAAAGATATCCTTTAGGGGATTATTTTATTTTTGGCCAAATTTCTGGGAAAATATGTGACATCTTTACCCTATTTTTGCAATAAAACGCACTTCTGACGTATTAAAATTTAAACTTGGTGCCTTTTGTTAGCTCATATTCGTGTGTTTCTTTTGTCAAATATGTTCTCCTATTTATTTGTATTGTAGTCCTGTAATGTTGTGTTGTCATTTAAATGTTGTATTAACATGGACATTAAAGCGGGAAGTTTGACATGCTACAAAACCAGGTTCAACTCACCATTGTTTTCTTTTAAAAAATGTCCTGTACCACGTCAGGCATATGGCAAGTGTTACATTATAGTTCGTTTCTGTGTGTGTTACATTTTAACGTTGTGTTTCCTTTGTGTCGTTTGTTTCCTCTTATATTTGAGTGTGAATTCAAATTATTATAAGACGTGTCATGGTACTTTTCTATCCCCAATTCATTATATCCAGTTTCGAAGTTATATTTGGTATTCTAATCAGATTTTGTTTAATGCTTGATTCGTTTCTGTGTGTGTTACATTTTAATGTTGTATCGTCATTTTCCATTTATATTTAATGCGTTTCCCTCGGTTCTGGTTTGTGACCCGGATTTCTTTGTTTCTATCGATTTTTGAGTTTTGAACATCTGTATACTACTGTTACCTTTATCTGTAAACAATTTGTGCAGAAGAAATACATGACCTTTTAAATTAAAACAAAATCTCTTGTCGTTTTGTGAACCGTCATCAAACTAATTGCATCCTAGTTCTAAACCTCAAGAGGGTATAAAAGAGGGACGAAAGATACCAGAGGGACAGTCAATCTCATAAATCAAAAATAAACTGACAACACCATGGCTAAAAATAAAAAGGACAAACAGACAAACAATAGTACACATGACACAATATAAAAAACTAAAGAATAAACAACACGAACCCATAACAACCTAAACCGTTACAATACAGAACGTCGTTTTCAATCTTCCAAAATGCTGTTGTTCATTGTTCCGATTTTTATCCTGAGATCACCCCTCATTGTTGTTGGGGTTCGTGTTGCTCAGTCTTTCTTCATTGTCTTTTTGTTTACTTATGTTTGTTTGTTTGTCCGTTTGGTTTTTTTTTTTCTTTTGTAGCAATGGCGTTATCACTTCGTCTTTGATCTTACAGTTTGAATGTCCCTCTGGTATCTTTCAATCCTTTTATATAGTTTTTCTAGTTATGTTCTGTTTTTTATATATCTCTGCATAATGAATATATTATCTTTTTGGCTAATAAAGAATCACACATAAGTGTTTTAAATGTAAATAACATACTTTGAACCTACCTAAAAATCTTGAAATTCACAATAAAATTTGGAACTCCAACTTATATCCCTAAATAGTGTAGCCCTCCTTCTATATGATTGCAAATTAACTACACTTTTTGGATTTGTTTTATTTAATCTCAATGATCGAAAAATCCATTTGTAAACCTACTTATTTATATATGATAACTTCAGCCATGTTTACAACATATAAACTCCCTGGATAACCGAATTATCTATTCTACAATGTTACAACTAATGCCTTCATTATCATGTTGTATTTAAACAAACCGTTTTTAAATCTAGCAAAATAAACTCCTAACCACGGTGTATAAACGACAGTACTATACATTAAGAATAGATGTGTCAAAGCGACATATATGACCCCGTCTCAAAAAGTTGAAAAATCTGCAATTTCAATTACACATGTGGACACAAACATGAAGGTAGTCTTACATTTAAAAAAATCAGCTCAAAATCTGGAGGCGTAAAAAAAGTCCGTATAACTAAGATTTTAAACAATTTTCAAAGTTGGAAACCTTTAATATTGGTAAAAATTAGCGTAGCGGAACGAAACTTTAACTTGATCTGTAACTCATCATGGTTAGCATACATACCAAATATCAAAAAATCAACCCAATATCTGAAAGCATTTAGAAAAAAGGTTCGTATAACTGTGATTTTCAAAAAAAAATTAAGTCCAAAGCCCTAAATTACAGCATAAATTAGCCGAGCAGAGCGAAACTTAAACCTGATCTGTAACTCATCCTGGTTAACTCACATGCCAAAAATCATCACAATATCTGAAAGCATTAAAAAAAAAGTCCGTATAACTGTGATTTTCAACATTTTATCAAAGTCTAAAACCCGTAATTTCGGCAAGAAATAGCGGAGCGGAACGAAACTTAAACTTGATCTGTAGGCGTTTAGAAAAACTCCGTATTATGGTTTGTTGTGGAATCACGGAGTGACGGAATAACAGAAAGACAGAATAACGGACAAGGACTAACAATTCAGAGAACCAAACTATTCATAAACGACATAACTCCTTACTTAACGGTAATTATTATAACACAAGAATTGATACCTAAACCTGTCGAAAAGCCGCTAGTTATTTATGTAATTCTCTTAATAATTTAACAATACAATTTTAAGTCTTAAAACCACGTTAAAAATGCGTATTCATAACTTGTTAAATAATAATTTTTCTTCCGACGTATTCAAACTCAAGTACTTGAAGACTTCATATGTGTTAATGTGTCCTGCGTTGAAAATAATTCTGACAACTAGAGTATATATAGATATAGGGATACAATAATCCTTTTTGTGGTCTGAACGTTCCTGATCCAGTTGAATTAGTACACAAATAAAAAGTAAACCCAGACTTGAGCTTTGGGCCCACCGAATTAATTTTGTTTATAAATTTAATATCTTACCTGAATATTCACATTGTTTACCGAAGAATCCATTTGTACAGACGCATATGCATTCATTATTAGTTTTTTTATAGATTCCACCATTGTAACACGTTGTATGAGTATCTGGAATAAATTAAATCATCTTTTTTAAAGTATTGAACTAAATTGCACTAATACAAATGTGTTAATATCATGAATGTACGTGTAAATATGATATAAAGTTGATATGAACACGTATTAAAGATAAATTACTTTTCTCTAAACGAGGGGAATAAAAAACTTATTTTCATTTAGATAAATTACAAAAGAAATGGTTGGACATACTTTTGTTTTTATTGCTGATTTCTTCTCCTATTGAAGATACTTGACGTTCAGTAACTAATCAATCAATCTTTGATCATAACATGTTTTCTTCAAGTAGAACTTGTGAAGGAATGAGCATAGTCATTTATCTTCATACACTTGTTAAACCAGTTTTCGACGTAAGGTAATACTTTATCTATTGTTTTTCAGAAATTTCATTTCCTTGTACAAGACTGTATTAAAACCAGTTGGAGCATATAAACTATGAACGTATAAGACTGTCTCAAATACATGACTAAGTCATCTAACCAACAAGACATAACCGGGAAAAACACATATACATTAATTAATTATATAAATAGACCAATAAACATTCACCACCAAAGGATACCAATGAACCCTTACACTCATACAATACAATACAACACAATATGTTTTGTTTCAAAAACACTCCGTCACATTGACATGTGAAACTAGAGGTTAATTACAAAATACAATCACATACAAATAAAGAAATAAATAAAACAATGATGGGGATATTGCATATTCAGTTTGGTTTACAGCCTTGCATATATAGATTTGTAAAAGTTTTATGTTTTACGAAATTCAAATAAATCTAGAATTTCCGAATGTTAGAGTTTGACCTCTGCGATCGTATCAGGCTGCGCTCAGCAAAGCATTTTATTTTTCTAAATTCAATCTTTTCTTTTAGATCAATTGATGAAATGACCCCCACACACATGGGATATAAAGACAAACGCAGTGTGTATGGTGTAAATGTATTTACGGGGGAGAAAAGGACAAGATAAGTGGAGGTAAAGCAACCAACAATCAATCAATCAATAAGTGGAGGTATGTATAAAATACACTTTTACCTATTCCGACACTCAAAAACTCACAAATGAACAATCATACGTTTTAATTCATACTTCACCTTTATGTGGGAATAGGAATAATCAATTTGAGAGGTTTGCCGATCTTTCCTCCTAAATATGAAAACAGAGTTCGATAAGATAGACGTAAGAAACAAAGACATTATATGTAATTGTTCATTGTGTTGATTCATATATACCTAGGTTAGTACTCTCTCCGTTTTCACTCTCCCGCAGTTTCGTCCCATTTTGCTTTTCAATTGCTGTCAATCTCATATCAATATCCGCTAATTTCTGTCGTAGCGGAACTAAATTAGAAAATAAAAACTTTAAATTTCAAGCCGCGACAACTTTAACTTAGATTTTCTTTCAAAGGTAAAATTAATGGTGATACATTAAAATAAATTAAGATATCATAAAAAAAATATTGTTTCTTTCTCGATTATTTGTTATAAGATGACACACATATTTTAGTCATGTTTGAGAAGATGTTGTTTGAGTTCAGACTACAAATTTCGATTGAAATTAGCGATTCAGTGTTTAAGCTATTGTCCATGCTGCAAAATCATAGAGAAACCTGCACGAGAAACAAAATCCTATTTATGTCTGTCCTACCTATTACAATAAAATAGATAACTGTCAGTATAATTCCAGTTGTCAACATATTTATTGTTAGTGCAAGGCAATTAGTTTTTATCCATTTTTTCCACAACAGAACTACCACATGGTCATTTTTTATTTTCTTCTCCTCCATCTTCAAGTCGTCGTATCTATGGTCATCATCTTCTCTTTTGATTTCTTCGTAAACCTGCATTTGTATTTCAGCCATTTTTATTTATTTACGAATTTTATACTACACTTGACATTAAACTAGTTAATGACTTCTACTTGTGATGGTCCTATTAATTTATAATACATATAAGGAAGTATTATACGAAAGAAAATGAACACGTGACAATCATTCGTCAATTTGGATGTAAACATACTGAATTCGTTTAATTGTCATGGTTACTGTCTGTGTCAAGATTTGTCAGTTCTTCGTCTTCCAGTAAGACTTTCCTACCACATGTTTTAGATTGCGCGCATGAAAATAATTTTAAATTTAATAACAAAAAACAAAAACTGGGTAACATTTATATACAGGTACAAATAAAAACATGTCATTTAATTTACTGACGAAGCTGGGCCTTGAAAGATGCAGGACTCGGGGCAGATACCTTATTGTTGGGCAAGGTGATTATTCTAGGATAGTATTAAACGACTCCTTCCAAACTGCTGTCTTGCATGATGGTATTCTGAATGATTTTGCGTTGCTATTTCTTGAAGGAAGTTCATTTTGTTAACAGCTTATTTGATGTATCGAACTTAGAATAGTTTTTTTAAGCTTATACATCATTAACAGTCGGCTCTGTTTTCTTTCTCACTTGTAGGGCAGTTCATTCTAGATGTTCAAACATGTTACACCACTGGGTCGATGCCACTGCTGGTGGACGTTTCGACCCCGAGGGTATCACCAGCCCAGTAATAAACACTTCGGTATTGACATGAATATCAATAATGTGGTAATTTTTATAAATTTCCTGTATACAAAACTTGCTTTTTGAAAAACTAAGGATTTTCTTATCCCAGGCATAGATTACCTTAGCCGTATTTGGCACAACTTTTTGGAATTTTGGATCCCCAATGCTCTTCATCTTTGTACTTGTTTGGGTTTATAAATATTTTTGATTTAAGCGTCACTGAGGAGTCTTATGTATACGAAACGCGCGTCTGGCGTACTAAATTATATATAATCCTGGTAACTTTGATAACTATTTACTAGCAGTTGAAGTGTGATAAAATTGAGAAAGGAAATGGTGAATATGTCAAAGCGACAACCACCCGACCATAGAGCAAACAACAGCCGAAGGCAACCAATGGGTCTTCAATGTAGCGAGAATTCCCGCACCCGTAGGTGTCCTTCAGCTGGCCCCTAAAATATGCATAATAGTACAGTGATAATGGACGTCATACTAAACTCCGAATTATACACAAGAAACTAAAATTTAAAATCATACAAGACTAACAAAGGCCAGAGGCTCCTGACTTGGGACAGGCGCAAAATTGCGGCGGGGTTAAACATGTTTATGAGATCTCAACCCTCCCCCTATACCTCTAGCCAATGTAGAAAAGTAAAACAATAACAATACGCACATTAAAATTCAGTTCAAGAGAAGTCCGAGTCTGATGTCAAAAGATGTAACAAAAGAAAATAAATAAAATGACAATAATACATAAATAACAACAAACTACTAGCAGTTAACTGACATGCCAGCTCCAGACCTCAATTAAACTGATTGAAAGATTATGTCTTCATCATATGAATATCAGGTACAATCCCTCCCGTTAGGGGTTTAGTATCATACTATCATAAAATATATGAGAAGAACATAACCCGTGTCATGCCAACAACTGTTTTTTTAGAAATAAATGTGTTTAGTTCCGATGCAAAGACCCTATCAGTGAATCAATGTTAAAGCCAAAATATGCAATCTTTAATGACCTGACAACAGTATCGTAACTATATCCCCTTTTAATAAGTCTGTTAGTAACATACCTTGCTGCCATTCTTTGAATTATTTCCAATTATTTCCAATCTATCTATGTCATTTATTAGTACGGGTTCCATACTGCACTGACATATTTTTATGTTGATTTGACAAGGGACACCTATGATTTTTCCATTATAAACTTATTTTTATGAGAGACAAAGAGACTGATGCAAACAAAGCAAATGTTCATACGTTGTCAAAGTTTATTGATTGACATCTTTAATTATTTCAAAATATATTCGCAATTAACAATTTATATATGTTTTGATAGAATGTAAGCTCTATGACAAGTATTTTGGTTTGCATACTGTATTCAGTACCAACGAATAATTTTGACACATCGATGCGTGACCCTTGCAAGTATCTTTTGATAAAACAAAGATCATTCTATGTTATATAGGAAGCAAGAGTTATACTTACTTAAAATATTGGTACTGTTTTCAATAAATTTTTAAACGTACTGTTATATTGTAATAAACACATAAATTTTCATGATGACGATGCATAAATTAAAGAATTGTTCAAAATCATCTTTTACTAAACTGATTATAACGTATTTGTACTAATTACATTGGATGTGTACTATACTTAGTTATAAGAGTGGGATATTAGCAAATGCAATTCACAGAAACTATACGTTAAATAAACAAAGTCATTCTTATTAGCAAGGTTTTTCAATACTTCAATGTTAATCTGACAGTTACAAGGACATCGAAAACTCAATTAAACAAATAAACTTAATACTAATAACATTATGAACAAGGTATAATTCATAATTGTAATCACGTTTTTACAAATAACTCTCAATTAGCCTGCTTGCTTGATCAACGAACTTCACTTCTACCATGTCTACAAGCAAATATAGATCAACAGCCTGGGTTTTCGATAAACCGGATGAAGCCTTTAAATATCTGACTTGGGCCGGTTGTTTAAATTGTTCTGACCTCGTTAAAAACTCTTACGTGTCTTTACTTAACGCATGGTTAAAATGGTGTTGTTCGACATTAATTATTTTATCCACTCTATAAATATTTAACTAAAGTTTAGAGGCTGATTTTGTTACCTATAATGCAAGTATTTGTTAATTTTCATTCCAACATGGCTGACATGTCTTCTAAAAAACAAAGGGACCGAAAATTTAACTTTACTCAAGAAGAATAGAATGTTATACAAGACCAAGTTGAAAACGTATACAAAATCTTGAATGACAAATTTAGGGATGGAGTAACCAATTCAAGCTCTGCAGTCTGGAACAAAATTTCAATTTTGGACAGTGCTCTTGGTGTTACAAACATATCAATTAAAGACTGTGAAGAAACGAAGAAGGATGCTAAAAAGGTGTTTTGCAAATTGAACAGGGAGCAGAAGGCCTCGTTGGTGGTCCACAGGCAATCAATTTAGTCTGGCCGTAGCAAGGACAATAGACATTTGCAAAGACTTAGCTTTTTTTCAATAGGTTTAAATGAGTTGAAAATGTATTTGGTGTGTATCACTTACTAATTCATCCTCTATTGTAAATAGATTCAAAAAAAAATATACAAAAATAAATAAAATGCTTTTTTTTATCACCTACAATTTTATGCTGATACAAAAATCGCTTAATATTTCTACTTAATCTTTATTGACTGAGGATTGTCAGTCTTTCTACCGAAGATCGTTGATATTTCCTTTAATAAAAACACCTCAACTGCATGATGGTGCAAGTTGAGTGGTGACAGACGATGTCTGATTAGCCAACACATACTGAATACTCAAACATTTACTTGTACAGTACATTTTGCAATGTAATGCAAAACCCAGAATGTTGTACACCCTCTTCAGTGTCAATGTTGCATGCAGGACTTTAGTGAGATAGAACAGTTATCCACCAAACGCATATATGGTCATCGAAGAGACTACAACTGCAAACCTACCTCCCCATAAGTCGTATAAACCAAAACGAGGGTTGGTTAAGGGTCGACAGACTTGCTCGGGATAAAAAATAGTTAAGGACAGTTTCCCCAGAAGGCATTAAAAAAAACAACATAATGAATCCCTTCCATCACTTGTTTCTCAGGCTTCAGTGCAGGACTCTCTCAGTTTTAAGAAATTTTTTCCTCCTCCCAAACATTAATATTGAACAATTTACCAGCTTATTGATTCATGATAATTTGTTAGATGTTAAAGATCAGTGTTTTAGTTGATAAGTATCATTTGATATCTAATTGATGAAGGATATTAGTCATCCGAAATATTAAATATTTTTCATGATTTTACTTTTTCTATTTTGATGTCGGTGTACCCTTTTAGACTTGTTTATTAGATATATCTACGTATCTTAAGTATACATATAAAATTGCGTGAAAAACATCCGGCTTAAAGGAAGTATGAATAAATATTAGGAACTCATCCTCTTTGTTTCTATTCAATAGAGACGGAAAGTTATAGATTAAAAGTGGGACACACTTGACTTCAAATGATAAGGAAGATAGCTCTCAGTCCTTACGCTCAGCTGGAAACTAATTCTATTTTTATCAAGTTAACCTTAGAATAATTAAACTTGTTTTGTATTTGTTTTATTTTGAATAACGATGACTTGGTGTAATCATAAGGACATGTACATTCTGTTCTATTCGGATTTTACAGATTAATGTTGAACTGAATTGCAACAGTAGAATATGAGCAAATGTGCAGAAACTACTTACCAAAGATACCAAGACATTTTATGAGTAAAGTTTTTTTTAAGTTTCAATGATACGTTGTCTGTAACGGAAGCCGATGAGGGTTATTCGAATAAAAAATGTATGTCGCAATTGACCGTTTAAGATTCTAAAGGACTATGCGTTATTTCAATTTTCGTATCCCAAAATGAAAAACGTCACGTCATTGGTTGTATTTCCATTTTATATGACATTTTTAACCCAATGCAACGTTTTGTTAGCCACTGAAATATTACCCAGAATGCATAATAATCTGAAACAGCGAATTATGACATAGTATGTTGTAATTACGATATCATTATGTCGTGAAAACAACATCCGTATGTCGTAATAACGTCATCGTTATGTCGTTATTACGACCTCGTTATGTCAAAATTACGACAATCTTAGCGTTGTTTCTTTTTGATCCGATCGGAAATTCAAAATGTTCGATATATTAGGTAAAAGATTGTATTGAAACACTATGGGAAACAATATTTGTATCTTCATTTTTCCGGGTGTCATTCGGTTTAACGAGAGAAATGCTCGTGAAAGAATATCTAACGGTGGACAAGTATTGCGAGACGATCGTGAATGCTCTGGTACCGGATCGTGAAAGACTTGTAATCGAGAAGACACATGAAAGGTCAATAAATAATCTTATTTAATTAATTACACAGACAAATTTACCAAAAAAAAACTGTCTGTCAAAATGGTTCAACATTATGATTAGTATCTGAGAAAATCCAGTTTCAAAAGAACATAGTTTTTACAAAAGAACAAAAGGCAGATTGCTTCTCGACATTTCAATGACATAAAAAATGTCAAACAAACACAATTTTTTCACAAGTTCGAATAACATAAACTACTTTTATCCGAATGAGGGCATTCCATTTGAATGAATCAAATGGTGCTCACAGTTATTTTGTATAAACATAATCTGGAACTTGGTAAAAAAAGAAATATTTACACAAAATTGATTTTTCTGATAGTTAAAGATCACGTACCGCTTTTTGAAGATCGTGAAAAAGGATCGTGAAAGATTTGATGCTACGAAGAAGTTTAAATTATTCTTTAATTATATGATAATTAACATTTGTTATTGGTATTGACAAAAAACTATATTGGCTAAGATCCTCAATAAATTTAAGCATTTCAAAGTAATAATATTTTCAGAAAATGTAAGGAACAATTTCAAACCATGTTCAAACAGATAATTGATTAATATGATCGTATAAAAACATTTCGACGACTCAGTTCTAAGCCAACTAGAAGAGAATGAATGTATTACAAGCTTAAGAAATGTATCTTTCAATATCAGTCTTCCGATTAAAGACATGCACCATTTATTTGCAAACAAACTTACGAACTCGATAAATTTATTTTGAAAGTTCAAAAGGAAACTATCAAAAACTACTCCTGCGATATTCCCGTGCTTGCATTTCATGATTTTCCTGATAGAGGGTTGCTGCTCACAAGGAAGCTATTAAACCAAGCGGCTAAAATGGTGAAGGTAAAATCATCCCTTCGTTAATTTTACGGACGCCATCACGAGTGGATTGACCGTTATAAAATAACCGTTTCACATATGATATCGGATATGTTCCTTACGTCGTAACTACAATCATCGTCCCTTTCATGAATGTGACCTAGAGAATTATACTATTAACCAGATTTGTTATAACATAAGCAACACGACGGGTGCCACATGTGGAGCAGGATATGCTTATCCTTCCGGAGCACACGAGACTACCCCTTATTTTTGGAGGGGTTCGTGTTGGCTTATTCTTTAGTTTTCTATGTTGTGTCATGTGTTCTATTGTTTGCCTGTACGTCTTTTTCATTTCTACCCAGGCGTTGTCAGTTTATTTTCGATTAATGAGTTTGACGATCCCTCTGGTATCTATTGTTCCTCTTTTATTGATGCGATAAAAACAAATATATTAATGACAAAGGCTGTAATTGCAGATACACTTAAAGCACACAATTGTATCCTTAATTCAATTTCACAGTTTAATGAATCTAACGAATATATAATGAACATTTGCAATAAAGTTGATTTGTCTGCATCACCATTGTTTTTCGCTTTCAAAGATCACATTTTAATTGAAGACGAAGAGACCCTTACACACCTTATAAAACAAAAAACAAAGAAATGGGAAGAAATCAGAGGCTCATTTAAGGGAGTTCGCTTCTCAGTTTCAAAGTAATTAACTTTTCAAAACACTAGTTTATATTGATAGGGAATTAATAAAGGAATCCAAAGAGCAAAACAAATATATAGGTCACCGTGCTTGTTTTTGAGATATAAGCCATTGAAATTTTGGCGGGGAAATATTCTCTCTTGACTTTTCATAGCTTTATCATTGACAGGTTGAAGTTCTCAAAAACTGTTAAAAAGTAATTAAAATTTTATAAAACTTTTACAGATGGCTTATCATTATACATGTAAAAGATTTACAAAAAGAAAAATAGGGGTCACCGGGCAAATTTTTTCAAGGCATTCAAATGGATAAAACCAAAGGATTCCGAAAATATGACAAACAATCCAAAACATGACAAGCCAGCTTCCTTAAGGTGACAGGAAGTAAATCGCACCAAGCACTTGGTCTTGATGGATTAAAAAAAACCAATAAGAGGCAATAGGTCGGGCAAAGACAACCCGAACCAAATGATATACAGAAACAAGCAATAAAACATAGAACTGAAAATGAAATAAATGAGCTAGCTACCCTTCGTTCCCAAGTTTAACCAGCATATTTTCCAAATTAAAGTTACTACGAACAAGGTATGGAAAAATTACAGTCGTGATATCATTGATGTGTCCTTCGACAGAAGTATACGAGCATCACAGAAACATTCAGAAAATATCACATTTGTCCTAGAAGTTAAATGCCAGTATACTCCTGTTTACTATTAGATTCACAAAAGATATATTTGCCAAGTTATGTTGGAAATGAGAGCATTAGGTTAATTAATTGGCCAAACATAACTTTTACATTTGTCAGTTTCTAAGGTACTGTAAGGATCGGAACACATATATTTGGTGTACGGGATGTTTGTAGAGATCAGTATGGCATAGTTTATCTTACCCTGACCTCTTTTTATGAACCATTGACAATTGTAAGCGTATTTGACACTTCTAATAAAACCCTTAGTACTACAGACGTTCAACAAATATACTTAAGGAAAGCAGACGAGACATTTCAGCATTTGCGCTCTGGTATTCTTTAGTCTGAAGTTATCTCATTGGAAATCAATTCATCTGCTACGTTGGATTTAAAGATACATAGCACTTAAGAAAGCACTGTTGCACAAAATGTTGCTTATCGTTTAATCTCAAATTGCTCATGAAAGATGCTGTTTTTGCTATAAGTTTTTGGTTAATGGTTAACATTTTAGTTTAAACGTTGTATACCCATATTATTGAGTAAATAGTGGCGCTCTGTCTAAATTGTACTCGACAGATTCTCAGCGCTGAATTTTTCAAACTGATTTAGACATGTTTTAAATTGATGTTTTTAACTTTCGAGGTAAAGTGTTGAATTAAAAAATATTGATAGCCCAAAACATTTTCAGACTGTTGATGAACATGATCATGATGAAGCTAGACAGCAACATAAGCATGACAACATTAATTTAATTTGCATCTGTTGACAACACAGATCAGGATGACAATGTAGATCATACTGAATTAGAAGTTCCTACAATACCACCTGCTAAAAAGCAATCTGAAAAAAGAACAATAACAGCAAAGCATCTACTAGCAAGACAGAAGCACCAAAAAGAAATAAAGATGGAAATAGTGATAATGTAGACAAAGTACAAACCCCCAATAGATAGATTTGTTAGAAAACCACATAGGAGAATAGTGAATGCAAATGACAGCTCACCTCTAACACCTACTGAAGCTTTACATGACAAAACTAGTGGAAATATTGGAACTAAAAAAGGTAAAGAATAATTCAAATGTATAGAAATCACAAAACCATGACAATGATTGTACAATAGTTTTATCATACAAAGTTACTAAAAAAAAAAGGACAAATAAATTACAGCTCATTTCAAGAGTTTTCCAATCAAATAGACAAAACATAAATAGTAACTTTGCCTTATCTGTTTCAGTATTGTTTTTGTTTTGCTGAAATTTTATCTTAATTTGATATCATTTAAAAAAAAATGTAAAAGTTTACAGCTCTTTAAAAGAGTTAAAAGTTGCTATGAAGAAGTAGTTTTCAAATGTGAAGTTGTACTAAAATGTGAAATATGTACTGTAAACAGGGAAATTTTCGCGGTAGTTTTAATTTCGCTATTTTCGCTGTAAAAAGTGAAACATGAAAGTAAAACGACCGCGAAAATATCAAGGAAAAACTCTTCTAATTACATTTACTTTTACAAATTGTGACTTGGATGTCGAGTTGCCTCATTGTCACGCATCTTCTTATATCTATGTATATGAATAGAATATCTATAGGACTACTGTATAACACTGATTTCAAAGACGACAAATATATAATTTAAATGATAACTGTATCTCTTAATGAACAGCAATGTTAAAAGTCATGTCTTTAACTCATATCAGTTATTTCACTGAAGCGAACATTACGGATATTGTTATGTAAACAACACTCATTAAAATTATGTTAATGACACCTGTCAATCAGTAATAAAGGTATCACCTCTTTGAATCTACTACAAAGATCGATCAGATCAAAAGATCGATTAATAAGCATCAATCCCGACAGCTTTTTATTTTAATTTATTCCTAATTAAATGTAGGTTTACTTTTCTATTATTGTGTATGTGATTTTACGAGCATTGAAACATGCCAAACTTTTAATCTACTTTAACATTAATGAACCGAAACGATTTCTGATTGATTTTATCATTTGATTTAAGATATATGTAAAGCTGTTCACTTTTCAAATCATTTATGAAAATATTTATCTAGGCTACTAGGAAATCGCGAATTCAACACGGAGCGAATTAGGATCGTGTAAGTAAATCGCGAAATAAAGACGGCGCGAAAATTTGCCGGTTTACAGTAACCAAACTGTGAAAATGTCAAATGTAGTGTGTAGATGTTGTTTAAGATACAAGATACGCATTTCGACAATACATGTCTCTTCAGTGATGCTCGTAATACATGTAATAATACATCAGCTGTTCAGTTAATCTATGTCTGGGATAAGAAAATCCTTAGTTTTTCGAAAAATTCAAAGTTTTGTAAACAGGAAATTTATAAAAATGACCACATCATTGATATTCAAGTCAACACCGAAATGTTGACTACTGGGCTGGTGATACCCTCGGGGACGAAACGTCAACCAGCAGTGGCATCGACCCAGTGATGCAAATAGTTATCACAGGTACCAGGATTATAATTTAGTACACCAAACAATTACAATGTTTAACCAGTTGCAGGTATATCAAAAGGTAATAGATGCATTGATTTTGGATTACTAGTTTAAATCTTGTCACGCATTATCTTTCACGATCAAGTTTGATGAAAATTCAACAAAATTCAAGAATTTCACAAACAAATTACTGCTTTTAAGGGAAGAGCATACTTTTATTTTACTGTCAATCAGATACACCAAAGATTAAATTTCAAACATATCATGCTATATCGAAATATGAACATTGTAGGTACAAATAGCGTGGTTTGTAAAATTAATTCTATAAAAACGCCTTGTGTGTGTTTTCATAGAGTATTGCATATATTCTTGTTGGCTTTAGATTAATTTGGCTATTTATTTTAGGTATTTTTGACACATCGCTCTTCAACGATTTTCAGTACTTATGCATCTTCGAATTTCAAATGTTTGGCTCTGAACGTACCTGATGAAGGTGAATCCAGAAAAGCGCTTCGGACGCAAGACATTATTGAACGTGTTGTTTTAAATTTTTTAAATCACTGAGTCAATACCTCTGCTGGTGGACTATCAGTCCCCGAGGGTATCATCAGCTCAGTAGTTAGTGCTTCGGTACCGACATGATTTAACAAACTTTACTCAAATTGTCCGTTTATTAATTTTGAAATTATAATGAAACTAAGGTTTCAACTCCCACAGACAAAGTTGGCTTTAGATTAATTTGGCTATTTATTTTAGGTATTATTGGCACATAGCTCTTCAACGATTTTCGGTACTTATACATCTTCGAATTTAAAATGTTTGGCTTTGAACGTTCCTGATAAAGGTAAAGCCAGAAAAGTGCTTCGGACGAAAGACATTATTAAACGTGTTGTTTTCAATTTTTTACATCACTGGGTTGATACCTCTGCTGGTGGACTATCAGTCCCCGAGGGTATCATCAGTACAGTAGTTAGTGCTTCGGTAATGACATGATTTCACAAACTTTACTCAAATTGTCCGTTTATAAATTTTGAAATTATTATGAAACTAAGGTTTCAACTCCCTCAGGCAAAGTTGGCTTTAGATTAATTTGGCTATTTATTTTAGGTATTTTTGACACATAGCTCTTCAACGATTTTCGGTACTTATACATCTTTGAATTTCAAATGTTTGGCTTTGAGTGTTCCTGATGAAGGTAAATCCAGAAAAGCGCTTCAGACGCAAGAAATTATTAAACTTGTTGTTTCCAATTTTTTAAATCACTGGGTCGATACCTCTGCTGGTGGACTATCAGTCCCCGAGGGTATCATCAGCTCAGTAGGTAGTGCTTCGGTACTGACATGATTTAACAACTTTACTCAAATTTCCCGTTATAAATTTTGAAATTATTATGAAACTAAGGTTTCAACTCCCTCAGGCAACGTTGGCTTTAGATTAATTTGGCTATTTATTTTAGGTATTTTTGACACATAGCTCTCAACGATTTTCAGTACTTACACATCTTCGAATTTAAAATGTTTTGCTTTGAGCGTTCCTGATGAAAGTAAATCAAGAAAAGCGCTTCGGACGCAAGACATTATTAAACGTGTTGTTTTCAATATTTTATCTTATTGCACAGTAAGTGGAGGAAGTTAAACCATTTTGACAGACATGTTTTTTTGTTCTGATTTGTTCCGTGTTTTGAAAATTAGGCGATTTTTTTTTACAGATTTTGAACTAGAATTTACATTAAAAATCTTTCACGATCCGGTACAAGAGCTTTCACGGTCATCTCGCAATACTTGACAACCGTTAGAAATACTTTCACAATCAATTATCTCGTTAAAACTAATGACACCCGTGATTTTGAGAACTACTGTTCATAATCAAATCAAACTTGATATAGTTCACTATAAGGTCCTAAATAAGTATTGTAACTTTGTTGCCAATTGTAAAAAACAAATGACCGCCAAGGGACTTTTAAGATAAGATTTTCAAGAACCTTCTCCTCGTGAAGTTCTGAAGGTATATTGAGTTTAAACTTAGTATATAAGGCACATATCAATGTCACTAACAAGTGTTGCTACGTATTGATCTTATCAGAAATTCAAAATTCCCGCTTGTAAAGGCAACATTTGTTTTGAAACCCAATCCTATTCATTTTGAGAATGGTAAAATTGTAAGTGGATATGGGGAATATGTCAAAGAGACAACAACCCGACCAAAGAGTAGACAATAGCCGATCGCGAAGGCCATCAATGAACACTGAATGCAATCAAGCTTAATATTAAAGTTATAAACTATATCTTGCACCCAATAGAACTTTACTTTTAATCAAGTCTAATGAGACACATTTGAACTGGTGAGGGATTCCGTTCTATTTGGCATGTATGTAGATCACCTCAAGCAGAAGTGTATCTTCCCGAAGGGGTATGTGAGCTTTTGATATCGCTTGTCGTCCGTCGTCGTCTGTCGTTAGCGTATTTTCAAAATCTACTCTGAAACTACTGTGCAAAATTTTATAAAAGTTAGTTTGATTCTTACTTATGTAACGAGGACAACGAAAATTCAAATGAAGTAACAAAATTAGTGCAGAAGTTTGTTTAAAAGGATCAAATGTTTCCATGTTAAAGTTTTTACTGATTATTTTCACACTGGTACTTTGATTAGTGTTTATTACACTCTTTGATTATTGAACTAAGTTAGGTATTAGGTGTTTTTGTATTCATGTGCCCGAGATTCTGTTAGTTGGTATGACTCTAAAAAATAAAATGAGAAGGCATTATACAAACGAATCAAAACATTTTCAAGAGATTATTTATCATCGTCCAAAGGTCAAGGTCTTATATATTTTTTTGTATCAAAAACATTTGAATGAATTTTAAGATCGTTAGCGGCGGCCATAGTAAATTGATAACACCTATTTTTAAAAAAAATGCATAATCTATGTTTTCTGTATAACCGTACCCGATTTTGAGATTTGCCTGACTATAATTTTCAACAATGAAACCAGAACCAATATGTAGCGTCTGTGTTATATTAGAAGCAAGAGTCATCTCATTCCAACTGATAAATGTAATTTCTTTTTTTTAAGAAGTCAAAGATAAATAAATATATGATAATATAAGGGTATGAACACTAATTCACCTTTATGATTCTTATGTTTGAATTTTAGGATTTTGTGCAATTATGCTTCTCTTAAGTGGTTTTTAATATTTAACCTTTCTATCATTGAATGAGTTCTGTTTCATATCTAAGTCTAATTAAATCCGATGTATTTGTGTATTGAATAAGTTATTGAAGTGTATATAAATATATAGTATTATTCCAGATCAGTGTTTTTTCTCATTTCTTTTTGTGATTGCTTTCTGCGATGATCAAATGAGTCCTGTCAGTTTTCCATTTTTTTTTTTTTTTATTGTTTTCTTTTTATAGATGTAAAACATCTGATACATATCATGATAATGTTATATGCTTTATGAAATGTTTGACACCAGTGACACTGTCCACCATGTTTTCAAGTGCTTGTTATTCAGTTGTTTTCGTTGATAGCTGTGTGCAGTTTTCATTTTCTTTGGGATTTGTTTAAGTATAAATTAGACTACTTTATATTTTATCAATATTATTCTGTTTACAACGATAGTAATGGATAAAGATATGTTTATCTCTAGTATAAATCCAAAATTGTGAGGAAACATCCCATTTGATACAGTATTAAAAATTGTTAAAATCTTCCCCCTTTTTTTATTCAAAGAGATTGCGAATCATTCCAAATCACTTGTCCTAAGTCAACATCAATAAACGAAAGATTTTCTTTGTTATTATGAGGCTGACTTCATGCAGAAAGAAAAATAAGAAATTAGCAATATCCCTTAACTCTACTTTCCGCTTTATCGATGATGTTCTTTCACTAAATAAATAAAAATTTGGTGACTATTTGGAACGCATCTATCCCATCGAACGTATATAAAGGATACTACAGATACAGTTAAGTCGGCCTCATATCTTGACTTACATCTAGACATTGACAATGAGGGTAGGTTGAAAACAAACCTTTACAACAAAAGAGATGATTTCAGCTTTCCAATTGTGAACTTCCCATTTCTAAGTAGCAACATTCCAGCAGCACCTGCATACGGGGTATACATCTCCTAATTGATACGATATGCTCGTGCTTGCATTTCCTATCATGATTTTCTTGATAGAGGGTTGCTGCTCACAAGGAAGCTATTAAACCAAGATTTTCAAATGGTGAAGTTGAAATCATCCCTTCGTACATTTTACGGACGCCATCACGAGTTGGTTGACCGTTATGGAATAACCGTTTCACAATTGATATCGGATATGTTCCTTACGTCGTTACTACAATCTCCTTCCCTTTCATGATAGTTATCAAAGGTACCAGGATTATAATTTAGTACGCCAGACGCGCGTTTCGTCAACATAAGACTCATCAGTGACGCTCATATCAATATATTTATCAAGCCAAATAAGTACGAAGTTGAAGACCATTGAGGATCCAAAATTCTAAAAAGTTGTATCAAATACGGCTAAGGTAATTTATTCCTTGGATAAGAAAATCCTTAGTTTTAATATTACATTCTAAGTTTGGTAAACAGGAAATTTATAAAAAATGACCACATAATTGATATTCATGTCAACACCGAAGTGCTGACTACTGAGCTGGTGGTACCCTCGGGTACGAAACGTCCACCAGCAGTGGCATCGACCCAGTGGTGTAAATAGTTATCAAAGGAACCAGGATTATAATTTAGTACGCAAGACGCGCGTTTTGTCTACATAAGACGCATCAGTGACGCTCATATAAAAATATTTATCAAACCTAATAAGTTCGAAGTTGAAGAGCATAGAGGATCCAAAATTCCCAAAAGTTGTATCAAATACGGCTAAGGTAATCTATTACTGGGATAAGAAAATCCTTAGTTTTTTGTTTAATTCAAAGTTTGGTTAACGGGAAATTTATAAAAAAAAATGACCACATGATTTATATTCATGTCAACACCGAAGTGCTGACTACTGGGCTGGTGATACCCTTTGGGACGAAACGTTCACTAGCAATGGCATCGACCCATTGGTGTAAAAATCAAAGGTACCAGGATTATAATTTAGTACGCCAGACGCGCTTTTCGGATACAGAAGACTCATCAGTGACGCTCATCTCAAAGTATTTATCAAGCCATGAATGTGACCTACCGAATTAGACTATTTACCGGATTTGTTATCACATAAGCAACACGACGGGTGCCACATGTAGAGCAGGATCTGCTTACCCTTCAGGAGCACATGAGATCACCCCTAGTTTTTGGTGGGGTTGGTGTTGTTTATTCTTTAGTTGTCTATGTTGTGTCATGTGTACTATTGTTTGTCTGTTTGTCTTTTTCGTTTTGAGCCATGGCGTTGTCAGTTTTTTTTTCGATTAATGAGTTTGAATGTCCCTTTGGTATCTTTCGTCCCTCTATTCTTAAACTTACTTACACGAGCAAACATGTGCAAATGAAAGATATGAGCTACGATAGTAAAGTCATTTTTATAAGTAATGATTTGGGCTGGTGAAACCCTTTGGGACGAAACGTTCACTAGCAATGGCATCGACCCAGTGGTGTAAAAATGAAAGGTACTAGGATTATAATTTAGTACGCCAGACGCGCGTTTCGTCTACATAAGACTCATCAGTGACACTCATCTCAAAATATTTATCAAGCCACGAATGTGACCTACCGAATAAGACTATTTACAGGATTTATTATCACATAAGCAACACGATGGGTGCCACATGTGGAGCAGGATCTGCTCACCCTTCCGTAGCACACGAGATCACCCCTAGTTTTTGGTGGGGTTCGTGTTGTTTATTCTTCAGTTTTCTATGTTGTGTCATGTGTACTACTGTTTGTGTGTTTTTTTCTTTTTAATTTTTAGCCATGGCGTTGTCAGGTTTTTTTTCGATTTATGAGTTTGACTGTCCCTTTGATATCTTACGTCCCGTTTTCCTGGACTTACTTAAACGAACAGATATGTGCAGATGAACGATATGAGCTACGATAGTAAAGTCATTTTATAAGTAAGGATTTGTAAACGTATTGCAAGGACTGTAACACTAAAAATTCTTATAGTATAGGGTAAAACATATTTACAAACTCTGAAAACTAAAGAAAAATATTCACAAAACAGCAAATTATTGTAGATCTTAAAGAAGTATCAGCTTTCATCGGACCGAAAAAATAAGTAAAATATCAATATTGATTTCTAATAAGGCTACCGTAAGTTTTCATCTTTACTCGTAGTGTATATTTTTAAAAATTCATAACCATTGAAAACAGTCATTGCTAACAAAAAATCCGGCTACCCTAGATCAAGTTCGAGTGTTAACGTATTGTTAAAAATGATTGATGTTTAAAAATAGATTGAGATGCTATTTTTTTTAAAGATATAAAGACTCCATTCACGCTATAAGCATAAAAACAACGTTATCAAAATTCTTCGTTTTTTTTTCGATGAATCTTAATGACATGGTAAACTTTTGCACGAACCTAAACCCTATACGACACATAAGCGTATTCTTCTTTCGCTTAACCTTTCATCATAATTCATAGAAATGTTCACCATAGACATATGTCTCTGTCTTCTCAATATCTCCAAGCTCTTAATATTCCCGAACAATCTTCACCGATAGACAGGTTATATCTTTATAACATGTCGACTTACAATATTTCAAGCTCTTGGTAGTCCATTTCTTCTTAAGCAAATGAAAGTCTATTCCTGAGCAATATGGAATGTTCCAAATCGGCACAAACAGTCTTTCAAGTAATCTACCGGTGTAAATTTCTGTCACTAATTTTTTAAGATCGTAACACAAAAATATTGCTCAAGGAATTTCAAATTCCATAGATATTCATCCAAGGAGCCTAAATTCCTTGATCTTGAGACGGGACTTCGACGATAAAATAAGCTTGGTTGGTTCACAAAACTAAGAACCTATGTTGTTACCAAACAAAAATACTCATGACAAGTGTTTTTTGATAAATTCAATTAAACTTAGTTTCATAGGGTTTTTTCTTCTGCTTCTTTCGTTTTTTGTCGGTTAACATTTAATCGACCATTGAGTACTATGCACAAACATAAACATTTGCATGGTTTTATCATTATTTCAGATTGGTGTGTAGTTTTATAGTTGTTCTTTGCTTCATTTACGTTAATACATTAAATAAGGTAAAATTGTAATGTTTTTCTTTTTTATGTTCACTTGCTTGAAGCTTGGCAATGGTCTGAGGTATAAAAAAAATCCTAAAAATATTTTGGAGATGGGAAGTTAATGGATATGACATTTCGTTTTTTGTTTTATGATTCTTATGAATTACTAAATGTTTTGAAATATATATATTAAAACGTATTTTGCCAGATACAATTATTGAAAAAATGTAATGAATAACATAATTTTTGATGATAGTGCACTATGGGTCCGTTGTGTATTTTTACGATACAGTTCTGTGCTGAAAATTTGATAATTGAGAAAAAAGAGGAGGTGTTAAATCATTAAAATAAAACAAATCAAATAGTGACAATAAAAAGGTAGAGAAATAATTTTATTGATTGTTGGTTGCTTTAAGCCGCATTAGCACAAGGCTATATCGCGGCGACAAGGTAGAGAAATAAGGTAATCTTATTTAATGTTTAATTATAACTCAACAACACAATTTTGTTTATGCAAAATATCAGTTTACTTAATTGTAAGCTTTATAAGCCATTCCAGCGGGGTAACCGTAACCATCCCAAGTATCTCCATTGCCGAAAATCCATAAACCAAACCGAACTTTCTTTTTATGTTCTATGCGATGAAGCCCTGCCGATATAGGCAGACTGAAAGTGCTAAAATTGTCCATTCCTTCAGAAATGCTAAAAACACTACTTCGATTATTGAAAGAATATCCATCCAGCAAAAATCCATTAATAGCATCGCTCTGCACCGTTATGCTTATGAAGCTGTCAAACCCGGATGGTACTACGAAATCATATTCATAAAGATATTGATTTACACCCAGAATCGTCATCATAAAAGGATCTCCTTTTCTTCCACTTAACCCATGCGGATATGACGTGACAAGTATGTCATCAGATGATGAAATGAAAGAGATCGTGTTGTAATAAAAATCGAAGAATTCTCTTGCGTTAATGGTTTTTGATATTGTCTTGGTACCAGTCTTAATGGTTAAATTCGTACTGTTTATTACCTGTATACGCACAGTGTTGTTCAAACGTGTCGATATATAAGGAGTTATGAACATATCATCTAGTTGATCAGTAGGTAAAACTGATTCTATAAATGGATTACAACTACCCGCTACAATATTGATTGGTACTGCAGAATTACACTGATTACCGCTAACAACAATTACTGGTTTTGATGATGTTACCATGGTTCCTGATAAATCAGATGTAGTTGATAACTGAAATGTGTCATACTTGTTTACCATTATTCTAATCGTTTCGTTGTTACTATACTGCTTGTTGTCATATGCTACAGATCCACTTTTCAATTTCAAATTTATACTGACAACTGTATTTTGATAACATGGTGTAAGTGCTATCATATTTTTATATCTTGTAATAAATGCAGGTAGAGTTGGTATAATGTATTTGGTAGAGGCAAATCTCGTAGGCATTGATGAATATCCCTCTGAGACTCCCTCTGAGACTACGGATCCAAAGAAAAATCCGTAAACATTTATTCCTTTATCTGAGTGAAGTTCTACGCCAGCCATATGTATTCCATCAGACGGTAAAACACTTTTACTCAGATTATATTCTGTATTACTTTTGTCCATAGTGATAGTCTGAATTTTGTTCTCGTTGAAATAACGAATTGAAAGACGTGTTGTATTTTCTGATGCTACCAAAATTTTCGGCGTTGTCGGTAAAATTCCTTCTTGAAAAATTACCATGAAACTTGTATCTTTTCCACCTGTATAAAATATATAAGTTAATACACAAGTAACAAATATTTGCAAAAAAAGCTTCCAGAGAAAACTAAGCATTTTGGTTATACATAATTCATACTCGAGTCTTAAAAGTATCTTTTGAATTTAATAATAAAATAAATCAAATATACTTCCAATAACTGGGGTTTAAAGTACATTGTGTACCATCCAACAACGAAAAGGATTTGAACAAGAACTGTTGACAATGAGTAAAACTCATATGACATTTATTGGATAATACTACGTATAGGCTGTTGTCTGCTCTATGGTCGAGTTGTTGTATCCCTTTTACAGTCCTCATTTCCATTCTCAATTTGATAGCTATCACCGTGAATATAACAAAAGCACATCAGATACAAATATTATCGGAGACTGCAACCCGAACAGGCACATTTAAATCGTGCCTGTATAAACATATTACCTTATTTTGATGTGTTGTTTAGTGCATGATTTTCTAAAAGGAAATTATATACAATGTAAAACTAGACACTTCATATGATTGATTGATGATTGCATATTATCTCGTGTGAATACACATTTCAATACCATTTGGGAAAGTTAAACATTGTGAAAGTGCAGACAGGACAGTTTTATATTACACGATTTGTCTTTGGCATGGGGACATTAACAGAAGTAAATTTGTAATAAATGGAAATCAAACATGTATTCTTTATTCAACGAAATTGGGGCGACACGACTTTTATAATTCATATGATTTTCATTAAACATTTGTCATTGTATAGTGATTATCGATTACCCATTAGAATTAGAGAGTAGGCACAAATCCATAATATAATGAAATAATCAAAGTTTAACAATGACAGTATAAATACACTAGCTAGCAGGCAAGTGACTCTCAGCCAAAAACCATACTTTGTTTATCAAATTGACTTTGTTTTACTAACAAAATAACAAAAGCATGGTTTCAAATAGCAAATAAGTTGCGTGTATAACCAAATATCCAAAAAAAATAATAATTACCATGTAGTTATGTATTCTGAAATAGCTACATAGATAAGGTGACCAATGACTAGTTCGTATGAAGTATTTTATTTCTTGAATAATGAAGAATAACTCATTGCACAATTTTCTGGCGTCAGGAATTAAAGACAGCTCATTCCTACGGAATTGATGTGCTTTTTATTTTCGAGAAAACGAAAACATACAAAACATGTTCAAAAACTTTAAAGATAGGTTCACATTGCCGATCAGACCAACTCGATCAATCTCGATCAAGACAAATTAAGCGATCGGGAGACTGGTCTGACTCAATCGACAAGAATATTCGGGGTGATCTACCTTGGTTTTCATCGATCTGACTTTCTACCCGAGAGTTTTTGACATGTCAAAAACATTCGAGTAAGGATCGAGAAGCCAGTCACTCAAGAATTTGTCGAGTAGCGGTCGATTTGATCGGGAAAGGATCGTGCAGAGATCGAGTTTGGTCGGAATACAAATAGTTTATCGATCATTATTCGATCATTTCGATCTTTAAAAGATCGCTTCATGATCACAGCGACTTCTCTTATTTTTTTCGTCCCAGACCAACTCGACCATACACGATCTATATGCGACCACATTCGACCACTTTTCAATCTCTAATCGGCCATATACGAGTATTCATGACTGCTACAGGATTCTATAAAAATGTGTGCAGCTCTGATGAACTCTCATAACTTTGCTTCTTCAAAAATTTATTGTCACTATTTATTTTTAACTGTACTTAAACCCTTCCATGAATAGTACGTGTTGGTACTTTTGCAAGGAGGGATAAAGTTTTAAAAGAGAGACAAAAGATATAAAAAGAACAATCGGACTCAAAGGTAAAAAACAAACCGACACAGCCAAAACGAAAAACGGAGCGGACGAGAAGACAAACAGCAGTACACATAGCACAACATACAAAACGGAAAACTTAGCAACACGAAACCCAATAAAACCTGGGATGATCTCCGGTGTTTCGGAAGAAAAGTAGATCCTGCATTTTGGTCCAAAGGATTTGTCAAATAGGAAAGTAAGTAAGGATCAAAATTCATTCGAAGACAGCTGATGAATACTTTAACCTTCAGAGTTAGTTTTTAAGAACATCAATATCATCTTTTACTTGTTTAATGGGCTATTTTTGTTTGACTGTCCGTATTTTCCGCCTGTCCAGAAATTGTAGTATAAAAATAAGAAGATGTGGTATAATTGCCAATGAGACAACTCTCAACAGGACACCAAATGACATAGAAATTAACAATTATATGTCACTGTATGGTCGAATATTTAAAAACACTTTTTTTCATACGCTTTTTGACGCAGTATTATAAAACAAAAATGGACGAGAGACAAATGCTTTTAATTTTAATTCGTGATAGATATATGTAAACAATTTCAGAAAAGATATCCTCTAGGGGATTGAAATTTTATTTTTGGCCAAATTTCTGGGAAAATATGTGACATCTTTACCCTATTTTTGCAATAAAACGCACTTCTGACGTATTAAAATTTAAACTTGGTGCCTTTTGCTAGCTCATATTCGTGTGTTTCTTTGTCAAATATGTTCTCCTATTTATTTGTATTGTAGTCCTGTAATGTTGTGTTGTCATTTAAATGTTGTATTAACATGGACATTAAAGCGGGAGGTTTGACATGCTACAAAACCAGGTTCAACTCACCATTGTTTTCTTTTAAAAAATGTCCTGTACCACGTCAGGCATATGGCAAGTGTTACATTATAGTTCGTTTCTGTGTGTGTTACATTTTAACGTTGTGTTTACTTTGTGTCGTTTGTTTCCTCTTATATTTGAGTGTGAATTCAAATTATTATAAGACGTGTCATGGTACTTTTCTATCCCCAATTCATTATATCCAGTTTCGAAGTTATATTTGGTATTCTAATCAGATTTTGTTTAATGCTTGGTTCGTTTCTGTGTGTGTTACATTTTAATGTTGTATCGTCATTTTCCTTTTATATTTAATGCGTTTCTCTCGCTTCTGGTTTGTGACCCGGATTTCTTTGTTTCTATCGATTTTTGAGTTTTGAACATCTGTATACTACTGTTGCCTTTATCTGTAAACAATTTGTGCAGAAGAAATACATGACCTTTTAAATTAAAACGAAATCTCTTGTCGTTTTGTGAACCGTCATCAAACTAATTGCATCCTAGTTCTAAACCTCAAGAGGGTATAAAAGAGGGACGAAAGATACCAGAGGGACAGTCAATCTCATAAATCAAAAATAAACTGACAACACCATTGCTAAAAATAAAAAGGACAAACAGACAAACAATAGTACACATGACACAATATAAAAAACTAAAGAATAAACAACACGAACCCATAACAACCTAAACCGTTACAATACAGAACGTCGTTTTCAATCTTCCAAAATGCTGTTGTTCATTGTTCCGATTTTTATCCTGAGATCACCCCTCATTGTTGTTGGGGTTCGTGTTGCTCAGTCTTATTCCTTCTTCGATTCTTTTTGTTTACTAATGTTTGTTTGTTTGTCTGTTTGTTTTTTTTTTCTTTTGTAGCAATGGCGTTATCACTTCGTCTTTGATCTTACAGTTTGAATGTCCCTCTGGTATCTTTCATCCCTCTTTTATATAGTTTTTCTAGTTATGTTCTGTTTTTTATATATCTCTGCATAATGAATATATTATCTTTTTGGCTAATAAAGAATCACACATAAGTGTTTTAAATGTAAATAACATACTTTGAACCTACCTAAAAATCTTGAAATTCACAATAAAATTTGGGACTCCAACTTATATCCCTAAATAGTGTAGCCCTCCTTCTATATGACTGCAAATTAACTACACTTTTTGGATTTGTTTTATTTAATCTCAATGATCAAAAAATCCATTTGTAAACCTACTAATTTATATATGATAACTTCAGCCATGTTTACAACATATAAACTCCCTGGATAACCGAATTATCTATTCTACAATGTTACAACTAATGCCTTCATTATCATGTTGTATTTAAACAAACCGTTTTTAAATCTAGCAAAATAAACTCCTAACCACGGTGTATAAACGACAGTACTATACATTAAGAATAGATGTGTCAAAGCGACATATATGACCCCGTCTCAAAAAGTTGAAAAATCTGCAATTTCAATTACACATGTGGACACAAACATGATGGTAGTCTCACATTTAAAAAATCAGCTCAAAATCTGGAGGCGTAAAAAAAGTCCGTATAACTAAGATTTTAAACAATTTTCAAAGTTTGAAACCTTTAATATTGGTAAAAATTAGCGTAGCGGAACGAAACTTTAACTTGATCTGTAACTCATCATGGTTAGCATACATACCAAATATAAAAAAATCAACCCAATATCTGAAAGCATTTAGAAAAAAAGGTTCGTATAACTGTGATTTTCAAAAAAAATTAAGTCCAAAGCCCTAAATTACAGCATAAATTAGCCGAGCAGAGCGAAACTTAAACCTGATCTGTAACTCATCTTGGTTAACTCACATCCTAAAAATCATCACAATATCTTGAAGCATTCAAAAAAAAAGTCCGTATAACTGTGATTTTCAACATTTTAGCAAAGTCTAAAACCCGTAATTTCGGCAAGAAATAGCGGAGCGGAACGAAACTTAAACTTGATCTGTAGGCGTTTAGAAAAACTCCGTATTATGGTTTGTTGTGGAATCACGGAGTGACGGAATGACAGAAAGACAGAATAACGGACAAGGACTAACAATTCAGAGAACCAAACTATTCATAAACGACATAACTCCTTACTTAACGGTAATTATTATAACACAAGAATTGATACCTAAACCTGTCGAAAAGCCGCTAGTTATTTATGTAATTCTCTTAATAATTTAACAATACAATTTTAAGTCTTACAACCACGTTAAAAATGCGTATTCATAACTTGTTAAATAATAATTTTTCTTCCGACGTATTCAAACTCAAGTACTTGAAGACTTCATATATGTTAATGTGTCCTGCGTTGAAAATAATTCTGACAACTAGAGTATATATAGATATAGGGATACAATAATCCTTTTTGTGGTCTGAACGTTCCTGATCCAGTAGAATTAGTACACAAATAAAAAGTAAACCCAGACTTGAGCTTTGGGCCCACCGAATTAATTTTGTTTATAAATTTAATATCTTACCTGAATATTCACATTGTTTACCGAGGAATCCCTTTGTACAGACGCATATGCATTCATTATTAGTTTTTTTTAGAGATTCCACCATTGTAACACGTTGTATGAGTATCTGGAATAAATTAAATCATCTTTTTTAAAGTATTGAACTAAAATGCACAAATACAAATGTGTAAATATCATGAATGTACGTGTAAATATGATATAAAGTTGATATGAACACGTATTAAAGATTAATTACTTTTCTCTAAACGAGGGGAATAAAAAAACTTATTTTCATTTAGATAAATTACAAAAGAAATGGTCGGACATACTTTTGTTTTTATTGCTGATTTCTTCTCCTATTGAAGATACTTGACGTTCAGTAACAAGTCTGTATTAAAACCAGTTGGAGCATATAAACTATGAACGTATAAGACTGTCTCAAATACATGACTAAGTCATCTAACCAACAAGACATAACCGGGAAAAACACATATACATTAATTAATTATATAAATAGACCAATAAACATTCACCACCAAAGGATACCAATGAACCCTTACACTCATACAATACAATACAACACAATATGTTTTATTTCAAAAACACTCCGTCACATTGACATGTGAAACTAGAGGTTAATTATAAAATACAATCACATACAATTAAAGAAATAAATAAAACAATGATGGGGATATTGCATATTCAGTTTGGTTTACAGCCTTGCATATATAGATTTGTAAAAGTTTTATGTTTTACGAAATTCAAATAAATCTAGAATTTCCGAGTGTTCAGAGTTTGACCTCTGCGATCGTATCAGGCTGCGCTCAGCAAAGCATTTTATTTTTCTAAATTCAATCTTTCTAATTCTTTTAGATCAATTGATGAAATGACCCCCACACACATGGGATATAAAGACAAACGCAGTGTGTATGGTGTAAATGTATTAACGGGGGAGAAAAGGACCAGATAAGTGGAGGTAAAGCAACCAACAATCAATCAATCAATAAGTAGAGGTATGTATAAAATACACTTTTACCTATTCCGACACTCAAAAACTCACAAATGAACAATCATACGTTTTAATTCATACTTCACCTTTATGTGGGAATAGGAATAATCAATTTGAGAGGTTTGCCGATCTTTCCTCCTAAATATGAAAACAGAGTTCGATAAGATAGACATAAGAAACAAAGACATTATATGTAATTGTTCATTGTGTTGATTCATATATACCTAGGTCAGTATTCTCCCCGTTTTCACTCTCCCGCAGTTTCGTCCCATTTCGCTTTTCAATTGCTGTCAATCTCATATCAATATCCGCTAATTTCTGTCGTAGCGGAGCTAAATTAGAAAATAAAAACTTTAAATTTCAAGCCGCGACAACTATAACTTAGATTTTCTTTCAAAGGTAAAATTAATGGTGATACCTTAAAATTAATTAAGATATCATAAAAAAAATATTGTTTCTTTCTCGATTATTTGTTATAAGATGACACACATATTTAAGTCATGTTTGAGAAGATGTTGTTTGAGTTCAGACTACAAATTTCGATTGAAATTAGCGATTCAGTGTTTAAGCTATTGTCCATGCTGCAAAATCATAGAGAAACGTGCACGAGAAACAAAATCCTATTTATGTCTGTCCTACCTATTACAATAAAATAGATAACTGTCAGTATAATTCCAGTTGTCAACATATTTATGGTTAGTGCAAGGCAATTAGTTTTTATCCATTTTTTCCACACCAGAACTACCACATGGTCATTTTTTATTTTCTTCTCCTCCATCTTCAAGTCGTCGTATCTATGGTCATCATCTTCTCTTTTGATTTCTTCGTAAACCTGCATTTGTATTTCAGCCATTTTTATTTATTTACGAATTTTATACTACACTTGACATTAAACTAGTTAATGACTTCTACTTGTAATGGTCCTATTAATTTATAATACATATAAGGAAGTATTATACGAAAGAAAATGAACACGTGACAATCATTCGTCAATTTGGATGTAAACATACTGAATTCGTTTAATTGTCATGGTTACTGTCTGTGTCAAGATTTGTCAGTTCTTCGTCTTCCAGTAAGACTTTCCTGCCACATGTTTTAGATTGCGCGCATGAAAATAATTTTAAATTTAATAACAAAAAACAAAAACTGGGTAACATTTATATACAGGTTGTCGAGATTACCGCGGGATTACGAGTTTGTACATTACCATTGGCGACGTTGGCGACTTCAGTGACGTCGCCGTGGGCTCTTTGAGTTGTTATTAAAAGTTATGGCTGAACAGACGTGTTTGTTTATATTAGCGAAAATATCATACTTTTAACCTCCACACAGGTACAAATAAAAACATGTCATTTAATTTACTGACGAAGCTGGGCCTTGAAAGATGCAGGACTCGGGGCAGATACCTTATTGTTGGGCAAGGTGATTATTCTAGGATAGGATAAAACGACTCCTTCCAAACTGCTGTCTTGCATGATGGTATTCTGAATGATTTTGCGTTGCTATTTCTTGAAGGAAGTTCATTTTGTTATCAGCTTATTTGATGTATCGAACTTAGAATAGTTTTTTTAAGCTTATACATCATTAACAGTCGGCTCTGTTTTCTTTCTCACTTGTAGGGCAGTCCATTCTAGATGTTCAAACATGTTACACCACTGGGTCGATGCCACTGCTGGTGGACGTTTCGTCCCCGAGGGTATCACCAGCCCAGTAATCAACACTTCGGAATTGACATGAATATCAATAATGTGGTCATTTTTATAAATTTCCTGTATACAAAACTTACTTTTTGAAAAACTAAGGATTTTCTTATCCCAGGCATAGATTACCTTAGCCGTATTTGGCACAACTTTTTGGAATTTTGAATCCCCAATGCTCTTCATCTTTGTACTTGTTTGGGTTTATAAATATTTTTGATTTGAGCGTCACTGGGGAGTCTTATGTAGACGAAAAGCGCGTCTGGCGTACTAAATTATAATCCTGGTACCTTTGATAACTATTTACTAACAGTTGAAGTGTGATATCTGTTAGTAACATACCTTGCTGCCATTCTTTGAATTATTTCCAATTATTTCCAATCTATCTATGTCATTTATTAGTACGGGTTCCATACTGCACTGACATATTTTTATGTTGATTTGACAAGGGACACCTATGTTTTTTCCATTATAAACTTATTTTTATGAGAGACAAAGAGACTGATGCAAACAAAGCAAATGTTCATACGTTGTCAAAGTTTATATATGTTTTGATAGAATGTAAGCTCTATGACAAGTATTTTGGTTTGCATACTGTGTTCAGTACCAACGAATAATTTTGACACATCGATGCGTGACCCTTGCAAGTATCTTTTGATAAAAAAAGATCATTCTATGTTATATAGGAAGCAAGAGTTATACTCACTTATAATATTGGTACTGTTTTCAATAAATTTTTAAACGTACTGTTATATTGTAATAAACACATAAATTTTCATGATGACGATGCATAAATTAAAGAATTGTTCAAAATCATCTTTTACTAGACTGATTATAACGTATTTGCACTAATTACATTGGATGTGTACTATACTTAGTTATAAGAGTGGGATATTAGCAAATGCCATTCACAGAAACTATACGTTAAATAAACAAAGTCATTCTTATTAGCAAGGTTTTTCAATACTTCAATGTTAATCTGACAGTTACAAGGACATCGAAAACTCAATTAAACAAATAAACTTAATACTAATTAAAAACCAATTGTTCAGAGAACAATTGAAGGTCTTTCCATCAAAACAATGTATTTTGATATGAAAAGTTGTGAAACTAAGTTTAAAATGTCATTTCAATCGTCAAATGATAGCTCCTAGTAAGCTGATTCCAAAAATATATTGTTTCCATACATTTTTTTTTAAATAAGGGAGATAATTTGTTACTTCGGGTTTGAAAAATGTTACTTCCGATTATATTTGAATATTTACTTGACACTGATTCCAAAAATATCTGATTCTATATACTTTTATATTAAAAAGTACAAAAAAATAGATATTTCCGGTTTACAAAAGGTCACTTCCGGTTGTTTTTTACAAGGTTAAATGGCCGTTTGATATCTTTTTCTAAAAGTTGTATATCTTTATCATGTATACATATAGAATAAAAGCAAAGGTCAAAATCTAGAACGTCAAATTAAGCTATGACCTTGAGATCAGTTTCAAGGTCATAAACCAAGGACCTCAAATCAAAAGACCATAGGTCTTTATTATATTTAGTTAATGAGTTATATCACCAAACGCGTATTTTTAAATACAAGAGGGGAGAAAACTCCCTTTTACATTCAACGTACGCTTGCAATCAAAATTTACATCTTACGACATGTCGCAACTAACAATTTAGTAAAAATGATTTGTTGATATCTTATACAGTCTTTGGATATAAGTGAAAATAAGCCAAATTCAAATATTAGAATATGACCTTGACCTTTGACCTTGACCTAATTTTCATTTTTTGGGACCAAGGACCTCAAATCAAAAGATCCTAGGTCTCTATCACTTATGATTTATAAGATAGAAATTCATATCACTTATATCAGATGCATAAGGGGAAATAACTCTCATATGGAGCGGTCATATCGCTTCGGTCAAAATAGGACAAATCATACGAAAGATATAACGAGCAATTTTGTAAAATAAATTTGTCATAATCTTTTACGGTTGCGAAGGAGATGCGCTAACAAGGAAAACAGTGTTTGGGGAGATAACTCCTACAAAGAAAAGTATTCGTTTACGCAGGGTAAATTTCAAAAGTGCATAAACTGTTCGATATCATATACCAAATATCTAAGCGACATTTTGCGAAACAAATGTTTATCGCAAGAACAAAATTAGGCGGAAGAAAAAAAAAAAAAAAAAAATAATCAGAAGAAAAACAATAGGTCTTTCCACAGAAAAGTGGAAAGACCTAATAACATTATGAACAAGGTAAAATTCATAATTGTAATCACGTTTTTACAAATAACTCTCAATTAGCCTGCTTGCTTGATCAACGAACTTCACTTCTACCATGTCTACAAGCAAATATAGATCAACAGCCTGGGTTTTCGATAAACCAGATGAAGCCTTTAAATATCTGACTTGGGCCGGTTGTTTAAATTGTTCTGACCTCGTTAAAAACTCTTACGTGTCGTTTCTTAACGCATGGTTAAAATGATGCTGTTCGACATTAATTATTTTATCCACTCTATAAATATTTAACTAAAGTTTAGAGGCTGATTTTGTTACCTATAATGCATGTATTTGTTAATTTTCATTCCAACATGGCTGACATGTCTTCTAAAAAACAAAGGGACCGAAAATTTAACTTTACTCAAGAAGAATAGAATGTTATACAAGACCAAGTTGAAAACGTATACAAAATCTTGAATGACAAAATTAGGGATGGAGTAACCAATTCAAGCTCTGAAGTCTGGAACAAAATTTCAATTTTGGACAGTGCTCTTGGTGTTACAAACATATCAATTAAAGACTGTGAAGAAACGAAGAAGGATGCTAAAAAGGTGTTTTGCAAATTGAACAGGGAGCAGAAGGCCTCGTTGTTGGTCAACAGCCAATCAATTTAGTCTGGCCGTAGCAAGGACAATAGACATTTGCAAAGACTTAGCTTTTTTTCAAAAGTTGAAAATGTATTTGGTGTGTTTCACTTACTAATTCATCCTCTATTGTGAATAGATTCAAAAAAAAAATATACAAAAATAAATAAAATGCTTTTTTTTATCACCTACAATTTTATGCTGATACAAAAATCGCTTAATATTTCTACTTAATCTTTATTGACTGAGGATTGTCAGTCTTCCTACCGAAGATCGTTGATATTTCCTTTGATAAAAACACCTCAACTGCATGATGGTGCAAGTTGAGTGGTAACAGACGATGTCTGATTAGCCAACACATACTGAATACTCAAACATTTACTTGTACAGTACATTTTGCAATGTAATGCAAAACCCAGAATGTTGTACACCCTCTTCAGTGTCGATATGGTATGCAGGACTTTAGTGAGATAGAACAGTTATCCACCAAACGCATATATGGTCATCGAAGAGACTACAACTGCAAACCTACCTCCCCATAAGTCGTATAAACCAAAACGAGGGTTGGTTAAGGGTCGACAGACTTGCTCGGGATAAAAAAATAGTTAAGGACAGTTTCCCCAGAAGGCATTAAAAAAACAACATAATAAATCCCTTCCATCACTTGTTTCATAGGCTTCAGTGCAGGACTCTCTCAGTTTTAAGAAATTTTTTCCTCCTCCCAAACATTAATATTGAACAATATACCAGCTTATTGATTCGTGATAATTTGTTAGATGTTAAAGATCAGTATTTTAGTTGATAATTATCATTTGATATCTTACTAATGAAGGATTTTAGTCATCCGAAATATTAAATATTTTTCATGATTTTACTTTTTCTATTTTGATGTCGGTGTACCCTTTAAGACTTGTTTATTAGATATATCTACGTATCTTAAGTATACATATAAAATTGCGTGAAAAACATCCTGCTTGAAGGAGGTATGAATAAATATTAGGAACTCATCCTCTTTGTTTCTATTCAATAGAGACGGAAAGTTATAGATTAAAAGTGGGACACACTTAACTTCAAATGATAAGGAAGATAGCTCTCAGTCCTTACGCTCAGCTGGAAACTAATTCTATTTTTATCAAGTTAACCTTAGAATAATTAAACTTGTTTTGTATTTGTTTTATTTTGAATAACGATGACTTGGTGTAATCATAAGGACATGTACATTCTGTTCTATTCGGATTTTACAGATTAATGTTGAACTGAATTGCAACAGTAGAATATGAGCAAATGTGCAGAAACTACTTACCAAAGATACCAAGACATTTTATGAGTAAAGTTTTTTTAAGTTTCAATGATACGTTGTCTGTAACGGAAGCCGATGAGGGTTATTCGAATAAAAAATGTATGTCGCAATTGACCGTTTAAGATTCTAAAGGACTATGCGTTATTTCAATTTTCGTATCCCAAAATGAAAAACGTCACGTCATTGGTTGTATTTCCATTTTATATGACATTTTTAACCCAATACAACGTTTTGTTAGCCACTTAAATATTACCCAGAATGCATAATAATCTGAAACAGCGAATTATGACATAGTATGTTGTAATTACGATATCATTATGTCGTGAAAACAACATCCGTATGTCGTTATAACGTCATCGTTATGTCGTTATTACAACCTCGTTATGTCAAAATTACGACAATCTTAGCGTTGTTTCTTTTTGATCCGATCGGAAATTCAAAATGTTCGATATATTAGGTAAAAGATTGTATTGAAACACTATGGGAAACAATATTTGTATCTTCATTTTTCCGGGTGTCATTCGGTTTAACGAGAGAAATGCTCGTGAAAGAATATCTAAAGGTGGACAAGTTTTGCGAGACGATCGTGAATGCTCTGGTACCGGATCGTGAAAGACATGTAATCGAGAAGACACATGAAAGGTCAATAAATAATCTTATTTAATTAATTACACAGACAAATTTACCAAAAAAACTGTCTGTCAAAATGGTTCAACATTATGATTAGTATCTGAGAAAATCCAGTTTCAAAAGAACATAGTTTTTACAAAAGAACAAAAGGCAGATTGCTTCTCGACATTTCAATGACATAAAAAATGTCAAACAAACACAATTTTTTCACAAGTTCGAATAACATAAACTACTTTTATCCGAATGAGGGCATTCCATTTGAATGAATCAAATGGTGCTCACAGTTATTTTGTATAAACATAATCTGGAACTTGGTAAAAAAAGAAATATTTACACAAAATTGATTTTTCTGATGGTTAAAGATCACGTACCGCTTTTTGAAGATCGTGAAAAAGGATCGTGAAAGATTTGATGCTACGAAGAAGTTTAAATTATTCTTTAATTATATGATAATTAACATTTGTTATTGGTATTGACAAAAAACTATATTGGCTAAGATCCTCAATAAATTTAAGCATTTCAAAGTAATAATATTTTCAGAAAATGTAAGGAACAATTTCAAACCATGTTCAAACAGATAATGGATTAATATGATCGTATAAAAACATTTCGACGACTCAGTTCTAAGCCAACTAGAAGAGAATGAATGTATTACAAGCTTAAGAAATGTATCTTTCAATATCAGTCTTGCGATTAAAGACATGCACCATTTATTTGCAAACAAACTTACGAACTCGATAAATTTATTTTGAAAGTTCAAAAGGAAACTATCAAAAACTACTCCTGCGATATTCCCGTGCTTGCATTTCATGATTTTCCTGATAGAGGGTTGCTGCTCACAAGGGAGCTATTAAACCAAGCGGCTAAAATGGTGAAGTTAAAATCATCCCTTCGTTAATTTTACGGACGCCATCACGAGTGGATTGACCGTTATAAAATAACCGTTTCACATATGATATCGGATATGTTCCTTACGTCGTAACTACAATCATCGTCCCTTTCATGAATGTGACCTAGACAATTATACTATTAACCAGATTTGTTATAACATAAGCAACACGACGGGTGCCACATGTGGAGCAGGATATGCTTATCCTTCCGGAGCACACGAGACTACCCCTTATTTTTGGAGGGGTTCGTGTTGGCTTATTCTTTAGTTTTCTATGTTGTGTCATGTGTTCTATTGTTTGCCTGTACGTCTTTTTCATTTCTACCCAGGCGTTGTCAGTTTATTTTCGATTAATGAGTTTGACGATCCCTCTGGTATCTATTGTTCCTCTTTTATTGATGCGATAAAAACAAATATATTAATGACAAAGGCTGTAATTGCAGATACACTTAAAGCACACAATTGTATCCTTAATTCAATTTCACAGTTTAATGAATCTAACGAATATATAATGAACATTTGCAATAAAGTTGATTTGTCTGCATCACCATTGTTTTTCGCTTTCAAAGATCACATTTTAATTGAAGACGAAGAGACCCTTACACACCTTATAAAACAAAAAACAAAGAAATGGGAAGAAATCAGAGGCTCATTTAAGGTGACAGGAAGTAAACCGCACCAAGCACTTGGTCTTGATGGATTAAAAAAAACCAATAAGGCTTTTTCAGGAGGCCAGAGGTCGGGCAAAGACAACCCGAACCAAATGATATACAGAAACAAGCAATAAAACATAGAACTGAAAATGAAATAAATGAGCTAGCTACCCTTCGTTCCCAAGTTTAACCAGCATATTTTCCAAATTAAAGTTACTACGAACAAGGTATGGAAAAATGACAGTCGTGATATCATTGATGTGTCCTTCGACAGAAGTATACGAGCATCACAGAAACATTTGATAACTTCAGAAAATATCACATTTGTCCTAGAAGTTAAATGCCAGTATACTCCTGTTTACTATAAGATTCACAAAAGATATATTTGCCAAGTTATGTTGGAAATGAGAGCATTAGGTTAATTAATTGGCCAAACATAACTTTTACATTTGTCAGTTTCTAAGGTACTGTAAGGATCGGAACACATATATTTGGTGTACGGGATGTTTGTAGAGATCAGTATGGCATAGTTTATCTTACCCTGACCTCTTTTTATGAACCATTGACAATTGTAAGCGTATTTGACACTTCTAATAAAACCCTTAGTACTACAGACGTTCAACAAATATACTTAAGGAAAGCAGACGAGACATTTCAGCATTTGCGCTCTGGTATTCTTTAGTCTGAAGTTATCTCATTGGAAATCAATTCATCTGCTACGTTGGATTTAAAGATACATAGCACTTAAGAAAGTACTGTTGCACAAAATGTTCCTTATCGTTTAATCTCAAATTGCTCATGAAAGATGCTGTTTTTGCTATAAGTTTTTGGTTAATGGTTAACATTTTAGTTTAAACGTTGTATACCCATATTATTGAGTAAATAGTGGCGGTCTGTCTAAATTGTACTCGACAGATTCTCAGCGCTGAATTTTTCAAACTGATTTAGACACGTTTTAAATTGATGTTTTTAACTTTCGAGGTAAAGTGTTGAATTAAAAAAAATTGATAGCCCAAAACATTTTCAGACTGTTGATGAACATGATCATGATGAAGCTAGACAGCAACATAAGCATGACAACATTAATTTAATTTGCATCTGTTGACAACACAGATCAAGATGACAATGTAGATCATACTGAATTAGAAGTTCCTACAATACCACCTGCTAAAAAGCAATCTGAAAAAAGAACAATAACAGCAAAGCATCTACTAGCAAGACAGAAGCACCAAAAAGAAATAAAGATGGAAATAGTGATAATGTAGACAAAGTACAAACCCCCAATAGATAGATTTGTTAGAAAACCACATAGGAGAATAGTGAATGCAAATGACAGCTCACCTCCAACACCTACTGAAGCTTTACATGACAAAACTAGTGGAAATATTGGAACTAAAAAAGGTAAAGAATAATTCAAATGTATAGAAATCACAAAACCATGACAATGATTGTACAATAGTTTTATCATACAAAGTTACTAAAAAAAAAGGACAAATAAATTACAGCTCATTTCAAGAGTTTTCCAATCAAATAGACAAAACATAAATTGTAACTTTGCCTTATCTGTTTCAGTATTGTTTTTGTTTTGCTGAAATTTTATCTTAATTTGATATCATTTTAAAAAAAAATGTAAAAGTTTACAGCTCTTTAAAAGAGTTAAAAGTTGCTATGAAGAAGTAGTTTTTAAAAGTGAATGTGTACTAAAATGTGAAATATGTAACGAAACTGTGAAAATGTCAAATGTGTAGATGTTGTTTACCTATCATGATACATGTAATAATACATCAGCTGTTCAATGTTTACATTATAAACATAGCAATTAGGTTTTTACCTATGCTATATATTGTAACACGATTCACACTATCACACTGTGTCTAAACCACACCGGCAAAATTTGATCGGACTCGATTGTATCTAACAATATTTTCTACAACCGTTCTATATTAACGAAGAAATAAGTAAAAATGCACGCCAAAATGACGAATTGAGTGACCTTGCCTCGAAATTGTTTAATTTCTCGTTAAATTGTTCACATTGTCTTGTTTTTTTTCTATTTGTAGGTATCTAATCAGTGATGTAATGTTCAGAAAGAAAAGTTTCTTGTTCTGTTTAACGTTAACTGATACACTGTGTCTAAACCACACCGGCAAAATTTGTTCGGACTCGATGGTATCTAACATCCGGAACAATGACGGAACATTAATAGACAGAAGAAAGCTAGGTTTCTCCTTATTTTCTTATTTTTTTTTATGATATCGAAGAATATATATACATATACAACTATTTTCTATTGTGATATGCAATATTTTCTACAACCGTTCTATATTAACGGAGAAATAGGTAAAAATGCACGCCAACATGACGAATTGAGTGAACCTTGCCTCGAAATTGTTTAATTTCTCGTTAAATTGTTCACATTGTACGGAAAGAAAGGTACGGGAAGATAGATATTGACACGGAGATTGCAAAACTAGTCATTATGAGCATCTAAATACTTGTATTTCTGTGTACGGAACGACAGAAATGGGTCATGCCAAATTAAAATACACCGGTTTCGTCATTGTTGTTTCTACACAATCATCCGGTTTCGTCTATATATATCACCCGGTTTTTTATATTTTTTTAAAACCAACAATTTCTGAAAAGCAACTTTAACACAGATCTTAACATTGTCTTTCGAAAGAATTTAAATATATATTTATTATAAAGTAAACTTGGCGTATTTACATTTATTTACATAGGTACAAATGTAATTATAGTACTACACATTTTCCTAAGGAACGGCGTATCCGTTATTTCACTGATTTTCAAACTAATTTTAAATGGAATATAAATACTCAATAGCAAACACTGATATCTAATTATTTTTTTAACATTAACATTATGATATATTTTTATATAGGTTTTGAGATGCATCGCAATATGTGACCCCCCCTTTTTTTTAAACAAAAGATCCTAAATAACGCTTAATAAAAAAAAATTAAAACATCACCAAAAAGTATGCAGAAGTTTTAATATAAGATTTATATTACTAAGAAGTGTGTAAAGTTTGATGCAATAATGATAAATCGTTTTGAGATATGGCACGACATGTTAAAAAAACACACTCCTGTTTTACTTACAAAGTTCTGTAACTCAAAAGATGTAATTTGATTTTCACTAAAATGTTTACAGATCGTTTGACCATTTCAAGAAATTACTTTGTTAAGTTTCATGAAAACTAGATAAGCTGTTCTTAAGTAATGGTGCGACATGTTTACGCTGAACAGAAGGATAGACGGACGGAAAGACGGACGGACAGAATGACTGATAGATGGAGGAACGGACGGATGGAAGGAAGGACAGACGGACGGACGGAAGGATGTATACAATAATACGTCCTGTCAAAATTGTGATGGGCGTGTAAAAACGCAATAAAATGAAAAAATCCCTCTTAATTAAAGGTCAATAAGTTTTATTAGGATATCGGCCAAGTCTATTTATTTGTATATCTTCTTGACTTCCTAAGTCATTTTTGCTATATGACTTTTATATATATGTTTGAAAATAATAGATACAAATTGATAAAAAGAACTTCAAATTCGTCATTTAAGGGCAATGCAATAACTCCTTTAAGAACTTATGTGAGAATTTTATAGTAAATGGACAAATGGTAAAGCTCAACATTTTGAAGATAATCATCTGGCCCTTTCGAATTGTCTATGTCTACGGCTGTTTTTAAATAATTGACATCATGCACTTGCATGCCCTCCTTTATTTATTTCTTAGCCATGAAGGCTATATTGGTTGACAAGCGGGGTCACAGTAAACTTTTTAAAACTATACCCTAATCATAATTAAAAAAGACATATGATTTTAAATAAGGTTTAAAGCAGCCTAGTAATTTTAGATGGGAACATTTATGTAAAAAATTGTAATGAAAGATAATGAACGACGGTCGACCGGTGCCAAGTGATGATCAAAAAACCTTTTCCTGTTGGGTCAAGTGAGCTAAAAACAATCAAGAATTCCAAACAAAATTACACCGTTCTTGAATTTAAAATAAAATGTGTAATTGGACTGATCCCCAAATGAGTAACAACCTCTCATTTGAGTAAATCATTTTATAGTGATAAAAACAATATTTTCTAAAAATGAGTCTTTTTAGTTAAAATGGCACCAATCTATAGAAAATGGAGCAACTTCTTCCAAAGAACTATATTTTTAATATAGATTTTAAAAAAGTTAAAAGCATTGAAAATAGTCTTTTCTTAAGTTTTCATAGGATTGTATCTTTTTAATAAATCAAGATAGGGATAATCATCATGTAGAAAAAGTGCTGCATTTTTCATGAATATGTGCCATTTAACGAAAAAAGACTCAGTTTAGAAAATTTAGTTTTTTAGCACTACCAAATGATTACTCAAATGAGGGATTGTTACTCATTTGAGGAACAGTTCCCTATTTGGTGGGTTGTGCCCAACCTGTTCAATCGTGTCGAGTTCATGCTGTCAATTTAATATATATTTACATGATAGTATTTTCCTTTCAAACACGGACATATAATTCTAAATTATCAATTACCATGCGTTAATTCCTACACTATCAAACTATCCAAATTTATTTACAATGCATTTTAAAAAAAACACATTACTTTCACGAGGTTTAATAGCGGAACAATTGGTTTAAGGTCACACCAGGTAAAAGGTAATCATTATGTAGGTTGTATAGATATGTGTAACAACTATGCATTACCTAAAATAATGAATCTGTATTTTAATTGTGTACCAATTGATGTAATTGTATTAAATATCTCTGAGTGTTATAAAATTGTAACTTTGTGTAGTGTGTTGAAACTAAAGTATAATCATAATTTATATATTATTAACTATGACATTTACAAATACAATTAATTTATGTAGTCTCAACGTAAATTCAAGAGCAGTTACCGCGCAGTTATAGAATGGGTTACCGCGCAGTTATAGAATGGGTCACCGCTCAAAAAAGTGTCATAAGTGTTTCGCAAGAAACACATTTTGATAAAATTATCGAAATGGATATAAATAGTAAAACAGAATATGCATTTTGTAGTCATGGTACTACGGCTAGAAGGGGTGTAGCTATCTTAATGAACAAATCATTGAGCTACGAACTAATTAATAAATTTATTGATAGGGACGGAAGATTAGTGCTTATCAATGTGCAGATGAATGACTCAATTTTTACATTTATTAATGTATATTCACCTGTTACATACTGACCACCAAAGCGTATTTCTAAAAATTTAAGCCAGAAAGGGGGAATGGGTATTGGAAAATTAACAATTCAGATTTGCAAGATAACGATTACCAAGAACTGATTAATACTTTGATAGATAAATATAATTTCGAAAAGGAAACATTAGATTGTAGATTATTATGGGATGGGTTTTAAATCGCGGTGAGGGAAGTAACCACAAATTATTGTAAAAATAAAGCAAAGTTAACCAAGGGACGGAGATATACTCTGGAAAAAGAATTGAAAGAAAAAATAAAATTAAGAAACGAGACAAATATAGATGACGGTGAAATAGAAGAAGGAATTAATGGTATTGAAGAAGAGCTAGATACGATATATGAAGAAAAAGCGAAGGGAGCTCAAGTGAGATCTAGAGAAAAATATGTAGAGTTTGGTGAACAAAATAATTCTTACTTCCTTGGGTAAGAAAAAAGAGACAAGTTAAAAAATCTATAAGTAAGTTAATGGGAGATAATGGGGAAATAATTTGGGATCAAGAGAAACTTTTAAACAAAATAAAAGATTATTATGAAAACTTGTATAACAAAAAAAGTTAAAACAAATATTTAACAGAGGAATATATATCAGCGATACAAAATTAGAAAATACCGTTGATGAAAATGACAAACTAATATGCAATGGGAAAATCACAGTGGAGGAACTGATCCACATATGGTATCTTTAAAATGAAATTAAATAAATCTCCAGGTCTTGATGGACTTACGGTAGAATTTTATAGATTTTGTTGGAATAAACTTAAATCACTACTGGTAAATGTCTTAAATACAGGATACGATAGAAACAGTCTTTCATATTCACAACGTACAAGTATATTAACTTTGATATTTAGAAAGGGGGATCTATTACTTTAGGAAAACTATCGTCCAATATCACTTCTTAATATAGATTTTAAAATTTCGTCATATGTTCTTGCGCAACGTTTAAAAAGGGTACTTACAGGCGCGTAGCTTCCTATACGCCAACACGCAGTTGCGTGCACATCAATTCGGCATGCAAAAAAAAAATTGCAAAATAAAAATTTATAAATTAAAAATTTAAAGGATACACTTACGAGTATTCAAATGATGTAATGTCATTAAATGGCGGCATTTGGTTTCAAAATTAAAGTTTTATTGCAGATGACAAAAACGGACAGTAACTTGAATCTATTACAAGATTATAATGTGTTATACTCTTGTAGTTTCGGAGAACATTTTACAGAGTACGGTTTATCTGTTTGGAATGCGATATACCAATCGGCCATTAGATTTATCAGAACCCTTCGATATCGTTAAATATACCGATGCGATGTGACTACCAAAGCCAATCACCCTGCAAACACGCAAAAATAGTCTTGGAAAGTCTTATTATATTTTGCGTCCATAGACCACATGATAATTTACGAGTAATATCTTTAATTAATATTCTTTAATATTGTTAAAAGTAGTATAACACTATAAAACGTAGCATAACACCATAAAAAGTCTTTTTCTCGGGGATTTTGGGGATATAATGTTTTTCTTGTATTTCTCGAGAAATCGTGGAACCGGAAAATGGTTTGGTTTTTCGGGTTTTGGCCATAAGACGGTTAATATTGAGAAGCTACATGTACATAGGTACATGATAATTTATGGAACTGGAGTCGCGTCTGCATGATATCAGTCAGAAAAATCACTGCTTTGTGCATATCTGCTTCCTCGTGTTGTAGGAAATACAAAAAACAACAAAACGCAGCATTGTTTGAGACATACGAAACTGACTTGTCATGTAATTTTGACAAATTCAATCGGGAGGTCGCTCGATGGCGAACACGCTTGACTGATTACATCTCGCGCGGGTGCTACCGCAGAGAGATCGTTCAGTGTACTACGTCTGTTGAAAACATATAATTATGTACGATTAACAACGAACAACGACGGTTTAGCATCGCTAGCATTGCTGCATATTCATCGGGATTTTTGTGTGAATATTGACAAAGTAAAAAAAGAAGTTCCTTTCTGCTAAGACCCGAAGGGCAGATTTTGGACAATTTTTAGTAAATTCCATAACACAAAAATGTGTTGTTTATGTATTCAATAAACCATGCTTTATTCTATTTAGATGTTCTATTCAGAAGATTTTTCAATAGTTTTGCATTCATGAATTATGTATAAGTCCTATGTACATGTAGCTTCTCAATTAACCGGCCAAAACCCGAAAAACAAACTATTTTCTGCATAAAAGGGTCCCAAAATTTTACGCCTCGCTTCGCTCGGCGGTAAATGCTTGCACATCGTTTCATTCTAGCTACGCCCCTGACTTACAAAAATTGTAAATGAGGATCAAACCGGTTATGTTAAAAATAGATTCATTGGGTTTAATCTGAGACAAATCCAATTTGTAATAGACTACTCAGAAACATACAAAATAGAGGGAGCAATTGTTTTTCGTGGATTTGACAAAAGCATTTGATTCTTTAGAATGGTATGTTATGCTTGTATCTTTGAAACATTTTTGGTTCAATAAATCATTCATTAAGTGGGTTAAAACTATGTATACAGATGTTCAAACATGTGTTATGAACAATGGGTGGGTATCAGAAAATTTCCAAAAATTCACGGGAAATCTGGCAAGGCTGTCCTTTATCAGCATCATTCTTTGTTTTAGCTGTTGAAATTATAGCTCTTAAGTTGAGGAATAGCAACGAAGTAAAAGAAATCACTATTAAGTTAGATGGGAAAAGTCACAGTATAACAATTTCACAACTAGCAGATGACACAACATTATTTTGTAAAGATAAAAACGATGTAATATCTGCAATGAATATAATAGAAATTTTTGGCTCATTTTCAAAACTATTGGTAAATAGAAATAAAACAGAAGGATTATGGATCGGGAAATTGAAATAATGTTAAGATAAAATTGAGGGAATTAATTGGAGGGATACACCTATTTAAGCATTTTAGGTGTTTTTTTGACTTGATAAAGATGAATGCAAAAAATTAAATTGGAATTGTAAAATAGAGAAAATGATGAAATTGTTCAAGACATG